>NW_026068094.1:142969-208605 GCF_014885135.2 Alexandromys fortis | reverse complement strand
TATATATATGTCCAGGTGATTGCAAGAAATGAGGAACTATTTGGAAATCATTTCTGAAGGCACAACATCACTGTTTGGAACACAAAGTAGTATAACTGATTTATCTCTTTAATATTCTGACCATTACTTTCCAGTATTTTGATTTGCTCCTGAGAGGTAGTTTTGATTCATTTGCTTTTCTAATAGGTAGATTAATGAAATGGAATGAAAGATCCAGACTTAAATACACACACCTATGGACACCTGATTTTCAACAAAGAAGTCAAAATTAGACAATGGAAAAAAGAAAGAATCATTAACAAATGGTGGTGGTATAATGGGCTGTTGACATGTAGAATAATGCAAATAGATATTAATCTATCACCTTGCACAAAACTCAAGTCCAAGTGGTTCATAGACTTCAATATAAATCCAGAGACACTGAACTTGATAGAAGAGAAGGTGGGGAATATCCTTGAACACACATAGAACAGGAGGTAATGTTGGATAGGGCAGACATCAAGATCAACAATAAATGGGGGGGACCTGATGAAACTGGAAAGTTTCTATAAAGCAACGGATACTCACTGTCAGTAGGTCAACCCATAGAATAGGAAAAGATCTTCACCATCTCTTCATCCCATAGAAAGTACCATCCTAATGCTTATAAATGATATGAATATTCTTGACTTTTTTCCTTTAGTGTTCTCCCTTTGAAGGTCAGCAAATACTTATATGGACCGAAAAGTATGCCATACTTCTTAGTCTCCAAGGGTCCCTGTGAGGTTAGGTGTTGACAGGTATACTACAATGTATACTAAAGAGTGGCAAGAGCTTAAGGAGAACCAAAGCAGAAGATAGAATTAGGGAAACTGTGCAGAGGAGGTTACAGGCCCATCGAATGGGTGCTGCAGTACCAGCACATGAAGGAAGCAATCACACCCTGAGCCAAAGCAGGGATACTGGTTCTGAGATCCTATTGGCGCTTCTTATTTTGCACACTTAACCAGAAATGGAAGGCAAAGAAACCTGGTTCATTTGCTCTAGGAAGGTCAGGTCTTAAGTGCACAGAACAAGTTGAGGCTGGGTAGTCAATGAGTGCAGAGGGGCAAAGAGGAACACCATCCTACCCTCCTGCCAGACTTAGTGACAAAAAAAGTCTTAAAACACCAGTAACCACACAAACACAGGTTTAGGGTGAGGACCTGTGCCACAGAACCTGATGTTCTGTCCCAGCCTTTGACATTGGTTTCTCTTAGTCATTGAGAGGGTGTTTAATCCACCATATTGAGAAACTTACAAAACTGTTCGCACCATGAAAACCGAGTTATGATGTTAGTAATCCTGGTTCCTGTCCCCTCCTCTCTCTATGCTACAGCAGCCCCTGAGCTTTTTGTTCTTTCTAAGGCTAAAAAATGTAGAGCCTGCAGAACCCTTCCAAGAGCATATATTATTATGCTGATTTTCTCCTTAGGTAGCTGCTCCCTGCTGCTCTGGCTCCAGATGATAAATTTATTCATAGTAGGAGGTTATTGGCTAAAACTGAAGAGATTGGAAAATTATGCAAAATATTTGATACTGTGTGTGCCTTGCTTATATTTAATGGGTCCATTTAGAAAAGTCTCTGAACCTTGAAGGCAAGACAAAGATTGTTATTTCAAAACCACATGTTCAAATATTTGAGATTCACAAGAGCCCAGTTCTAGTGTTTTCTGCCTCCTCTTCCCCTTCTGGGATACATGTCCCCACATGCAAGTTTTTTTTTTTTTTTTCATAAGTAAAATGGTGGCTATCACGTATACCCTGGCATCTTTCATTCTGAATCTTTTCGGGCAAAATATTACAAAGAGGTAAGTGATGATGCTTTCCTTTTACAGGTGCAGAAATTAAGAAATGCATAAATTACTGACCCGGGGTAGCTGAAAGATGTGGAAGGACCTAAACACATCTACTTCCACCCCACCCCAATTCCTACACACACACACACACACACACACACACACACACACACACTCACATACCGTTCTTCTAGATGAAATTTTCTAGCAGAAGTGTCTTTTCTTTCTTTTTTAATGAAAATCTCTCTCTCTCTCTCTCTCTCTCTCTCTCTCTCTCTCTCTCTCTGTGTGTGTGTGTGTGTGTGTGTGTCTTTGTGACTTTCTGTTGCTTTGATAAAACACCATGACTGAAATCAATCTGGGGAGGAAAGGGTTTATTTTATCCTTCAGTTTTACATCAGAGTCCATCAGGGAAGCAGCCAGGGTTGGAACCCAAGCAGGGCAGGGAACCTGGAGGCAGAAAAGAAGATGCTGTGGAGGAGTTGTGCTTACTGGCTTACTAACCCAATTTGTTTTATTATTATACTAAGACCACAGGCCTAGGGATAGCACCACACTGACATCAATCATTAATCAGGAAAAACGACTCAAGGTTTGCTTGCAGATGAATCTGATGGGAACATTTTCTTAATTGAGGTTCCCTCTTCCAAGGATTCCAGCTTGTGTTAAGTTGACGTATCTGTGCGCGCGTGTGTGTGTGTGTGTGTGTGTGTGTGTGGTGTATATGCTTGTACACATGTTGTGCTGCCAAAAACTAGGAGCTAAAACAGATTTGCATCGAAAAATTTGTGTATGACTAGGCCATATTTTCAGTCTCTTCTAGTAGAATGCAACAGAAATCAACCAAGTAAAGGAACCTTAAAGCAATCAAGCAAGTGATTGAAGGTGGAATTTTGCAGTTATTGTTTTTTCCGGCCTGACAAACTCTCTGCCAATCAGACCAAATCAAAACAAATTAGAAAAAGGCCAGCTTTAATGTTGCCAGAGCACCTGGGTGGCCCTCCAGAAAACATGGAGAGGGAAAAGGCAGAGCAGAGAAACTATGTGTTCATTCTCTTGAGGGGAGAGTTTAAATAGCCTATGTGCGATGTGCGTGATCTTGACCCTCACTGGGTAGGGTTCCCTGTTTGCCAGGCTTTCTTGGAGGTGGATTCTTGACTGCAGCAACTTCCAGGGGAGGGGGCTTGGAACTTTGCCACCAAACATTCCAGACTCTGTATATATGGATGCCAGGGGGCTGGGATGAATCTTCCAACCAGTTATTTTTGTGACTGTGGGACAGGTACATGTTATGAGGTTATGGTGAGAAAATTAATATACCGCAAACATTTTATATATTTTATGGTCAGTCAACTTATAGAAAAACAGAAACAAGTTACAGTGTATAATTCACAAGATTATTGAGGGAAAACCAATCAAAAAATGACATTTAGCTCAGGAAATGCTCAAAGTCTAACATTGTAAAACTAAAAAGAAAAATGGAGTCAGCTGTTCTTAACAATGTGCGTGAATGAATGTATATAAAGACAGAAAATGGTGTCAGCTGTCTTCTGGATTCTCTCTCATTAACTGTTGCAGGGTCTTTCACTGAACCCAGAGCTTGAGGATTCAGCTAAACTAGCTATCTAGTAGCTTGCTTGGGGGTATTCCATGGCTCCACTGCCCAAGGGCTAGTATTCCAGGAAATGGCTTCCCCTGCTGGAAATTCACAAAGGTTCTGAGATCTTTCTAATGCCTAGCAAGTGCTTTAACCACTGAGCTGTTTCCTAGCCCTTAACAAAAGTATGGTTTACACTGGAGTAAGAATAATCCATAATTCATAGGCAGGGTAAAGATTTGTGTGTGTGTCTGTGTCTGTGTCTGTGTGTCTGTGTGTGTACTTTGCAATGTTTGTCTGCATTTCTAGCTCTACCTACAGGATATCAGTAACATTCCTATCCCAAATAATTACATTTTATATCTCTTGAATCTTGGAATTGGGTTAAGTGCTCCATGTAGAGAGCATGACCTTCTTACAGAATGCCTGAAGATCCTGGGCATCAGAGACTATATTTTAATTCATTAAGAGCTATTGCTAAGGCACACTGTATATATTTTTAGAAGCTCTTTTCCACAATTTAAATGCTAACTTATATATTAGTTACTTCTACAAAAGCCATTTGAAAGATGAAAGCTTTATTTTATTTCAGGTCTCTTGAGGATATAGTCCATCATGTTAGGGGACACATATTTGTGAGAAAGGCTCATAACTGGGCTACTGGGAATATGAGGCAATTCCCCACACTTTATAGACATCCAGGAAACAGAGTGGGCCCATAACTCTCAACCTTCCACCCTTCTGCTTACTTTTGTTGGGTCCTGGAAGGTCGTACAAACGGTGAAGGGACAGTCCACCAAGTCTATTAAACCAGAAATAAACTTTATTCTAGAAAAAAAAAAGAAAGAAAAAAAAACAATCTCCATGGGCACAGCAATAGCTGTGACTACAGCCAGAGACGGAACTGTAGCTGTGTCAGTAGGTGCTGGTTTTGGGCCTCTTTTTATAGTAAAATCAACGCCAGATTCAAAGAGCTTTTACAACCTTGAGGTCAGGCCTAACATCACAATACATCTTAAATTTTACAACTTTTGGTTATAAGATATCAACTTATGATGTTTGTCAAAGTTTGTGGCTAAGACAGCCACTTTTCATTGTCCATGAAAGAATGCAAGACAAAGAGAAGAGTCAAATAGGGGGACAGTTAAACATTAAGGGAATACAATCAGAGGTGTTTGGAAAGTAGGACATCCATAGTAGAGGAATCTGCTATAGTGGCTCTCAGAATCCTATAGATTTCCCCCTCTGACTCTGTTGCTTCTAGCTGGCTAAGGAATTGACCCTCCCTTTTATCAGCTGCAACATTCAGGAAAGAAGGCCCTGTACCTCATCTGGGCAAATTAGTGGAGCTGACCATGTTGATGGAGGCTGCAGGTGTGCCACCCTCAGAATGTGAGCATAAGAGATCTGGCTTCCCCCTTCATGGTGGCCTGGGCGGGAGAGATATGCCCTCCCCCTCTCCCCCTCACAGCTGAGGTGAGTAGGAGAGCTGGTCCTGAGTTCATAAGACCTGGAAAGCTGCCCCTGCCCCTCATCTGCTGAAGCACTCAGGAGAGCAGGCCCTGCACCTTATCCGGGCAATACTGTAGAGTGGACCCTGATGGTGCATGAAAGCAGGAGGATTAACCCCGCCACTTGCTCATGCTGCAAGTGGTGAACTAATTGGGGCAATGTGGGAGACCTCACCCTGTTAATGAAAACAAGGGTGAGATGGTGGATTAACCAACCCTGCAACTACCCAGGCCTAGAACCGGGATTATGAGTTGACCCACCCCAACATCCACACCATCTGATCTGGTGGAGCATGTGAAAGGGGCTGGTCCTGCAGGCTTGAAGATGCAGGATCTTTATGACACAGGGCCATAACATGATATCCAAGAAGAGTCCCAGTGAGTTCCCAGCATCCACAGCATAGCAGAAACCAAAGGCCTTGAGCCAGACCAATTGAAAGACCCCCGGAGTGGGGAGACTCTCACTCAAGTCTCAGGATAACACGTCCCCCCCCCCCCCAAGAACTCATGAGAGACCATCCTTGCTGCTTGTGATTACACAAGGTTTATTGACAGGAACCAGCGTGCTGGGACCGAGACTCATATCCCACTTAGGGGTAGAGGAGTTCGACCCCGAGTAGCTGGGAGAAGGAGTATTTAAGAGAAGAAACCATAACCCAAAGGGAGTAGGGAGGGCATCATTGGAAAATTCCAAAAATACTAGTGATAATCACAAGGGGGTAACTCCCCGTTTCTCAATATTATTCTCAAGATTATAATCTAACTTTATGGTCAGCTAGTTCCTGGAACAGTCACTAAACCAGCTAACCTAGATTTTTCTGGCTCTTCTTGGTTCTTCACAGTGACTCTTTACAATGAACAAGATAATATGAGTAAAAAGGTTTACCGCCAGACTCACTGTGTCACACTACAGCTTCTATGAAAAGATTTTGTTTTGTTTTCTTTTTCCTCTTTAATTTTATTTTGATGGGGAGGTGGCAGGGGCAGAGGGTGGGTATAAGGGGATGGGGAAATGAATGGGATCTAGATGATTGATGTGAAAGACACAAAGAGTAAATAAAAAAGTTTAAAAAAAGAATCCTGTAGCTATGGCAACCACATAACATAGTGATGTTCTGATGAAGTGAAGTCCTCTGAGGATTGGGGTGATGGAAGTGGTCAGAGTAAGTGAAAGTAATTGGGATCAGAGAGGTTATGGGGGTAGATGGAGGTTGATGAACAATTTATGGTTTCTGTCTGATGTCATGTGGTTCCCATGGTATACTAAATGTGGTGAAGAATTCCTGTTAGCCAGAAGTCATTGCACAAAGCATCTAGTGGTGTGATCAGCATAGAAGAGGGACATCTAGAAGAGGCTTCCAAAGAGAGTGGGAAGTTAGGAGTTGTGACTGCTTGGGCAGTCAGAAGACCCATTGTTATGGTTGGTTTTAATTTTTAATTTCACACATTCTGAAATCACCTGAGAAAAGTCTCTATGTACATCTGTGAGGGATTGTATTGAATGTTGTGGTTGGTGTAAGGAGGCCTGCCCACTGTTGGCAGCACCATTTCCTTCACTTGCTATTCTGGGCATTATGAATATACACAGGGTCAAGGAACTATAATACATGTATTAATACATTGCTCTGTGCTCTTGAATTTAGATAAATTGTGACTGGTTATATTGAGCTCCTGCAGTCTTTACTGCAGGGACTGTGCATTCTTTGACAGATCATAACATTTTAATAAATTCATCCTAAACTAGAGAATTTATTCCCAGTCTTGGTTAAAATGTGCCAGAAATAGAAGACAATGTTTGTACAGTACAGTGTATCAAAAGAAAGTTAATGACAAGGTGGATACATGGGAATCATCCAAAAGCAGGGTTCTAGCTAGCAGGGAATACTCAAGTGCTCAGCTTCATCTTCCTGTTTCTTCTTTTCTCTCTTCCCCTCCTCTCTCCTCATATCCATCCCCATTTAAAATTAATTTAGAAAACAAAACAAAACTTATAAACCGTAGGGAAGAGCCAACCTAAATGTGCCAGCCTGACTGGCAACTTTAAGAGTATGAAGAGATATTTCTGTCACTTGTAATTCAATTACAGAACACCATAGTACCTGCAAAATTCAAGAATGAGTCATAAGGACTTGAATAAACGCTCTACAGACCACTTATTTGAGGTAATGTGTTGCTGAGTTAGATTTTTATGTGGTCTGCCCAATAGGAATGGGTATGAATCTGTGAAGTTCAAACTATTTTGCTGCACAGACCCTAGCAATGCTACCAACCAGAGATATACCCCCAAGAAAAACTGCAGATATAAAATAGAAGTAGTTTAAAGGGGAAACTACAGTTGCCACAAGGAATTCTACTGGAAGGATGTGTCCTCCTGAACATGTTGTACCTAAGTAATGTCATCATGAGTCATAGTTGCTGGACAAGTAACTTCAGCCTTTGTTGTTTGCCCTGCTTGGTTTCATTTTTGCTGTTGTCTAGTTTGTCCTTTGTTTTCTTTCATTACTCCATTTTCAAATGAGAGTATTTATTGTACCATTTTATATTAGAAATGTCTGGTTCATTTTCTGATTTCATAAATACAGTTATGAATTGGCTGCTTCTCAAAAGAAGCTTCGCTCTGAACTTTTGAACAGTGGTGAAAATATTAAGAGTTATAAATGTATTTTGTAAGTTTGCACTCTGAACCATAACTTCTCAGTTTGAAAGCTCTGAATGTTGGTCCACCAGAGCACATTTCTTCTCTTTTGCCCATGGCCATTATCTCCCAGCTTGAGGGTTAGGGAATCACCCATTTGAGCCAATAACTATTGCAGCCATCTCTAAAATGTAGTTGAAGAGTCTTGGTGTCCTCCCAATGATGATAGCTCATAAACCGATTAAAAGGACTTTAATAAAACTGTCTCAAGTTATTCTCCATGACTGCTTGCGGTGCCCTTTGTTTCCTATGATCGATCCCCAAAAGAAATTAGGACGATTTTTCTCTCCTGTGGTCCTACAAGGCAGGAAGGCCTGCTTCTATCTCAATGATAGTTCATCTTCTCTTTTCCTTTTCTTTCAGACTATCCATGTGGCTATTGTCTGTGCAGGATACAACGCTAGCAGGGATGTTGTCACCCTGGTCAAGTCGGTTCTCTTTCACAGGTAAGAATAGTCTTTGCTTGTACTCCTGTGGATTTCTGTATCCCTGACCACCTGCATGATGCTTTGGAGAATGTTATAGAAGAGTGTGCTTTTGACCCATTTAGATTGACGTGAAAATGTATTTTTTCTCCAAAATATGAGGAAGGATGTTGCATTAAGAATGCTTAATAGCAGGCATTTAGTGTTGCCCAGCCATGCCTAGATTCAGAACTATGGGAGCCTCCAAGGACATCCCAGCTTAGATGCTTCAGTTTCTGCTACCCCACAGTTCTTTTTCTATATTCCTGTTGGCGGATTATGTTGTGATCTGCACCACATCCCATCTAAAATTCATATTAAAGTTTTAACCCTTAGTACTTTGAAATAAGACTGTTTGTAGATAATTTTTTTAAAAGATGGGATTAAATTAAAGTAGGCACACTATGCTGGACCCTAATCGAATATGACTAGTGTTCAAAATATAAGATTAGTACAGACACATTCAGAAGAAAGACTGTGAAAGTACCTAGGCAAGGAACTTGATTTCACAGGCTTCAGCCTTCCATCTCCTAGAACTGTGGCAAAATGAGTTTCTGTTTCCAGCTACTCAGTTGTTTTAATTTGCTGTGGTACTTGGTTATTATAAAATAATACGCAAGATTGACTTGCCCATTTTTCTGAGTACTTCTGGCTGTCAGAAATCCTTCTTTATGTTAAGCTAAAGGTAATATCTGGTAGACCTTTTGGATCTCCATTAGACAAGTTAGAAGTTTGATTTTTTTCCACTTGGAAGTAGAGATACCTCCGAGGTGTCATCTTTTCTCTATGCTTCTGCTTTTTTATGGACCTTTCTTCCTTCCCTTTGATATTCAGGTTTATTACCTGGAAATACTTGAGGTCACCTCTAGAACTGAGTCTGCAGTTCCAGGCAATGCCCTGTTCTGACTTCTCATCAAGGATGTGGATTAAGTTCATCTGTAGTTACAACCTGTAATATAGACAGATACCTAGGAGAAGATTGAGTCAGGCTCCCGCACATTCTCTGTAGAAGGAACCTGTTAAGAATAATTCTCAGTTCACCTGAGTAGAGAACACAGCATAGCCACTCAAATTCACCACCTAGGTCTGCCAACACTGCAAGAATGTGGATTTATCTTTTCTCCCACCTTCTACCTCAGTTTCCCAACCTTTCCTTCTGTCTGTGGTACCATGCAGTGCTCCCTCTTGGAGATATGTCAGGTTGTGTCTCTGATCTCCATTAAGCTCTGGCCCAGTAGTTGTTAATCTGCATATACCATTCCTGGTTCCCAGCTTTCTGTTCTTTATATCCATCCTCTCTTACTCAAGAATGGTGTTTCAGAAAGGAATGTCTGATCTTGCTGGATCTATTCATGACATTCAATGTTTTTAAGAGGCTAGAACTTTATTATCCCAATAGTCGGTCAGTCAGGCACCAATACATTCTTCATAGTGTTTTCTTGATTGTGTCTGTGGTCCTATCATGCTTTGCCACTCTGGCCTGGTTTTAGCTCCCTACTTTCTCTGTCATATGTCCTGTCAGCCCATTCCTTCCCGAATTCCAAGCCATCAGTTGTCGTCTTACCTTATAAGATTTCACACAGGCACTAACTGTAACAGAATGCCTCCTTGCAACTCTCACTGGTGTTTAATCGCCTAGTTTATAACCCACAGTACCCTGCCTACATTTTTATCATACTTATTATGGTAATCTCTATGTATCTATCTATAATTCCTTCTGTAGCAGAATACAGGACATTTGGAGACAGAAACCATGACTTATTTCTATTTATCTCAGATACTTAGAAAACTACTAACTAGTAAGTGTTCATTTGTTTAGCAAGTGCTTTTGGGAAAGTCCTTTAATAAGAAATCTGAAGATACATATTTTTACCTAAGATACAAATCTACATTCAGTTCACATTCATGCCATTGTTGCACCCAGAGGCCTTCAGCAAATTACTTTAACCCACTGTTAGTCTGTTAACTTTTGCTGTAGATCAGGTTACTCCCAAGCTGATTTTTACTGTATTAATGTTTATTCATTACTGAACTCTGTGGCATGTCTCTTGTGCTGGTAACATTGTATAGCTGGAATCAACTGGCTTGTTGACAAAAGATCACATTTCTTACCTTCCAGCATCGAAGATAGGGTGGAAAAAATGTGGTAACAAAGCAAAATATAACAGTAAGCAACAGTGGGTGGCAACTCTTCCTGCCTCTCCTGACACTCTGAAGCTATGATTTCTGTTGTATAGTATAAGAGATCATAGGAATGCCAGGTGCAGATTGACTGAGTCTTCCCATGTGAAGCCAAGTGTCTGAAGAACATGACTGTATTCACTGTGCAGATTCTCACATTTGTGATCCCCATACCCTCATTGCTGAATGCAGTCAGGCACTATGAGGACTGATCATGAGTCAGATGGGAGATTCTTAGCCATGATGTCATTATTCCTTGTCTGTGGTCCAATAGAATGTCCCTCTCTGATGAAATCCAAAAGCCTGTTCATTGTGGAACAAGTGTGTATATGATTAAAGATATTTATTTTTCTATGCCTCAATCATGATAAAATTTCAAATTTGTGGTATTGTTTTTCAGCAAAAGTTTCCTTCCTGTTGTTTTAGTTACACATCACATAAACTGGTAGTTGTTGAAACTGTAAGAATTCTATCACGAATAAAGTTTTACTTCAACAATCTATGCAGCACAAAGATGTTTAATTTTAGAATAGCAGTTTTATTGGCAGCTGGGAAGGCATATCGTTTTTGACCATCCTTCCATGGAGCTGTGCATATCCAAGAAGAGATCTTGTTATTCGTGTGTGTAATGAAGACGAAGACTGCACATGGGAATGAGTGCTTGGCTGTTCTGTGCCAGGTGGCCCCTGGAGTTCCTTCCTCACGTTGAAGTGATACAAACAAGAAGAATTGTGATTTGATTTGCTACTGGTCATGATTTGGATATTAAAGCTGAGACTCTCCAGCTATAAATAGCTTTATTGCCATGAACCACGTTATGGGGATTAACTAAGTGATGATTATAAAATATGTTGACAATTGAATTATCTTCCTAATGTTAATAATAATAGAATAGTAGTGGTATAGAATGTTCCTTTTGGTTGTCACTGTTAATTACAGTAATTAGATTTATTTTCCAGACAAGATTTTCATTTAAGTCTTGCTTTGTTATGTCAAATCAATTTTACTTCTATAATATGCTTGGTGACAGTATAGTGGACATGCTCTAATTTAAAAGATAGTAAGAGACTGACATGAACAGTTACATACCAGTATGACAAAGAGCATTCTCCAACCTTCTAGAAAGAAATTTCAGAGTATCTGCCAAGGACCTTTATCCCACATGACTAATGAAGGGTCTGTGTCTTAAAAGGATATCCTAAAGTTCTTTTATTCTTTTATTTTTGTGATTATAATATAATCTTCCTTTCCGCCCTATAATCCCTTCCATATACTCCTTCTTGCTCTCTTTGAAATTGATGACCTCTTTTTTAATAAATTGTTTATATATGTATTTGCATATATATGTGCATTTATACATATATATATTCCTAAATATATGTCCATCTTTGTAACCATGTAGTTGGACTTTTCTTTGGACTACCAGCTCACAAATAATGACAACCCCTTCCCAACCATAGTGCCCTGTTTAGAACATACAGAGATACCCTGCTGTTTACCTGTTCAACAAACACTGGTGTCATTATCTCCCTACACCAAATTCTGTTCTAAATGTTATCAGGATACTAATGTGCCCAGTTCTGTGCCTGCTGAAGGAAGGTACTGTTGCAAATCCCTTTTCACAGACAATACAACTGAGGAACAGGATGGTTAAGCCATTGTTCAAGATCACATGTCCATGATATAGACAGAGCCAAGTTTAATGTCAGTCTTTTGGCCCACCACAAGTAGCAAGGAGTTTCCTGCTTTTAATATCATTACCATTATTTTACTTTTCATCATCATTTTTGTTGGAGGTGTAGATATCATTGTTGGAATGTCATCGTTATCTTTCTCGCCATAAGATTTGTACTTGTGAGGTGCCAAACGTTGCATACACAAAGAATTTAAAAGCATGGGCATCCATGTTTCTAGTAAAATTTAAGGCAGTATGGACAGATGATGCCTTTGAGTATATAGAAGCCAGTAGGGGAACTAGGAGAAGTAATTATTTTCCTCAGATGTTAACTTCAAGTGATATCTTGTATATGAATTCTGTTCCTGCTCAGTAGACTTTACCATCCCTGTAACTCTCTAGAGAAACTCAAGCTTAAAGAGGTTAAGTAGTGTCACCATTGAGTAGATGTTTGTCCATCAGTTCTAGTCTTTGCTCTGCTAGTATTTAGAATCCATGATGTTTTTGCTATTCCATGTGGTCTTTTGATTTTTTTCTAGAGAGTTGTTCTTTTATCCTTTATCTAGTAAAGTGCTTTATTAAGCTATCTATGAATCTTCCCATATTATTGAAGCCAATTTGCCTCCTCCAATTAAAGAATGCTCTGACCCCATATCCCTACTTCTGAAATTCTCTGAAATAGTTATGTATTCACAAAGGACGATTCACAAAGGACTGCCAGTGCCATCACTGGCTCTTTTCTTTGCCTAAAGTTGATGTGTGTTGTAAACCTAATAAATAAAGATTATCTCTGCTCCAGGGGCATTTTGTATTTTTAATGAAAACAATCCTTGGATTGCCTTGTGGGATTTTTGGCACTTCCCTTGCAAGATAAGGAAGTGAGGCAGGAGGGAAAGCAATGGATTACTCATCTTTAATTTCTGCAATGCTGTATTTATTATACCCCAACCTTGAACACGGGAACAGTTAGGAAACTGAGGCAACAGAAGTGCTGCTCAGTAAAAGTGTTGTCTGAAGGATCTTCTGGAGAAAGGTGCATTTCCTTGCCTACATGGGAATACTCATTCTCACACACATGAGGCTACTGGGTATTAGGATATGGACCAAACCATCTATCAAGGAAGAGATCTTTTTCCATGGGCTGTACTTTTGAAAATATATTTATAGTGATTGGTATAAAAAAAAAACAGAAACCATTTAACTTAGATATGATGCCATCATAAAACTAAAGAGCCTTACATTATATATTGGTTATTCTTCATGAGTTTTTATTAACTTCAGTTTGTGAATTTTCCTTTGCTGTAAATGTGTTCTTAACATCTATCTAAATGATGCTTACATTCCCTTTACACAAAAGAAAAAACAGAATCTACGGTCTCTTGTAGATTGTGGTATTTGCAAGACTCTGTCATTAAATCAATTCTTCCTGAATTAAAGTCAAAGGTAAAGGAGACTCAGAAGCCACCTGTGTAGAAGATAAAAACATTCCCTTTATTAGTTATTCTTTTTTTTTTTTGTTTTGTTTTGTTTTTCGAGACAGGGTTTCTCTGTTGCTTTAGTGCCTGTCCCGGAACTAGCTCTTGTAGACCAGGCTGGCCTCGAGCTTGCAGAGATCCACCTGCCTCTGCCTCCCGAGTGCTGGGGTTAAAGGCGTGCGCCACCACCGCCCGGCTATTAGTTATTCTTGAGTTATAGATATTCACTAACCATGGGTGTCATAACCAGCCCAGCCTGGAAATACGCAGGCTCTCCCACCTAGTCATCTGTGTACCATGCGGGCCAGGGTTTCCAGTGCAATGAAGGATCTAGAGCAGCAGAGCAAAGCAGGCTAACCCACTCACACACTCAGAGAATAGACTGTCATTCTATTCACAGACAACAAACCGTTTGTATAAGAATATTCCTATAATGTAACTGTACATTGAAAGAGAAACATTCAGTATTCCCAATAAATTTATCATTATTCAACTATCACAACCCTTGACTATTAGGCCCTTTTCATTGACAAGATGAAAAAAGATGCCCCGTATCTATATAATCACTCAAATCACCACTCCTTTGTCTCCTCTCTGTCCGTAGACTTTCCTAGTCTGGACATTTTATTGCCATGTACATCATTTAGTATTTAGTCTTTCTTCAAAGGCTTCTCTCCCTTCAAATGAGATTTCATGATTCTTCCGTGACATGAAACTTAGAAATTTATGCCCTGGGAATGCTGAAGCATGCATGGGAAGCCCATATATGGCAGTTCTGTTGAACTTGTCCATATTGGGTTTCATGGTCTAATTTGATGAGAATGACTGACCAGGTCTCTTCCTCAAGAGGGCACCAGATCTTTTACATATATATATAGCGCATGTGCTAATACTTCATTCTATTTTCTTGTGCACTAATGTCCTTTTGTATGATTATATTATTCTGAGGTGATCATCAGTTGACAGCCACGTTGATATTTACTTGTTGGCTAGTAGGAATGTCTCTGCTACAAGTAATTGTGTATAAGCTTTTTGATATAGACTTGTTTTCATTTTATTTATAGTTTGCTCTGTGCTAAGGGGGAAACCCCTGCAGAAATGTAGCAATCTGCTCTGGTTCCAGAGAAAAGTTGTCTTCTGTTCTCTCCCAAGGGAGTTTCCTAGTAGAGGGATCAGTTGCTTCTTCTGTTCTGCTCCCATAAGGGAGATATTGCTCTGTGCCAGTGAAAGAACATCTTCACCCAAAACTCTCTCAAGAGATGTATTTGGGAAAGAGGAATCCAGGAGAGAAGCTGCCTCTGCCAGGGTGGAGAAGGGCAGCTGCCATCTGAACAGGCAGAGTGGCTTATCTTCTTAGGGGCTCAGTTTTTGCAGGGATATTTTCGGGGAGGGAATTGTTCAGATTTTGATCCCCTTGACCTTGACCCAGCTCAGATTGGCTAGATTAGGTGCTCAGGGATTGGTTGGTTTTCTGCTCAGGAGTGCCTGCTTTTCCTGTTGATTGGTTTTGTATTCAGTTGGCCATGGGGAGTTTTGACTCTGGTTCTAGGGCCAAAGTTTTTGTTTGGCACTGGTTTCAGGATCAGGGTGTGTTCCTTTGGTTCTGGTTTCAGAGCCAAAGTGTTTCTGGCTCAGGATTCAGGTCCAGGATGAGTTTCTTTCACTGTCCCTGGTTTCACGGTCAGGGTGGGTTTCTTTCACTGGCTCTGGTTTCAGGGCCAGGGTAGGTTTCTTTTACTGGCTCTGGTTTCAGGTTTTCTTTGGCTGACTCTTTTACTCTGTACTAGTGGTGCAGGAATCAGGTCATTTTCACTACTGATTAGAGAAGCAAAACATCAGGAAAAAAGTGTCTTAGAAATCGTAGGGAGTCCCAGCAAAGCCATCATGTGATACATGGGAAATTGGAGTCCTCTTTTCACTGTCAGATTTTTCTTTTGGGCTGCCAGTTCATATATGACAACACAGAGACTTATTAGTTGTGAAAGTTTGGCCATTGGGTTAGGATTGTCCTACTGACTCTTTTTTTTTTTTACTTAAATTTACCCATATTTTTATCAATCTACATTCTACCATGTGGCTTTTACCTCTCTCTCATTCTGTGTGTCTGACTTGTTCCATGCCTCAATGACTAATGTATGCCTCAATTATCTCCTCTTTCTGTGCCCCGTGTCCCACCTATCTCTCTTGCCTAGTTATGGGCCATTCAGTTTTTTATTACCTAACTACAACACATCTTCAAGCAGTATGCCTATATTCTGCAACACGTCTTGGTGTTCTTAATCTCATTTATAAGAGTATTTAAGAACAGAATAAATGGAAACTCAAGGACAAACCCTGAACTAAAGTGGAAACTTGAATTTATTAGTGTTTAAAGGAAAACCCCAGGACATATAACCTGTAAGTCTTGCAGCTGCCTGAAGTAGAAAGCTGGTTAAGATAAACTGGCTAGGAAGTAATTCCTGTGGCTTCAGGAATCCAGGTGACAGTAGTGGAGCTTTAGAAAAAGCACAAGAAAGTTCAAAACATTAGTTAGAGAGTTTAAAAGCACACCTTGCACCAGCACTAGCTAGCCAGCCTCTGAAAGAAAATGACAGGGAAAAAAAAAAAAAGAAAATAAATCAGGATTCAGACAGGAAGATAGACCCAGCCAAATTAAACGTTATGGCCAGTCTTAGGGCCTGCACGTGGAGGCATGAATTCTGGGAAGGAAAATAGCATTACCTTAAGGTGAACCCACCCTCATGGGCCAGCTACCCTTGCCAGGTTCCAGACTTCTTTACCTGGATTAAATATTGAGGAAAGAGATAAGGGCATGCTTCCATCTACGGGTGGGGTCTGTTCTTTAACCTAGCGCCCTGAATTCATCTCAACAAGAATTGGAAAAGCTCCATTGCTTAAAAACAAAAAATAACAGCAGCAAAAACAAAATCCAAACTCATCATCTCCCCCTACCCCTTCAACCCACTGAGTTTAATTAGGGTTGCTTGCTTGCTTATCAGTGGAGAGTTATTTTCTAGAGCAAGGCAACTATATTTTCATGTGCATTTATATGATATATATACATACATACATTTTTGTATGTAACTAGTAGAGAAAATTGATGAGTGCCTCAGAAATGGTATTTCTGTGCTAATTTTCATTTCATTTTCTATTTTTGGGAAATTTTCCAACTCCTTCCCCAAATAAACTAACTGTTGACAATTCTATCAGTAATGATTATTGGCTCAGAGTCCTCCCCAGCCAAGTTATTGTTATGTTTTTATTTTAAGCATATTAGTGGGTGTGCAGAGCCGTCTTCTTGTGGTTTTACATATCCCTGAGGATTAATGAGATTGAGTCTTTTCATATGCTTATTGACAGTTTGTAAATCTGTCTTGAGAAATAGCTATTTAGAACCTTTTCAGGATTTTAATTGGCTTGTCTTTTTTTTTTCTTTCTTGGAGTTGTAGAAGATCTTTATCACCCTAAAAAATCCCTCATCAGTTACTCACTTGCAGATATTTCTTTCCTACTCTGAGTAATATTTTTCACTTTATTGATGTTCTTCCAACCATAAAAGTTCTATTTCTTTTCCTTTCTTTTTTTGGCTTCAGCAATTATTACATGTGGTCTTCTCTTTGGGGTGCTGAGATGAAGGTGCCAGAGTCATTAAACTCCTGACAGAATCTTCCTCTGGATCTGCAGGTAGCCATCCTGCTGTCCCTTACATGTTAGGTAATGCAGTGAAGTAGAGTTCATCCCCCCCCCCCCCCCCCCCCCCCCCTCTCTCTCCCCCCCCCCCCCCCCACCCGCTTCTCTCTCTCTCTCTCTGCTTTAGCGATGTGTCATTTTTAAGAACAGCATAGTCTTTCTTCACTGTTAGAGCGTTTACTCTGGTGAGCTAACATGTCTGAAAGATTAGTCAGTGGTCAGCAAAGTTACCTCAAGCCAATGTTGTTAGAGTCTATTGTCTCATGCCTAAGAAGAACAATGAAATATAAGAAGCAAGGACAAGGCTGAGCAGAACAAATGAAGGCTTGTTAAAGAAAAGTAAGAAATAAATCCTGAGATGTAGGAGACCAAAACCTTCTTCCTACCTTGTCCCATGGATGTACTGTAGGAACTAGATGAAGATTGAAGTAGTCTTTATTGAGGCTGGACATTTCTAACACATGAAGGCCTGAGTCCATAAGGATTTCACATATCCTATGCAAATTCTGTCCATAGAAGCAGAGCTACTCTTTCTTGTGTAAGAAATAAATTTGGAGTCAGAATGAAAGAGAACACCACTCCAGTTGAAGTATCTGGACAAGGCAAAATATTATACTGTTGATCCAGAGAGTGCTCGAAAGAGCAAAAACATCAAGAAGAAGTATACCTCCTATTTATTTTAACTAAAGTGTTAACTCTTTTTTTCCCCATTGCCTGGCATCGTACCTTACAGTCTTATTCACCTGTCCAATTTTAATGAATTGCTACATAGAAAATGAAGGAGGAAGGGGAAAGGAGTCATTGCTTCAAGGGGAAAAGGGTCACTGTTCCAGGCTATGAAATTCCTAGAATATAAAACTGGACATTGGTGTAAGCAAAGATTGTGCTTTTTTGTTTGTTGTTGTTGTTTGTTTGTTTTTTGGTGGGGGTGTTAAAATATTTGAAAAAAACAAATTATTTTAAGTTGTCATATTTAAAATTATTTTAATTCCTTGTCTTAAGTACAAGTTTCAAGTATTTTTAATATTTCTTATAAATCAGGGGAAGCTTGAATGTGTTGTATGATTTGCACATGATCCACCATGGTGCCTGCCCTTTAACTGCCTAAACAGAGCAATTCAACTCTAGTTTCATAAAGTAATTACACAACCTAGTGTTGAAGAAGTCCCTCCTCTCTTTCCTTCAACATGCTTCTCATAGTGAAGTTCCGGTTAACTCTGTCAAACTGTGATGGAATTTGGATCATCTTGGTCTTTATTTTTTCATTAAACAAGACAAGGAATTATTTCTGTAAGAGGGAAAGTATGGATAATTCTGGGGGTTATTAACAAAATGGAGATTTAAAAGTCCAGTCTTAATTCAGTATGGTATAGGGAGTTTCCTATATTTATGATTATTAGTTAACTTTGGAGCAGAGGTCAGAAGGTAGTGATTCCGAGGTGCCAGCAGGCTCACAAACTTGCAGAAGTGCATGCTGCATTTCTTGAACTACAGTAGGCCATGTACCTTGCAAGTCCCATTATGCCAGTGAAAGTAAATAAAGTCAGTTACTTATGAAATCGTAAGAACCTTCCCACAGACAGCTCACGTTATTCCAGAGGGACCTGGGGTAGAGCATGATGAGAGGAGGTAGGGCTGCTATGGGGAGGGTGGCTGAAGATGACTCTGGAGCTCATTTTATAGAAAGAACAGGCGAGGGTCACAAGTGGATATGGAACAGAAAATACCCAGAGGAGGAGGAAGGACTTCAAAGACATGAGAATGAAGTGGAGGACAAGGTGAAATATTCAAAATCTCTGTTAGCTAGACCCACATCAGAAGCACTGGACTGAACTTCCAAGGTCCAGTTGAAGAGTAGAAGGAAGTCAGGACCACGAGGCTTGGTCCACCCACCGAGACAGTGTGCCTGAGCTAATGGGAGCTCACCAACTCCATCTAGACTGGGATTGAACAAGCATGGGATCAAACTGAACCCACTGAATGTGGCTGACAATTGGGGCAGACTAAGAAGCCAATATTAATGGCACTGGGATTTGTCTCTACTGCATGTCCTGGCTTTTTGGGATCCTGTTCTATTTGAATGCATACCTTCCTAATCCTGGATATACTGGGAGAGCCTTGGACTTCCCACAGGGCAGGGTATCTTGCTCTCTCTCAGGACTGGAGGGGGAGAGGGAAGGCTGTGTAGGGGAGCAGGAGGGAAGTGGGAGGAGGGGAGGAAGTGGTAATTTTGATTGGTATTATTTATAAAGTAATAAAAAACAAAAATAAAAAAATCCCTGTTGGGCTGGAGAGATGGCTCAGTGGTTAAGAGCATTGACTGCTTTTCCAAAGGTCCTGAGTTCAATTCCCAGCAACCACATGGTGGCTCACAACCATCTGTAATGAGGTCTGGTGTCCTCTTCAGGCCTGCAGACATACAGACAGAATATTGTATACATAATAAATAAATATTAAAAAAATCCCTGTTAGCTCAATGTGGGAGGGTAGATATTAAAATATCACACAGTGGACAGAGAATTATGGGATTGTTTTAGAGAGAACAGGATTTATAGAGTGAAATATATGTTGGAGGAAGCAATAGTCATGAAGAAAGAAATAAAATATTCGTGAGATGTCAGTGAAGGTTGGGTGTAATAGTAACAGCCATCATCAGCCAAGTCCTTGTCCTTTTGATCTCTATTTTATTTGCTTCTTATTACTTAAGACCAGTTCATGTAGATTGATAAATAGATAGATGATAGATAGATAGATGCATACATGTACGTTCATATATACATACATAGAGCTATAATTGATCAAGCCCATTTTACAGATTTTAAAGCTGAATTGAGATGAAACCATTCGTTTTTACAGAACCTCGATAACTTAAAGCTAGTAGATTTATCTCCTGAGATTCAACTTGGAACCCTATGTGGAGTGGCCTCTAAAGTTCTATCATTGACTAGGTATTGAAGTCATGGGTTGTATGAGATGGATGAGACTCTGTTGCTAGAGAGGGTAAGTGATATTTGTTGTTAATTCCAGAGATGCAAGGAAAAGACCATTGACCTAAGTCATCATGGCCAAATTAATTAAAGCAAATGATTGATTAAAGCAAGCATTTTTATTTATATACATAGGCTGTCTCTTCCTACAAACGAGATTCAAGAGGTAAGCGTTAGACATAGGTTTATAGCTTAGGGGTAGGAGGTTTCTAAATGGGGGACTTGACAGGCAAAATAAGCTAGGTTAGCTAGGCTGTGGTGGTACACGCATTTAATTCCAACACTCAGGAGGCAGAGGCAGGCCGATTTCTGTGAGTTTTAGGCCAATCTCAAATAGGTCTACAGAGTGAGTTCCAGGACAGGCTCCAAAGCAACAGAGAAACCCTGTCTTGAAAGATCCCCCGCCCCCAAAAAAGGGCAGGTTATAGTAGCAGAACATAATCATAACAAGTTAATTATAACAACATCCTGAAACAATGATGTAGTTGCAAGGTGGTTATAACAAGGTAGTAATAGCAATAAGAAGTCATAGCAAGGTAGTCATAGATAGTCTAGTAATTTTTTTTTTAAACAAAGGCATGGTTGATGTTTCCTGGAATAGGCTTACAGAACCATTTGTAGTTAAGGTTGCTGATGGGTCATAGCCCAGTCCTTGAGAAATAGAGGTTTAATTATAAACAGGAATGAACCTATTTTGTTTTTATTATAGGATGGCTTTTAAGCCTAAGATGGAGACAGGGTGGTTCACCATTTATCAGACTCAAGAAAGAAATGCTGTAGGAAGATTTAGGACTCATTTCCACTTTTCCTTGTATTGATTACTTTTCATATTACAACAAAAGATTTGGGATAGATCAGTTTAAGGAAGGAAGGATTTATTCTGTATTATGTTCAAAAGCATACTCTTTTTCTCATACCGGTTTCTGGCACTTTTTACTCATCTCATTGTTGTAAGAAAATACCCTAACAAACATCTGCCTAAGAAATGAATAGTTTATTATGGCTTGAAGTTGCCGAAAACATCCTAGGGGATACCTTTCTTCATGAAGGGGAAGGCAGGAGCACAAAGCCAGCTGTTCATCCCTGCAGTCAGTAAGCAAAACATGAACAACAAGTGAGCTTAGTTATAAAAACTCATATTTACTCCTAGTCACTTACTTCAGCAAAACGCTACCCCCCTAAAGGTCCCATTACCTCCCACAACAGTGCCTCCAGTTGGGGCCCAAGTATTCAAGCACATAGGGGACATTTTGTATTCAAGCCACTGAAGCCCCCAGAATCTTTGCCTTTGTGTCATACTTGTGTCTTTGAGTGACTGGGGAAGTGTGTTGACAGCCATCCACACCTGTTTACAACATGGCCTTCTGTCATTGTATTTCTGCATTAATGCTGGTATGTCAAGTTGGCAGATGCAATGATTGATGCAATTATTAAATATGTCCTACTTCAGATTCTTAGAATCCAGATTTCCTCATAACAGATGTGAGAACTGGGTCTTGCCTTCTGTGGTGCTTGGTTGTTTACACTCTGAAATGCAGAGGTTGAGGGAGATGTCCTCTCTCTCTTGCATCTCTAAAATCCTCATCAAAAAGCACTATGGAGCTACATGCCTGATTTATTTCCAAAGTGGCTTGTGACATTGCTCCACACCATCAGTTTGGAAAGGGGTGATTTTGCAACAAGATTCAAATCCCTTAATGCTTTTTTTGGAATTCTCCTTTTTACTCCACAGGCGGAACCCTCTGCATTTCCACCTCATTGCTGATTCTATTGCGGAGCAGATCCTGGCTACGCTCTTCCAAACCTGGATGGTACCTGCAGTGCGTGTGGACTTCTATAATGCTGATGAGCTCAAGGTATGGAAAGGAAGAAGGGAGAAGGTAAAAGAGTTCTCTTATCTGCTGCAACTGGGGACCTCAGTTTTGCATAATTAATTGACTATAATAAGAACAGGGACCTCACCTCCTAGTAGGACATGTTCAGGTTATAACTGTTTTTATCTAAATTTATCATTAAGCAACGTATTAGCAAAACTGGCCTTCTAACAGATTATCTACTTTGGTCTGGGCAATTCTAGATACCAAGGAACTCCATAGAAGCTGAAGTTCACTGACCTCGATTTGTATCTAAACATGATCTGTGGTACCATAGTAGGTAATATTTCGTTGTTCACTGAGGTGAACATTGACCTTAGAGTGACAGATCTTACCTTAACTCTATGTACTGTTACCGACTAATCACAAGACACACATCAACCACCTGCCCATGGTGGCCTGGTTCTTTAGGGACAGAAAGGTTATAATCCTAAGTTTTGGGGTAGGAGTTTCTGATGAAAGAATATATGCTGATGCCTCAAGACGAATTCCTGAAAAAATACTACATTAGGAACTTTTTAACTAATAAAATTCATGTGGACATCTGATTCCTTTGCTTCAAGTTCTTCTATAGTGCCACCTTGCTTGCATGATATTTGGGATTGTGGTCTTAAGACCACACTGACTGATTAGGGCTTCCAAGTCCACTTCTTATCTGTCTCTACTTGAAGCCACAAAACAATCCCACACCAGTTAAGAATTAGGGATAATAAAAAGGGTTATTTATTAGAAGAGAAAAACTTACAGATCACCGTCCCAAACAACAGTCCTCTCATTGCAAACAAGAAACAGAGAGTCTGGTGGCCAGAAAGGGAGCCAAAAGCTTCTCTCCAATGTTGCACTCCTTTGCTTATTCTGTTCCCTCTATCAAACTTTCTCCCCTAAGATCTTGTCACAATCTCACCCATCCTTTCATACTCAGTGGCACTGCTTTCCTTTCCCTTTTCCAAGAAAGAGCAAGAAACTTTCTATCCACTTGTCTCTCAGCATTTATCTAGTCTGTATTTCTTAGACCTCATGCAGCCAAAGGTAGCTATCCATGAATGCATCATGACACAAAAATAAACTTACTTAGAACATGGTAAGTTGTGTTTGTATGTGTTCCCATTTTTTTAAATTTTCTTATTTTTTATAAAACACTTGCATAAATCTTGAGCATGTAATATGCAAATGACCATATTATGTCACAGTGTTAAAATGATGAGCTGCCATTGGAGTCTCGTAGTACCTCTTTAATGAAGTAAGAAGATGAGAACATGCCTTCTTTTTTTATTTTTCTGATGCATAGTAGGTGGGGCATGGTAGGTGTCCCATATACTAGGAGGTTTAGCATACTGCTATTGTTAGAGGAAATAGTAGCTTTGAAGGAAAGCACTGACTTTCTGTACTGAGCACTTTGGGAAGGAACAGATAGGTACCTAGGTAGGGGACTGATTCTGGCAAATAGATTCTTTTCAGAGCCACAAAGCCATTATAATTTTATTTCAGAGTCATAATATTTTAAATAGATTGATCATGTTGATGCAGGCTAGAATTTCTGATTTTCACATATTTTAGGTCAGAGCCACAAAGCCATTATAATTTTATTTCAGAGTCTTAATATTTTAAATAGATTGATCATGTTGATGCAGGCTAGAATTTCTGATTTTCACATATATTAGGCTCCGAGGTTGATCGAGATGTTCAGAATTTTGCATTTGGGGATTCTCGTAATTTGTATGTCATTCCAATCTATTCTGAGGTAAAACTGATTAACACTCTTATAAAGGCAAAAACAAAATTTAGCAAATTGCTGTACTATTTAAGGTGAAAAGCACATCACTCCCAGGTTCTAGTACAAGCACCAAGGAGAAATAAAAAAAGAGAGGAGAAACAGAGCCTCTGCCTCCACAATTATTACTCCATTTTCCCCTGCCCTGTCTCAGTTATGAAGCCACCCATGGTTTGTTTAAAACATAAAAGAAGTGAGGTTGGGTGGCATGGGCCTGTGGTCCCAGAAAATGAGGAAGCTGGGGCAGAAGAATAATTATCTCCAAGCCTATCTGAATGATTTAGTGAAAGTCTATCTCAAAAATTATAATAAAAAATTGGACAGCAATTTCTAAGTTTTAATTTCAAATATTTGTTTTCCACAGAAAAACTACATGCTTGGGTCTGAGCCATGGCTAACTTACTTGTCAAATGGGCTTAGATAATGCCAGCCACTGAAGGAGGATATAGTATCTGTAGCATGTCAGTTTCTTAAAAATGATTGGTCTTTTCAGACATAGTAGCTGGAACCTATAGTCCCACACTAGGAAGAATGAAGAGGGAGGATTGTTACAACCCAGGAATTAGAGACCATCAGGCAATATAGCGAGACCCTGTTGTTGTTTTTAAAGAATATTTTACAACTTGAAGTATCCCACTCCCTTTTGAATCCCAAGGTCATGTGGTTCCTTAGTTGTTGTGGATCCTATTGATAACATAGCTTGCAATGTAATCCATAATGGTGGTCCATGATTGGAATGTAGCCCAGGGCTTCCTGCCCCAGCCTTAGAAGAAAGGAAAGGATAAAGGGAGTCTGTGGTTCTACTCATGGTGATCCAGATAAACTATTATTTTACATACTGATTTTGTTATGGTTACTTTCTTGTCAACTTGACACAAGTTATGGGTATTTGGGAAGGGGAACCTCAACTGGGAAAATACTTCTGTTGATTGGTCTGTAGGACATATTCTTGATTAAGAGTTGATGTGGGAGGGCCCAATACACTGGGGCAGTGTCCTCTCTAAATAGGTGGTCCTGGGTTGTATAAGAACATAGAGTAAGCAAATCATGGAAAGCAAGCCAGGAAGCAGTGTTTCTCCATGGCCTCTAGTTTTGTTTCTGTCTTAAGTTTATTTCATGTTTTTCTTTAGTGGTGGATTATGATCAGAATATATCATCAAATGAACTCTTTTCTCCTAAATTACCTTTGGTCTTGGTCTTTATCATAGCAATAAAAAACATACTAGTACAGTTATTAACTAAGTTAAAGCTTTAATTGTTTAAAAAGCGTAATAATTAAAAAAATTGGATATGGCATATTAAAATGTGTACTATCTTCTAGAATCTTGTCCTCCAGATAAGATTCCTAACATCTCTGTATTTCTATGTACCATCTCTCTTCTGTATCTAAGGATTTCTATCCCCAGAACTTTGTAGAATATGAATATCGATACATTATTATACAGAACGTACTATTTCCATGACCTAGGGAGTGACTCCCTTCAGAATACTTGGTCTAGTGTGGGTTCACTGCCTAAACAACAAAATGGTTTTCTCATAGATTCATGGCTTGATGGCTCAAAGTATTGAAAGAAGTAACTGTTCTAGTTGTCCTTTGTATCATGTTAAAGCAGTCTTTTGTCTTCTTCCCCCTGTATTGGGATATAAAAGTGTATGGGAAATTAAACATAGGTGAATTTCAGTATTCACTGAAACTCCCTTCCAATACTATCTTACGTTTTCTCTTTTTATTATTTTTACTTGTATTTCATACTTTTTACTTACTTTTTCTAATGTGCATGTCCCTAACCTTGTAAGTGGTATACTTGTCAAAGCTGGTTTCTTTTGCTGAGGCTATGATATTGGGGGAAACTGTCTGCGTCATCCTTACCTTGGAGATTCTTTGTTCTGTGCATTTGTTGGATTACATGTTTTTCTATGAAACTTGTCATAGACCATATTTTCATGCCATCCTCCGATAAGTTGCTTGTGATAGTTTGAGAATGATTCCCATAGACTCATTTGTCTGAATATTTGGCCAACAGTTGGTGGAACTGTTTGGGGTGAATTTGGCTGTATGTCCTTGTTGGAGGAGATGTGTCACTGAAGAATGCTTTTGTTGTGCCCAAGTTACTGATCCCCCAAAAAAGAAAATCCATGGACCGGGATTCTGATGTGAAACATGAGTGTTTCTAATATATAAATTCTAGTTTGAACAATACCTGCAGCACACCAACCCAGTGGATGAGGGAAGTGCATTGCCAAGCCTGGGGAAGGGATAACTTTTAAAGGGGAAACGCCATAATCAGGAGAGTTCTTGTCCTGTCATCATGTCAGGGAGGAGGACCACAGACTGGTATTCCTGGCACTGGAGCAGTAACTGAGAGCTCAAATTTTAAGAAAAAACTACAAGGTATAGGGAGTTAAAGCTGCGGCATCTGAAACTTCAGAGTGTGAGACCCTGACTTTGCAAACTCTATTAGGGAATTCATTTTAAGCCATATAATGAGTGGGGGGAGGGGAGATCTCTGTTCCAGAATTGTTCTGCAATTTGTACAAATTTGAACGAATATCCTGAAAATTGACAATTAAGGAGCTAAGGAGCCGGGTCATAAAATTTAACGAGGTCCAGATACTCCTAGGAGGCATCCTGCCCTTGAAGATACCTTGTCGGTTATTAATGGCTCTTTGCTAGAGTTTTTTGTGCCCAAAAGCTGACCAATGGTTTCAGAAACTACCTTATCCTGTGCCCTCCTTACCCAGTCCCAAGATGACTTTTTCAGGAAAATGGATGGAGCTAGAAAACACTATTTTGAGTGAGGTAACCCAGGCACAGAAAGACAATTATCACATATACTCACTCATAGGTGGTTTTTAAACATAAAGCAAAGAAAACCAGCCTACAAACCACAATTCCAGAGAATTTAGACACCAATGAGGACACTAAGAGAGATTTACATAGAACTAATCTACATGGGAAGTAGAAAAAGATAAGATTTCTGAGTAAATTGGGTGCTTGGGGACCTTGGGGGAGGGTTGAAAGGGGGAGGGTAGAGGCAGGGAGGGTAACAGAGAAAAATGTAGAGCTCAATAAAAATAATTAAAAAAAAAAAACTCCAAATCTTAGCTGAACACTTTGGAGTCATGTAATAGTGGTTCTAACCCCAAAACTGTATTAACTCCACTTTGTTGAATCAGTCTGTGTTCTTCTCATTTCTTGTGTAGCCGAAGATATAAGTCTGCTTAGACAAAGGTCCCCAAAACTTTTGAAGCTGTTCCTATTCAGACTATCCTAAAGAACAAATGAATTAAGCATGAATCCTCCATTTAAAGGCCTGCTGAGAACAGACCTTCCTGCTAGGGATAACAGTGGCCTCCTCCAGTGCTGCGGCTGAGGCTCTCATCTAAGGAAACTAAATGATCATCACAGTGGACAGTTTGCTTTGAACAAAACAGTTCTTGCCAGCTTTCAGACAAGGCCCTGTGTGTCTGCTGGCCTTTTTTCTTGCCCCATCTGGCACAGAAAGTCACTCTCTTGCCACCACTTAGGTACCTCTGATGCTGAGTTCATAAAGGGAAGTGGCCGAGGCAATGGCTGTTTCATGACTCACCTGTTTGGTGGGGAGTCTTAATTTATCTCCTTTTCTCTTAGCCCTGGTGCCTGCTCATTACCCATGTTACAAAGGTTATGAAGTCCAATTCCAGACAGTGGCTACAGAAAATTTGTTGACAGATGACTCTGCAGATCGACACTCCACTCATGTCTAATGTGTCTTTTCTGTGAAAAGAGAGGAAGTTCTCTGTAGATAGCTTTAATCTCTCAGACCCCTGAGGGTCTTCAGGAAGAACACTTCTATTGTTCCTTTCCATGGAACCATTAAGTAAAAGTCTGCCTACCCTCTCTATCCTATGAAGATAAACTTCCGAGTATTGAATTTTCAATTGCAGAGAAAGAAGCAAACAGATTTTATATGTTGACGGAGGCCTGATATCCATAGCTTTTATAAAAAATGAGGCCTAGAAAGGCAAGCAAGGTATCCAACATCTCCTCAGTGATTATATCTAACATAGACCTTTTCTCCCCAAATTGGATATAATATAGAAGTTCCACACTGGCAGTGATTTAATGTGATTAGATATCCCTGATTGCCTGGGTAGTTCCATATGCTTTGGAGGCTCAGATCTTTGAGATGCCCAACAGAGGTCCCAGAGGGGAAATAATGACTTGTGGTTTCTTGATACATGCTAAAGTAACCAGAGTGATACACAACACTTAAGTCTTTCAAGAGAGAACTGTAGCTCCCTTTTGGGGTAATGACTCAGTGCATCTAAATCATACCATGTAGTAGGTAGCACAGTGCTTGGAACACAGTGGGCACTTACCTTTTCCTCACATGGCTGTCGTTCACATGCAGATAGACCCTCATCAGGACAGTTCAGCTTATAATATTTCACCTTTACAGTAATGCAAAAGCATTGTGCATAGATTAAAGTGTACCTAAGATTTAGAACTGGTCTTTCACTGACTAATGTCATGTAACAGATTCCTCCTATAATGCTGGATAGCAACAGAGAGCTGCAGTACTCAGTTCTACTAGAGGAAACAGCTAGAGTTCTGTGTTAAGATATATTCCTCTATGCTGAGTTATATTGCTCAGTTATAATTTCTGGGTCCAATGCGTTAAATCATTTTCTGATTTGCAACATTTTTTTGATTTAAAAAAGCATAATCAAAACAAAACCTCACTGGGAGTCAATAAACATTTGTTTTTGAAGATAGTTATTATTTTTTCATCACTTGTACTTCCAGGGTGATTTCTGACCTCTCAAAAGAGGCTTGGTTTCCAGAATAGTTCATAGGATTTAATTTCTTCCCCTCCTTCTTTTTCTTATTCTTTCCAGAAGGGTTAAATACTTTCAGGACTAGGAAAGATGCCATTAACTCATGCTCAGTAATATGTTTCAGGTTCATGGATTAATGGTCCAGTTTCTGAAAAACTGTCTGATTCCCATACCAACAGTATGTCTCTGACCTTTGTCAAAGAGACATAGGGCAAGGTCACAGGCTATACAGGCTATACAAGAGCCGTAACTCAAAAGCATATGTACTTTATGTGTAGAAGATCAGTCACTGGATGCTGTGTTCTTCATGTGTAGACAGCATAAATGTCATCTGCCTTACAGAGCAATCTTTTTTGTCAGGTCTTCGCTTCAGTTTAGACTTGGGAAATTTCATTCTTCTATCTCACACTTTTTTCTCTCCTTTGTTTTGAAACAGTGTTTTGCTTTTAGCCCTGCCTGGCCTTAAACTGCCTATGCAAATCAATTGGGCATCAAACTCACAGACATTCACCTGCCTCTGTGCTTCTGAACCCCAAATGCTGCAATTGAAGGCATATTCTACTAAATTCAGATATATCAAATCATCTTAATGAATGGGTCTTAATGAATCACAGACTCTTCATTAGGGTCCTCTGTTATAGCCTCATATTTTCAAATATTTCATCTTTGATTAGCTCATCTTTGAGTGCTTCCCGAAATTTGAGATAATTCTCTTCCAAATTATCTTTGTCATATTTGGAAATTCTCACAAACTTGTTTGCCTTGAGCTTCATTGTTCTGATTGTGTGTTATCCTGAATGAGGTTACACAGACTCAGAAAGCTGAGCATGGATGTACTCACTTATAAGCCTAGGACCAAACTAGACAATCTAAATGTGGGTAACAGTTGTATGGCTAGAGTAGACTGTGGGGCCACTGACAGTGCCACCAGTATATCTCCCTGCGGCTTGTACTACTTTTTGGAAACCATTCTCTTTGGATGGATACCTCGCTCAGTCTGGATATAGTGGGGAGGGCCTTGGTCCTTCCTTGGAGTAATGTGCCTTGCCCTCTCTGGGGAGTGGATGTGGGGTGGGGTGGGGTAATGGGAGGAGGGGAGGGAGGTGGAAAGGGGATTGGAAGTGAAAACTGGTATTGTAAAGAATAATTTAAAAAGATAGTTTGTTTTCTTTTTTAAAAAAATGAAAATAGAAAATAAAAAGGAAACTGAAAAAAAATTAGATATGTACATGAAAATCCATAGCTAAATATTGTACTTGTCCTTATGTCTTTGCTTCTGGATGAAGCACAGGTTCAAAGAAGCACAGCTTATGTGGTGGCAGTTTTCACCACCAATATGGTTATAGCAAAGAACTAAAACCAAGGAGAGGTTTAAAAATATAATTAAGGTCAGCAGCTATCAATCTCCATATCCACTATGCAGAGGATGAATGGATTTTCAAATGTTTATGACAAATTTATATTGCTGATATTGTCCCAGGACACACAAAAAGCCTCATTAAATTTCTGGCCAACCGTTCTGCTAGTGTCCTGGACCTGACTCCAGTGGAGGAAAATGACCCAATAGAAACTTATTTTTGAGTGAGAAAGTTCAGGATACTTGAAAGTCAGCGAAAGTAACAGTATCTTCATAAACTTTTATTTTATTCAGAAGGAAAAAAATGAAAATAGTGACTATGTTGCAACCAGTACATGGATTTAGAACTTTTAAGTTTCTAGAATTCGCCCAGAACTACCAATGGACATGTGTTAACAACCTTTGATGCTCATTATTCAGAACCAAAAATAATGATGAATGAAACTAGCTTTCAAGTCAGTAATTGAAACATGAGAGCAATGGTGTGACCCAAGGAAAGTAGGAAGGAAATAAAGTCAACAGCAAATGTCTATGAAGTAAGAAAAATAAAGGCATAACAAGTAAAGGAATTAATTTAAAAGCAGGTTCAATGGATGGGAAATGCCCAATCTTGTTGTAATTGAATAATAATGGAGAAAGTGCTAATAAAGAAAACAAGTTCTGAGATGGAGGATGTCTCTCTCCACAAGCACACACACACACACACACACACTCACACACACACCACAGATGTATGCACAAATAAGATTAATTAATAGTTGGCATTTATTAGTCAGTCATGTACTTCATCATGTAGCACTAAGTGGACTAACTTGTTTTTCTTGGCAGTGAGTTTTGGGAATGAGTACTGTTAGGATTCTATTTTTCAAATGAAAATCCTGGGCCCAGAGTTTTCTTGATCAAGGCTTCATAACCATGAAGTGCTGGAAAGGGACTCATTCTTCCCTGTAAAGTCTGTGCTGATTTGTGAAAGTGAAGTTGTATTTGCCTAAAAGAATGTTTGCATCCTCTCGGTCCTTATCAAGAAAGCTGGTCCATTTTCTCAATGGACAGTATTCGCAGAGAACTTCACTACTGGTCACAGCACAGAGTACATGATGGCTGAGAGCTCAATCTTACTGCAATGTGACACCTATAGCACAACATCTCCATCCTAGGCTTGGTGAATCTTGCAAAAAAGAGCGTGGAAGGAGAAAAAGCCAAAGGTTGGAAAGGAGTCCTCCAAAATTGTATTCTAGACATGACTTGGTCATTGTATATGAACTCACACAGCAGTGATTGCTTGGTTAAGACCTGCACATGATCAAGCCAGCCAATATTCCAGTTAGGGACAAGGGAGGAGATCACAAGGGCCACTCCTCCCTGAGAGCTTTTGGTAGATAATGACTGCGGTGAGATGGTCAGCTCTAGGTATCCAGCAAAGGGGTGGGTGTCAGTAGATAAGCCAAGAGTGAAAGAACTAATTTTCTTCACATTCTCTAAACTTACTGTTTTGTTCTAAATGTTTTTTTAAGAGAAGGTACTGAACCACCTCAGTTAGAAGCTCCCTCTGGAGATGTCTCTCTTGTCATGAGACACCTGATAGGTGATAGGCTAACAGCTGCTGTGACAGGGTATGAACCCAATAAGCAGAAAACAGATATGGGATGTAAGAGAGGGATTAGATCTCACTCCCTCACTGTGGGTTCTAGTACAAGCAGGTGGGCACACTGGTAGAAAAGTAGGAGAAATTGAGACAGAAAAGTTTTCTTAGGAAGACATTTGTTATGTTAGTTGTCTAGATTTCCACTCACAGGTGTCTAGTAGTATAAGTGTGAGTAACATACTACCCAGTGCAGAGTAAAATGCCCATACTTTATGTATTTTGTTATACCTGAAGTGCATACCTAATGAACAGAGACACAGTGCCTCAGAGGAACAGGTGAAGGAGACTTGAGGAAGGGTAGTCAATGAAGTGCTTGTCTTGAGAGCCTGACTTGGATCACTAGGATGAATAATGCATGTAATAAACCGGGTATGGTGTCACATACTCATAATCCCAGCACTAGGAAGACAGAAATAGGAATATCCCCGTGGCAACCATCTATGTATGTGTGCTTGTGCATGCACACAATCTCACACACACACACACACACACACACACACACAAATTGTGACAACTGAGAAAATCTCTATGTTTTGCCAATAGTACCTAGTCATTCCCAAACTGGAATCTTAAAACATTGGGGTGACCCTCTTGCCCACCAAATGCTGACTACTGTGACTTCAGAGCAGATGAAATGACAAACTCAAAACACTGAACTCAGAGAGTAGAAAGCAGATTATGTCCTTTGATAAACCCAGTTACATGAAACACAGTGTTGCTTGCAATGGGTACATCCACACTGTACTCCAGAGTGATTCTATTCATGCTCTTTAGCCCAGCTGGCTACCCCAGGGCCAGATTCCTTTTTTTTTTTCTAATTGAAGTATGAGAAGTAAGCCAAGAGTTCCCAAAGACAGCTTTAGATAGGAGACTTGGGAAACACTCCAGGCTTTTTAGCCCTTATTCCATGTCACCAGTTTGATTCTGGAAGAAGGCCTGCCTGGGTGTCAAAATGTACTTCTTTGATGAAAAACAAAAGGCAGTGCCTCAAAGCCAATTTATTCTGTTTCCCTCATTTCCCCCCAGAGTTTTCAGGGACAGTGTTATCAGAAAAGTTCTCCACCTTTTAACAGTGATTTTATGGAAGATCAGAAGAGTTTTATTCTGCCACTTACTGGCTGTGCAAATTGGGTCTATCATATTTTAAAACACATTGTCCTCCATGATAGAGGGAGATGTGAACACCTTGCTTGCCCTTTATTCACAATTATTTCAAGAAGAATTTGCCAACCCCAATTATGACACATGTGTTATGAGTATTTATTATTTTTAAAGATGGACACCTTCACAATCTGTTATGTTAAATATCCTTTTGTATGCAGTATTTCCTTGGCTAAAAATTCATTTGAGATATTTTCATTGGGTTTAACCACTCACCAAGGTTGAATTCAAGAACCCCAGTGGATTTTAAATCTGTTCACTACTGGATAAATGATGTGTTTGAAGAGAAAATAGCAAGCAATGATTAACATCTTATTCTCAGGCATAATAGCCCTGACGAAGCTCCCCTTTTTCATCCCCTATTATTACTAACACAGTGTTATTACTTAATGTACATTGTGTTCCAGAGGGTACTCACTGCATTTACATTACATATACATAATACATAAGCCCTACCCTTAAAAAACCACCATTATAACCAAGGACAGGAAATCACAGTAGCTAACAGATATTGCAAGTGACATACATTCTGTGCTTGTTCATTGTAATCAGGCCTTTTATTCCACTTCTCACCTACTGAAATATCCCTTCTTGATGCAGAATTAATTATCAGTGACTGTGTGTGTGCGTGTGTGTGTACGCACACTGTTTCTGGCACTCTGCTCAGTACTTCCCTATGTAGCATTCTAGTTGTAGATCTCATGGAACAAGCTGGTGCCTTTGTGTATCTCAGATGTAGTGCCTGAGAGTCACTGCTCCAGAAATATGTTTTCAAACTCTGAGGTCAGGGCTCATTTCATTATTCCATGTGCTGCCACATAAAGATTGCTTTGAATATTCCAATTTATTTCCCATGTGCTCCAGGCCATCAGTGACACTGTTCAAATGCATACACTGGGTAAGTCTAAGTAGCAAAAGTCACCATGGCACACTGGCTAGGTAGTGAAGAACAGACTTTAGAACCATTTATAATTTGGATTTGGTTGCTTTCTTGATGCTTTGGTTTTTATAATTTCCTTAATAGAATTTTGCTAGCTACTTTATAATCCTATATTTTGAAGCCATGACTGTATTTAGAAAAAAATAGTGACTATTAGTAATATTTGTTGTTACCTTGAGGACAGTGCTCATTTATGCCAAAATACAAGCTCTGTTGAGTTTCACATTGACTGATTTGACTTCCCATCTCCAATCTCATGCTCCATCCCAAGAATTGGAATTGTACTAATAACTTATTTATTGCGTTTACTTCTCAGTTCTCTTTTGAACATGTTATTTGAATCAGTTTCCTCAAGAATTAAGAGCTTCACAGTATTACACACATGACTTTTCCAACCCAGCTCCAATAATTCTTTGTATTTCTGTAATTTCCTTGGCATATGCTTCAGGATTATCAGGTAGAAGGGAAGATAATATGTGTAAATTGCTTCATAATAGCATAGCGTACATGGCATTCTACAAATGTGACCTTACTGTTCACATAAATACCTTCTTGTTGTTAGTTGGTTTCCTGAGATCTAGGAATATTCTACCTTTACTAATCTTCCTTGTCATACAAGATTGGGCAGCACAGTGAATTATTAGATAGATAATCACTTGAAGAATTAAGTGAACTCTTTTTACATCTTTATTTATTTGTCTGCTAGTGTCTGTGTGAACAGGTACACCCTTGTCATTGTACAGATATGGAAGTCAGAGGACAAACTGGGAATTGAATTGGTTCTCTCCTTTTAATTATGTAAGTCTAGAGAATGAATTTAGGTCTTCAGCCTTGGCAGCAAGCACCTTTATCCACAAGGCCATCTCATGGCCCAAAGAACTAGGTCATTAGGAATTCAATTTCATTTCAAGTGAAGTGAAGGAACAATGGAATTATTTTATTCTATGTATTATGTCTATTCTTTTTCCCCCTTTTATTGTGCTAGGGATGGGATTGAGAACTTACATTTTAGCTAAGTGCTCCAGCCCTGAGCTATACCCCTAGCTATGTTTTATTATTGTGTTCTCTAACGATGATATTATTTATCTGTCTGCACTCTCATGGATGGTAAATTCTCCACCTAGGCAGCTATCCTCAATTTCTGGTTTCTTTGACAACTATCAAGGTAAGGACCTTTCATGGAGGGTGAGTGTCAATATTGTATCAGTAACCTGGAACACAATTTCAATGTCAGGATTCAACTAATTGAAATTATGATAAGTTTTTTTTTGGTAAATGTTAGTTGGGTATCTTACATAAGCAGAGTGAAGATATCTTCTTTCCATGAGTGACTAGTGAAGAGGATCATTTCCACAGTTAGCCAGAAGAAATTCAGCCTGTCAATCTTTTTACCACATGAGAGAGGTTTGTTTTCCTTATCTTTAGGAAGAAAACAATATTAAAACAACCATAAATTAACTAAGTTGCTCTTTGGGTTCTTATCCCTTAATCCTCTCTTGTGTCTAGAGTTCACCTACCTGGCTGCCCTTTAGATAGGATTCTTGTGAAGAGAGCTGAGGGACAACAAAGGAGGAGTCCAGAGAGAGTCTGAGCCAGCCTCCTCTGATGAAGCTCAGGACAGAGAAAGGTGCTTTCTTATGAACCTACCTGGTGATTAAATCCAGAATGGCAAACAGCAATGTGTAGTCTTGTGCTGTGATTTTGATGTTTACTTCCCCTCCTCTTCCTGAGGAGGCTAGGCTGGTGTGGTGTCATCTAACACACATGAGTTCTCAGCTTCTTTTAGACTTGATTTCTCCTCTCATAAAGAGTTAGTTTTCTCATTAATTCAATCACTTCTTTCTGCCATAAGATCTTAATATCAAACCATGGGAACGACTGATCTTTTTTCTACCTCCATACAAAACATAGTGTGCTCTTGTTAAGAATGTGTGTGATAGGGTACATTGATGGTAACAGGAACACAGGCCTTATTTTCCTTTTTCATTACATTTAATACAGGTTAATTATCTTCATTTATTTTAAGAGTTAAATATAATTTTAAAAGTTTGTGTATGCATGTGTACCATAATCACACACATATTAATAAACAACCTATTTGTTCAGTAGGCAACTATCTCTTAGAAAATTAAATATGAGTACAAGATAAAGTTCACATTTGGGCAGGCAATTTGATCAGTGTGTTTTCTCTATTGGCTATACTCTTATCACCTGATCACATGTCTGGTCTTTCCTCACAGGCTTATACACACTCATGATTAAAGTCAGCTCTGCTGTAGACTGGTCAAAGTCTGTGTGCTTATCTTTGAACTAGAACCATCTCTTAGAACTTCTATATCACTCCAGGCAAGACGACACCCCCAGTGTTAAAGGCCTTACAAAATACTTGTAGGTCTCCTGAAACTATCAGTTTTCCCTTAAAGTAGAAGCCCAGAGCCTCAGACTAAAAAAGTTGAAAACATGAGTGTATCTAGTTTGACAATTCATAACTCATGGTAGGAAAGTTACTCAGTAAATGGTGGATTTATTTATTTGGACATTATTTTGTTTTTGAGGCAAGATCTCTTGTAGCCCAGGTTGGCCTCAAGCTCATTGTATAACTGAGGATTTCCTCGAACTTTGGGTCTTTTGACTCCAATTCTCCAATGCTGGGATTTTAGGAATGCTTCTGGTGTAGGAGGCATGGTGCTGGGTGAACATCAAGCCTAGAGCTTCCTACATGCTAGGCAGCTACTCTGCCAACTGAACTGAGTCCTTGTTGTTTTAACCAGCACTGTTTGTGTAGTTGCATTGTTTTTTTTTATTTTTACTTTAATATTTTTCCATTCAAAAATTTACACTTCCTCCCCTCCTCCCACTTGCCTTCTGCTCCCCCACTGCCCCTCCCCCCTCCCCCTCCCTTCTTAATATAGGGCAGGGAACCCTTCCCTGTGGGAAGTCCAAGCCCCTCCCCCTACACCCAAGCCTAGGAAGCTTTGCATCCAAATAGACTAGGGTCCCAAAAAGCCAGTACATGCAGTAGAAAGAAGTCCCAAGCCTTTATCAATGGCCCCATTGTCAGCCACATTCAGCGAGTCCAGTTTGATCGCATGCTCATTCAGTCCCGATCCAGCTGGATTTGAGGAGCTCCTGTTAGAACAGGCACACTGTCTCAGTGGGTGGACCAACCCCTTGCAGTCCAGACTTTCTTGCTCATCTTCTCCCTCCTTCTGCTCTTCAACTGGAGCTTGGGAGCTCAGTCCGTTGCTCTGATGAGGGTCTCTGTCTCTATCTCCATCCGTTGCCAGACTTTGAGATACATATTACACCTCTCAGAATGGCTAAAATCAAAAACAACAATGATAGCCTATACTAGAGAGGATGTGGAGTAACGGGAACACTCATCCATTGCTGGTGGGAATGCAATCTTGTGCAACCACTTTGGAAATCAGTGTGGCAGTTTCTCAGGAAATTGGGAATCAATCTACCTCAGGATCCAGCAATACCACTCTTGGGAATAAACCCAAGAGTCCCAATCATACTACAAAAGCATTTGTTCAACTATGTTCATAGCAGCATTATTTGTAATAGCCAGAATCTGGAAACAACCTAGATGCCCCTCAATGGAAGAATGGATAAAGAAAGTGTGGAATATATATATACACATTAGAGTACTACTCAAGCGGTAAAAAAATAATGACATTTTGAATTTTGCATGCAAATGGATGGAAATAGAAAACACTATCCTGAGTGAGATAACCCAAACCCAAATATGGTATGTACTCACTCATTAGTGGACTCTAGCCATAAACAAAGGACATTAAACTTGTAGTTGCATTGTTTCACTTTGAAACTATTTGCAGAGTGCTCACCCTGTACACAGCCCTGTTTTAAGTATACACATATAAATGGATACTGGCAGTGTACTAAGAATTGCAACTTCTAAAAAAAATTAAGTTAATATGATGCAGGAGATAATGGGATTTTTTTTCCTCAGTGCAGTGAAAAATCTATTAGTTAAGAAGGCAGCAATATTTTAAGAAATTAAATGGCTGCAACAGTCCAATTCACCAATCAGAACTCCAGGTGCTGAGCTGAGCTGAGCTGCATTTTAGAATGTGAAATGCTGAAGAGTGTGCAAGCAGTCAGTGAATGCCCCAGTGGCCAGTCCCCCCTCAAAGTCCCCAGATCTAAACAGAAGATGCTTCTGACACTGTGATGAAAGGAAGGGACTCCCCACAGACAGGAGGGGGGGTCTCTTCTGTGTAGGTAGGTCTGGGATCCTGTTCCTCTGTGCTTACTGGGCCTCTCTCCTTCCAGGCTGACTTGTATTCACAGGAGGTGGTTTCCTAGTTAGTAGGCTTCTATGACTTTTTAAGTGGAATCCAGAAAGTCTGATGTTAGGCTTCGATCACACATTAAATAAGTTTCCTATGATGCTTTATTACCTATAAAGACCAGCTTTGAGGTTCTGCAAAGTTTCTTTCAAACAGGCTGATGTTGGGACTTTCAATTCAATCCAACTTTGCAGTTGATGTTGGTTTTTAAGAACCTCACCAAAACTTCGGCTACTTAACAGGATTTCTAAATTTCAAATGTCACAGAGATGTGGAAGCAACTCCTAAGCTTGTCTCAACATAAAGATCTTCTTACCCTAAAAACGTGGAGCTACTGAGTACCAGCCTCAGCTCTCTCCCAGGGCTCAAAGCAGGACTTCTACAGCAAGGGAAAACTGGCTGGGGAAAGGGATCTGAGGGATAGAATAATCTGACTGACTCAAGCATGTTCCTCCTGCAAGTTTCCTTATTCCTTGGTTGAAGAAGTAGAAAGGGGCCATTCTCCACAAAGTTTTCAGTTTATACAGGCATACAAACAAGTTAGCAATTCCATAGACGGCACTATAGTATCAAACATGCATTTTGTCGAATCACAAATCCAGTGGATCTGAGATGTCTTGTGTCTCAGATGGAGTGTCTCTTTGAAGTTCCCTGGCAGATATGGGGAGGATTAATTAACAATGGGGCTTTAAATCAATCACTGCAGAATTCTAAGAAGTTTTCATGCACTAACTACATTTCTTAAGTGTAACTAGAAGTTTACAACATTTCTTAAGTGTAACTAGAAGTTTATGATTAACAGCAACACTGTTGTATTCCCAGAGCAATTCAGTGTTCTTACCTGGTGTCTGGGCTTGGGAGGAATGCAGGGTGCTTGATTTGCATTACTGTCTAACTGCCTGAATTAAAAAGGAGCCTCTTTGGAGGCTTTGCTTTTGACTCCAGGAGGGTGTCTAAATGAGAATTTTTCTCTCTGAGGCTGGTTTTAGCAACTTAGGCCCTCTTCCTGTATAAACATTTAGTTTCTGAGCTATAATTTTATGTTAATTGAAACCAATGTGAAGGGTAAATACAGAATATTAGCAGTTTGTTAGGTTAGAACAGAAGACCAGTAGATGACACCTTCCTGAGTCTGCTGTTAGAGCAGACATTCTGTCCCTCTATTCAATGCCTCCTGTTTGGGGCTCCTTTCTTCTCAATGAGTCCTGTCAGGGCTGAACAAGGTAACCCAACAGGAGGAAAAAGGGTCCCATGAGCAGGCAAAAGAGTCAGAGACACCCCACCCCCACTGTGAGGAGTCCAATAAAAACCCCAAGCTAAACAACAACAGCATGTATTCAGAGGGCCTAGTACAGACCCACACAGACCCACACAGGCTCTGTGGTAACTTCAGTCTCTGCTGTGAGCCCCTATGAGCCTTACTAGTTGATTCTATAGGTTGTGTTTTCTTGATGTCCTTGACTCTTCTGTCTTCTACAATCCTTCCTCCCACTCCTCTGCTGGTTGGGGGGCATGTTTCTGTGCTCTGGCTGATATTTGGCTGTAGGTGTCTATATCCGCTCCCATCAGGCACTGGAGGAAGCCACTCTGGTGGTGATTCAGCTAGGCACTGATCTATGATATAACAGAATATTGTTAGGAATAATTTCATTGACTTTTTTTCCTTTTTCTTTTTCTTTTTGTCAGTTATGTTTGATACTACCCTAGGTGTCTCAACCATCTATATTCTTGAGTTGGCCGTCAGGGAGTGTAGAGCATCTGTTCTGTCTAGTGGCTTAGGCTTCAAGTTAGGATTAGCCACTCCCATTGTCTCAGTGCATCCTGCAGGCAGGACAGGTTATGGGTATAAGTCTCTTTTTGGTCAGGTTGGTGTCTCAGTCCCACCACTGGAGACATAGCCTGGCTACAGAAGATGGCCAGTACCAGGAGTCTACACTGGGTTTTCACATTCTCCCTGAAATATCCACCTATTCCAGGGTCTCTCAGTGTACTGTTTCCCTCCTGTTCCCATCTCCACGACTCTCAAACCATCTACAAAATCTATATTTCTCCTTCCCACAGATAGCCATGTGCCCACCCCACACACCCCTCCTCTGGGTCTGTGGATTGTATCATGGTTATGGTTATCTGTTACTCAACAGCTAATAGTCAGTTATATGTGACCACATATCATGTTTGTCTCTTTGGGGACTGGGTTGCCTTGCTTGGGATTTTTTGTTTGTTTGTTTGTTTGTTTGTTTGTTTCTAGTTTCATCTATTTGCCTAAAAATTTCATGATGTCATTTTTTCCTAATAACTGAGTAATACTCCATTGTGTAAATTTACCCCATTTTTTAATTTATTCTTTTTTGAGGGTCAGTGTGGTGCGAAAAGCTTACAGACTATAAATAAATAGTTATTCCCTATGAATAAAGGAGTAATTTTATTTTATAGATGAGAAAATTAAGAACCAGGGAGATTTAAAAACCAGCAATGACTAACTTTACAGCCTTGGTACCTAATTGCCCTTAAAAAATAGAGAAATAATAAAAAGGAAAATGGAGAGGTTTCCTGGGCCACCTAAAGTCTCAGCAGGTTAAAGCATTTGCCAAATAATCCTAATGGCTTTAGTTTGATCCCTGAGATCCACACTGTAGAATGAGAGAAAAGATTCCCACAAGTTAGCCTCTCATTTCCACATGTATACTATGGTATAGATACATATATACACACACTAAATAAATTAATGTAATTGTAAAAATGAATGTCTTCCTGGCTCGGGAGAATGGCTCTGTATATGAAGTACTTGGCTTTTAAGTAGAAGGATCTGATTTGATTTTCGCATCTATTATAGAAACACCGGGCATGTTGATATATTGAAAAGAGAATTCTAGTCTGACCTTATAGGAACCCAGAAATGTAGGAGGATTGCAGAGAGAAGGAATAAGAAAGATCTTAATTCTGGCTTTGTGTACTGTGGTTAATTCCAACCAGATGAAAGGCTTCTAGGAGGTGTTTAATAAATTAACAAGCTCTCTCTAATACCTGACACTCAGTGAATGATAATACATTTTTTCCCGTTGTTATTACTGCAGTATTGTATGGACTACTGAGATTCATCATTTCCAGATGAGAAGTGGGCACCCTTTCCTGACCAAACCAGCCTCCTCACCAGCCTCTGTATTGTCTATCAAAGTTCAGACATATCTCGCACACCACTCCCCTGCATTTCTTAGGTTGGAATTAGTCTCTTTTGGAGATCAGTCAGCAGCGTCCCCATGCTCACATCACTGCACTGGTCAAATTTTCTAGGTAACTTTTACAGGGTTACTGAATGTTCAATATTCTCAAGAGTCACCTATAGAGCTTTGTGAAAACTCCCATTTAGTTCTCAATGGATAACATAATGTCAGAGCTTTAGTAAGTGGAGTTTTAAACTGCCAGTATCCTCTATCCCCCACTTGAGAAGGAACTTGTAAGCTTTGGTCATTTCTACTCCCTTATGCATGTACAGCATATTGTAATCTTGGGTGCAACTGCATTATTGCTAATTTAAGCCTCAGCCATGCTGCTTAGAATTGTTAACAGTCACCACAGGCCTACTATCCTGTCCCTTACAATGAGGCTAATTTCATCTTTATTATATTTTTAATTATGTGGACCCTTTGGCATATGAGCTGCTGTGGGGATAACTCCAACGGGTGCTCTGTTTCTGTTGGATGTTTTGGGACGAGTGGTTTGCATAGGCTCCACTTCCTTCCTTTATCCAGGATGCTCTTTTTGCCATGGACTCCATGACTTAATGACCTTTGTTATATTGGAGCTTGTTGCTGGGTAGGAGGAAAACCAACCTTTAGGAATGTCCTAAGACACTGCCCAGAAAAGTCATATGGGTGACTCTTATACATAATCTCCTCCACCTAGTAGTGCCATTGTATTTGGCACTCTACCCTAGAGGACTTGTATTTTCCAGTTATTGACATCTCTGCTTGAAGTGGAACGGGGTGTTGAAGGTAGGGTTCAATCCCAGACACAAGCAAAACTAAGGTCTTGTACATTCATCAAGTTCATCTTGAGCATTGACAATCTGGATGAAAAGTACATTTTCCAAGCCTCAAGGAGTTTCAGTCAAATGCAAGAGACAGGCATGGAAAATTAAAAGTAGTGCGTTACTGTGTTCTGCACGAGTGAATGAGATAGCTCCCTTCAGGAGTTCCAGTCCATCCTGAGGCAGAGAGGAGGTGCCTCCTTATGTGACAGTGGCTTTCAAGGGAGGAAAAGTACAAAGAAAGGGAGCATGAGGTGAGCAGTATAAGTCATGCAGATCCTGGGATGAGCTGATGATAATTCATGTATTCCTTCCCATTCTTTATGTTCTTTACCCAAAATGTTCCTTTATTTTCTATCCTTTTTGTAAATTCAAACTCATTCACATGCCTTTTTTACAATTAATTGAAGATTTGAACTTAGTTGATTATGAATTAAGTTGGGGACTTGGGGTGGCATTCAGGACTGAGCTCCTGTGGAGATTAATTTATCCCTGTAGTTTCATAGTTTTGCAGTGCATCCAAGTGTCTCACATCTGTGTTAAAAATAAAACTCAGAGTCAGGGCAATCTAATTAGATGGCTTAACCCAACACTGTGGCTCTCAGTCTTCACCAAGCTCTGCTGCTTTGATGGTTACCAAAATAGATGAATAAGTTAATCAAAGGTCTGATTAAATAGCACAGCTATACGGCATGAAGTTGTGATTTTCAGGCTTCAGTCCAGGCAGAATCTCTGGGGAAGAAAGAAATGGAGCTGAGTTCTAAAGGCTAGGGCTTATGTGAGGAAGAGTTTTATAAAGCACTTTGTGGGTAATTGCTTGCTGAGGTCTTAAATCTTAAGGTGATGGCTACCTGGGAAGCTAACTCGCAGAGAAGGGTGGGGTAGGTTATGATGACCCAGACTCACATCCAAACTCAGAAAAAGAACTAGAACCTTTCTCAGGCAGATTCTTGGTTTGGCTGTGTGGTGGTGTGCATGTATGTGCATGCATTTGGAAGCCAGAAGTTGATGTGAGGTGTCTTCCGCATTTGTTCTCCACCTTACTTTCTGAAGAATGCGCTATCTGAACTGGGAACTCACCAGTTCACTTAGACTGGCTGGTCAGTGAGGTCTACCGATCCATTTATGTCTGTGCTTCTTTCTTTTCAGCACTGAAATTACAGAAGTATGCCTTCTCTCTGGGTTATTAGGATCCAAATTCAGGTCCTCCATACTGCCCAGCAAGTACTTTACTCAGTGAGCTATCTTCCCAGTCCCTCCTTCAGCAGGTTCTAACTATAGGTTTACGTCATGCCTGCAATAGAGTGTGTTGGGGGTTGGATGGTTACTCTACTCCTTTATTGCCCTACATTCATCCTAACCTAACTTTGCATTTTGCCCCTATAATCTTTAAATTATTATGCTTTACTCTGACCAGGTTTTAATTTCTTTTCTTGTCAACACTATGGCTATGCCTTGGTACTCCCCCCTCTTGCTTTCCACACACTTGGCCCTTTTTACTTACCTGGTTTCTGTAGTTGCTGCAGGTTATATAGTCACCTCTGAAGTCTTGCAACTAAGAACCTCAGATGTCAAAAACCTTGCGATATCTGTGTTTCTTAGTTTGGGTTACTTGCTTAGTATATATTTTCCTAGTTCCATACATTTTACTTCAAATTTTGTAATTTTATTTTCTTTATATGTTCCACATTTTTGTTAACCATTTGTCAGCTGAAGGGCATTTAGGTTGTTTCAGTTCTTCAGCTACTGTGAATAGAGCAGCAGTAAGATTGGGCTCTCACTTTGTAGCTCAGACTAGCCTTGATCTGTCACCAATCCTCAGGCCTTTGCCTCATAGGTTCTATGAATATAGGTGAGAGTCACCCACACCCAACTCCTACTTACTTCCTTAAAGGCAGTTACTAGGATAAAAGAGGTGGGTGTTGTTTGGAATTCTGAGGTGGATCATTAGAAGGTGTATGTTAATCTGTTAAATTAAAATGTGGGCCTTGGGTTCCATGGAATTCCTCCACATGCATGCCCCATGCCATTCTTCCCACAATGGTCTTCACATAGATAAGGATTCCCCCCCCCCCCACTGAATGGACCTTAGCGTTTTGATATAGCAAGTATTATGAAAGTGTGTTCGTATAGCTGACACCACTTACTTTGGGGACAGTGGTTGTTCCTGTCATATGAGCCCTGCATTCTTGAGGTTTTTCTTCTAACTCTACCCTCCCTTGCTATCAGATGACCAGCATTATACAGATTCTGACTGGGTCCTTATTTCTATGACGATGAAGAGGAGGTCCAGGTACCAATTGAACCCATTATAACTTTAAAGTAGACATAAGTATAGGCATTAAAAATGCAACAAGGTATAGCAATCTCTAATGGCACATAAGTTTAATGAATTAAGAAGATAGTGGTGGTGCACACCTTTAATCCCAGCACTCGGGAGGCAGAGGCAGGAGGATCTCTGTGAGTTCGAGACCAGCCTGGTCTACAGAGCGAGCGAGTTCCAGGACAGGCTCCAAAGCCACAGAGAAACCCTGCCTGGGGGAAAAAAAAAAAAAAAAGATAATTCTACCTATGAACAATGAGGTGCTAGTTTCTTGGGGGGTTGATTTTCTGTTGTTTTTGTTTTGTTTCTGCATATTTATTTTTCTTCAATGGACCCATGTAATTTCTCTAATAATAAAAAAGTATATTTTCAAAATCTCAGCATAGAATTTAAATTTAAAAAGTACTTTACAGCTATTATTTTATCCCGTCTTGAGTCAAATACATTACCAAATAAACGATGTGGCAAAATGAAATAGACAAATCTTTAAAGAAAAGTCATTTATTTCTTTAAATAGTTTGTAAATTTGCATTTTATTTCTGTCTCTGCATGGTTTATAATGTTTAAGCAAAGAATCCATGTGGTGATTTTTTTTCCTTTTTCTTATTTTACCAATTCTTTCTCTCCCTCTCTTTTCTTCTCTCTTTCCCCCCCCCCTCTCTTTTTCCCTCTATTTTGTCCTGTCCAGTCTGAAGTGTCCTGGATCCCCAACAAACATTACTCTGGGATTTATGGCCTGATGAAGCTGGTTCTGACCAAGACTCTACCTGCCAACCTGGAGAGAGTCATTGTCCTAGACACTGACATTACCTTTGCAACTGACATTGCAGAGCTATGGGCCGTGTTCCATAAGTTCAAAGGTAGGAGTTAATAACAAGACAACCATGCTGATGTTTTTAAAGGTATTTTATTTATTATTATTAGTGTGTGTGTGTGTGTGTGTGTGTGTGTGTGTGTGTGTGTGTACACGTCCACAGTTGCATATGCCATAGAGTTCATCTGGAGGTCAGTACAAATTTTGAGAGTCAGTTCTCTCCTTCCTCTCGTAATGGCAGGGTTTGAATTCAGGTGGCCAGACTTGCAAATCTAGCAATTTAACTCGTGGAGCTATCTTCTGAGGCAGTGTTTGTTTGTTTGCTTGTTTGTTTTTAATGTGGTCCTGGAGATTGAATTTCGGGCCTTATGTGTAGCAGGGAAGCATGCTACCACTGAGCAATAGACTGGATATGAGCTTAACAATAGCATCAATAAGAAATCACACACATAAAAGTCAACGCTACTCTAATTTCAAACTAGTTAAAGTAACACTGAATTTAGCATTTATTCGGGGATTAAAGAGATTGGATGCATTTTCATTGACAATCCCAGTTTAGGAGATTTCGTAGTCAGCAAATAATTAGCTAGGGATATTTTTATGCATGTGATCAAATGTTGATATACCTTTTTGTATGTGTGTTTTAAATTTTTTTCCTTTTATTGAAAAAATATTGTTAATTTTTAATTTTTTCTTATATAATATATTCAGATTACACTTTCCTCTATGTCTACTCCTACCAATTCCTTCCCATGTTTCACCCAGATTTACCCCCCTTTTCCATCTCTATTGGAAAGCAAATAGGCTTCAAAGAGATAACAATATAATAAAATCTAATACAGTAAGATCAAACAAAAACTAACACATTTGAGTAGGACAATACAAACCTGCAGAAGGAAAAGGCTCAAAAAATGCAGAGACCCAATTGATCATACACTTAGGAATTCTATAAAAACAAAAGGCTAGAAGGCATGATAAATAAAATTAAAAATAAAAATATAAAAACAAGCAAAAAACAGTTTTGTTACAGCCTTATGAGAAAAGAAACATCCTTTGAGTTTGTTTTCTGTTGGCCATCTAGTACTTGGCATATGGCCTACCTTTAAATGTAGTTTGCTTCCCCAGTGAGACTCCATTAGATAAAACAAAACTTTGATTTTCAAGTGGTTATCAACTGGGGATGGAGACTGGATTAGGCCTGGGATGGGCCAGATGTCCACTTCACCTTTCAGCTTGACTCCATTGCAGACACTGCGGTCAGTGTGCTTGCTGCTTCAGTCTCTGAGTTCATATGCAAGCTCATCCCGTTGATGTAGAGAACCTTCTTTTTTCCTTGCTTTCCTCTTCCCCTCTTCTTTGGCTCTCTATTTTTTCCCCATTGCTGCAGGAGGAAGTTTCTTTGATGATAGCTGAGCTCGGTGAGTATAGCAAAATGTCTTCAGGACTCATTTTGTTATTTTGTTCTTTTAGTATAACAATAATATTTGATTTTACCCTCAGTCGCTGTGCTGATCTAATGTTAGGTTCTTGGTCACCAAAACAGCATCCGATATGGATTCCATCTCGTGGAGTGAACCCAAGTCAAATAAGATACAGATTAGATTTATTCCCACAAGATTTGTTCTTTCAAGTCACTAACATTTGAAGGCAGGACACTAGGATCAAAGGGTTTGAAAGTGGATAGGTATTTACATTTCTCATTGGGTAGTGTGCCTTCCTGCACCAAAGACACTAGCCCATTGGGGTGAAGGTTCTGTGTGGCACTTGCTCTGTTTCTCCAAGTCCGTGTTCAGTAGGTTCTAGCTGTCAGTTTGAGAAGAATACCTATAGTCTTGACCACAGTCTGGGTTGTCTGGGGGTTCCCATGGGGCCCCTTTTGCTAACAGCACAGTTAGATTTAACCCATTTCTGGTGCTGGATGCTTCATTTGGTGAGAAAATATGGCCAGTTGTAGCTCTATCTTCCCCATTCTTTGGCTTCAGGTATTTCAGAAAGCTTCTTTTGTTTTGGATTTCCATTCTAACCTTGAAATGACCTTTGGATTTTTTTTAACTGTGTCTTTCTGTATTCTCTCCCTCTTCCCCTTTTCCCTTCCCACTTGATCCTCCCATTCCGATTCTTGAAATATATATACTTTTCCTCATTTCTCTCTCTAAATAAATAAATAAATAAATAAATAAATGATGCCTTTTTGCTGAGAAAACCTGGGAGGCTATAGTAAAGGCTATTAATTTTGTGGTGTTTGAAATATAGAACAGCCCTTGCTGTCTCTAGTACTGTGGACTATTATTTTTAAGAGTGTATGTAAGGCTGGATTTGTAGCATTGCTCTTCTGGCCTGGTTATTTTTTTATTGCTTTCATAAATGTGTGAGGTACATACACATGAGTGTTCAGATAGACACGCCTGTACTTGCACATGGGGAGTTCACAGTAGGACATCAGGTTTTCTATCATTTTCCACTTTATTACCATGAGGAAGGATCCTTTTTGAATATGAAACGTGCTTTTCTGTTAGGATATCTGACCAGTGAGTTTTCAGCATCTGTCTCTACCCCTGAATATTGGAGTTGCCAGGATATGTATTTATGCCTAGTTTTTAAGTGGGTGCTGAGGATTCAAACTTAAGTCCTCTTCTATAGAGAACATGTGCTCTTACCCACTTTGCCATTTCCCCAGACCTTCTTCTTAAATGTTTGAGCTGTCATCATTACTTCAGAGAATATCAGATGGTCTAAAGTCGAGTCATGAGCCTGATATGTGTATCTGAGTTTGCATACATGAGAGAAATATCACATTAGCACAGATGTTGGACTATTCTAATAGCATCTGCCCAAGGGTCTTCCTTACAGTTACCTAGTTTTTAACGTTCTTCTACACCATGGCCAAATTCAGTGGGAGAGAAGCTTGGTAGTGAGGCTGATATACTTTACTTCTTTGTTCTATTTCTTTTTTGATTTACACTTTGTTTAACATCTCTCTGTCTCTTCTCTTGGCTGTTTGGAGGGTGAAATAACTTTCAATCACAGTATTCTCATTAATTATGGAGTATTCCTATTGGTTTCTCTTTCTTCCCGTCATAGAGAGTAAATTCCTTCTCTACTCTGTTTATTTCCTGCTCCTTCTGGGGGCTTCATAGTTCTCTGTTATTTGAACTAAGTACTTGGCAAAGCATTCAGATGACATAGTGACCCCTGGGATTCTCCAAGATATATTTATCAAGATGAAAATATATTAATATGGGCCAATAGGACAGCTCATAGGAAGAGATCATTTGACAGAACGAGGAAAGCAGAAAACAAGTGTGTCTTTTCCTACTTCCCGAATAACCTTGTATGGGTACAGGGTTTTACTCAAGAGCAAAATCAGAAAAGGAATGCACCTTGGCTCCTGCCTGCTATTCTTTTCAAATTCCAGTCATTTTTGTTTGTTCCTCCTTTCAAAGCCACATTGAGCTCATCTGGGGACAGTTTCTCTTTAATTGTGTGTGAATTGATCTGTGCTTTTATGCTGATGTTCTGTGTTTAATGGTGCATTTATTCTGCAGGCATTATTGCATCCCTACTGGGTGCCAAGCAGTGTGCCCAGCTCTAGAAATAAGATAGTGAGTAATAAAGGGACAATGAGAGTTGTCTTCTATCCTGGTGGAAAGAAGAGAAGTCGGCTAGAGAGCCTTGCAGAGATGATAGCCGTGATGCGCAATTGGATAGGGGGATGCTTGTGGGCTGCACTAGCCCACCACTCCTCTTTTGGAAAACTTAGGGCTTCTACATGTTTGACTCTGTCGATATAGAGAGCCAGGCATCAGCTATCTCTGAGGACAGCTTGAGATGAAGAGACTCATGTTGCCTATGACCAAATGCCATTACTGGGTTGTACTTGTCCTAAATTAACCGACTAAAAGTGGGATCCATTGGAGTACTCCTTGGAGACTGCCTCAGGCCTGGTCTTCACAGTCTCCCTTTTGCCCCTCTCTTTCACTTGCCTCACTGAAAACCCCTGCTGTGCTAACCTCCTTACCGTCCTCTCGACAATGTAATCCACCCACATCAGGAGCTCTGAGTTTCCTTTAGAGAAGTGAAACTCAGCAGATACAGTGGAGCAGGAGTCCTCCAATGGCCAAGCTATAGCTGAGAGCTCACAATTACTGTGTTCCAGGTACTGTGTTGCTTACTCAAAGCACTGAAGCCAAGAATGCTAAAAGGGAAGAAAGGTAGTGGGACTCTGTACCTTACAGTAATAGTTGGAGATCTTAGAACTGGAGAGTACTGGGCCTGAACACAGAGTACTTAGTCAAGCTCAGGACAGGGACAGGGACTGAGGAATACCCTTGAATCTAGCTGAGTTAGTGGGCTATGTTTATTTATTCTTTTATTAGTTTGTTTCCAGTATTACTTGGCCCTCTGTTGTACAAAGGAGTATAGTAGATCCCACAGTTCCCTAAAAGAGTGCTTCTATAAACTCTTTAGTTATAGTGACTCCCAATATAAAATTATTTTCTTTGCTACTTCACAACTGTAGTTTTACTACTGTTATGACTCACAAGCATCAGATATGCAGGATATCTGATATGTGACCCCTGTGAAAGGGTTGTATAACTTAGAGGGGCCTTGACCCACAGGTTGAGAACCACTATCCTAAGCAACCCAAAACAAGGCACCTGCCTTCAGAGAGTTCACAGATAGGCCAGACTGTACTACATCTATGCCTGTCAATTGCTAGGAGTATAAAATGTGAGATTTTCCCCACAACCCATCCCATTTTCTTCTGAGGAAATATAGAGGTTAAAAATAAAATTGATAAGATCTTCTTCTCTTCGTATGTCAATGTTTTTAATATATCTTTTGTCTTCTAAGCTAGAACTAAGGAAGGTTCTAAGTAAGAAGAAGAAATCTTCATAGGGCACACCTAAGAATATAGAATGTTCTGGTTCAAAGTGGAGAATTTCCATCACATCAAGGCAGTGGTATTGATTTCATTCACTGTTAACATTTTGAGTGGCCTTGTTCATCCTTGTCTTCTGAAGAACAGCTAGCTCTCCAGGTTCTAGTAACTCTTATGCCCATCAATGTTGCTGATACTATAGAATCTCCCTCTATTTAACTTTATTCCGTGGAAAATCAGCTACAGACTCAAGTCTCTCTTCGGCTTCTGCCTTTGGGATATGCTCCATATCCCTTGGCATCGGATTATCCTCAGCATCAGGTCCTTCCTGATACGCAGGCTGGACTTTATCCAGACCTGTGCTGGCCATTGAAGGGTTTTTAGGAGCTATTAATGCTTAGCAACAGAAATGACATTTGTCCTAAGTATATATTGTCTCCCAGAGGTGTGTGTCTTGAAGTCCTCCTCAGCTGTAGTACTGTTTGGGGAGGTGCTGGAGTTATTGGGAGCAGGGTGTGAAATATTCACTCCTTCCCATTCTCCTTTCTAGCTGCCTACTTCTGGCCATCATGAAATGCATTCTGCCTTGCTTTGCCCTCTGTACCATGGTTTTATGCCTTACCCTAGCGTAACAGAAAGAGGACTAAATGATCACAAACCAAAGCCTTTGAGAGTAAACCAGTGTAAATCTTTACTTCTTTAAGTTATATATGTCAAATATTTGTAATGCAAAACTAAGTAGCAAACAGATGATGAATAAAATCTTGAGCTTCGCATTCAATAATACATTCTTCTAGTTGTCAAATAGACTTTTGACAGTTGGGAATGTTGTGAGAGTTTAAGGTGCAGAGTTAGGCAATAAATAAGTCAAACATGTTGTGTATTAAATGGTGGTTAGTGCTGTAGGCACTAAAGAGAAAAGAGGAAGTGATTCCCATGTGATTGGGTGATTAATATGCAGGCAGAATGGTAATGAGGGTTCTCACAGAAAAGCTGATGTTTAAGAAAATACCTGAAGAAGTAGGCAGAATTAGTGAGCAAGTAAGTGTGTGTGAGAAGAGTAGGCTGATGTCCTGAGCACAAGGATCATCAGGAACAAACTGCTATGAGTAGATAGAGAACAGGGCAGACCGCAAAATGAATGAGTGAGCCCAGGAAAGGGCTAGAGGCTTTGCAGTGTCACATCATGGGACCTTTGTAGAACAATGAGATGTTGCCTTTGCTTTTAGTACTTTGGGGATCTGTCAGCAAACTGGCAGAGATGTGACTTAATCTGCATTCTATTTGTAATGGAACATCCTTGTTGTGCTTAGGTGAATAGAAGGAAGCAAGAAAAACATTTAGGAGACTTCTAGTCTCTATAATGGTTTATGATGTGAGCTTCTACCAGGTATAGCTTATGAAAAGTTACAAGTTTCCACTTTAGGGCACATTTGGGGCATATTCTGGAATCATCGGTAAATTTCAGGGAGCCAGAAAATAAGGTGGAAGATGGACCAAGGTGTCTGAGCCAGTGCTGTGGCGTTGGTCATACTGGGTTGTGTCAGAGGTCAAAGAGAAAGCCAGGACTTGGTTGTAAGTCCTGATAAACTTGAGTGGCCAACTGGACATCAGCATGGAGAGGTAAGGAGGTGGGCAGAGAGATGAGTGTTTATAAAAGCAAAGAGAACCTGGGCGGTGGTGGTGCACGCCTTTAATCCCAGCACTCCAGAGGCAGAGGCAGGCGGATCTCTGTGAGTTCGAGGCCATCCTGGTCTACAAGAGCTAGTTCCAGGACAGGCTCCAAAGCTACAGAGAAACCCTGTCTCGAAAAACCAAAATAAATAAATAAATAAAATAAAATAAAAATAAAAGCAAAGAGAAGTTGGCTATTGTTTATTAAGTACTTCTTGTCTAGAAACCAAGCTAGAAGCTTTATGCATTTCAAAGTTCAGTAAACTGGGCCTGAAAGCGATTAAATTACTGTTCTTGTCCAGAAAGTCATTACTGACTCCAGTCTCTTCAGCTTTAGAGCCTGGGTTCTGTTACTTTGTATCACATCTCTGGGATTGCCCCTGGGGTAGAGAATGGGGCACCTACCAAATTGTGGGTGGGGTCTATACTTAGATCAAGTGCACCTGGCAATCTGAGTGCCTGGGATAACTGCATGTAGAGATTTATGCATTGTATGTAGGATCTGTCCGCAGCAGTTACAGGAAGGTTCCTGAGGGCTTAAGTAATAGGTATGTGCTCATAATTCAAAGCTTTTAGAAGAAAGCCTTGCTGAATAATGAATATGGTATTCAGACCCACAAGGACAATTCCTCTTCTTGTAGATGAGTATATTGCCACAGAGTACAAACTGACCTTTAAACAAATATGTACAGCCTCAAGCATATATTGTGACTACTTGGTCTATCCTCCTGGGATACTTGTTTTTTAGGTCACTGGGTGTCTTTTCAGTGGCCTTACTGACTTACTGGAGTGAATCACCCCTCACATTTCCCATATTTGCTTTGTATAAGCACTCAGCCAAGCACTCCATGGATAAGCTCATTTCTCACAGTCTAGCATGAAGTGCTTACTGCTATAGTTCTTGTCTCAACTATTTGGGAGAGGGTACTCACTAAGGTACAATGTCTAACCCAGGGACTGAGTTTTCAAGGGGTAGAGCTGAGATTCTACCTCATACAGCCTACCTTAACCCTCTGCACACCTGAGATGAAGAGTATGAAACAGCATGTGAAGCTGTCTCTGAGCTGCCGAAGCACAGAACTCCAGTGAACACGTAAGCCAATTTGTTCAGGTCAGAGCCGTGATAATGAACGCATCCTGATCCTGCATAAAGAGATGCGGAACAGACCCCAAGGCATAGACTACATGAACAGTTTCACTAGAATTCAAGTAGAACCTGGGACTGTAAAACCCTGCCTGTCATCTGAGTGCCTGGAAGTAGCTCTGGACCCAAGAGCTCTATACTTGTACTTATCATGGAGAGATAGGTTAAGCCTGTGTTGAGATATACCAGTAACTTGACTTTTTTTTTTAATATTTACACGTTGAATTTTAGTCCCCCTTGCCTTAGTAGTAAGAGGCAAGAGAACAGTAGCAAGGTTACTAGCATGAGATTAGTGCCCATGTGGAAGGGGCCTGTGTGAGCTTGTCCACCTCTTTTATTACACAAGGACACAGTTAGAAGGCAGTAACCTTAAAGCAGAGAGCTAGTCTTCCCTAGATATTGTACCTGATGAGGTCTTAGTCTTGGGACTTTTCAAGCTTTGGGAAGAATACTAAACCTGTCGTTTATAAATGATGCGACCTAAGGTGCTTTGTTACAGGGGAGACTACCTTACTTCTGAGCCTAAGTGAAGTAGGAAGGATGCTAATGGGGTCCTTGTGAGACCTGCACAAGATGATGTATGTTATTTTCTTTGGATCCTCATCTCATTTTCTAGCCACATGTCCCAGATATCAGTGCAGTTTCACCCTAATTGCATATGGCCTCTGTGTGTTGGTTTGAATGAAAATGGCCCCACTAGGTTCATAGGGAATGAAACTTTGAGGAGGTATTTCCTTGTTGGAGTAGGTGTGACCATGTCAGAGGAAGTGTGTCCATAGAAATGTGCTTTGAGGTATTAAATGCTCAAACCAGGCCCAGTGTCTCTTCCTGCTGCCTGTTGATCCAGATGTAGAACTCCTGGCTCTGCTAGCACCATGTCTCCCTATGTGCCGCTGTGCTTCTGATCATGAAAATAATGCTTTAATCCTCTGAAACATAAGCCAAACCAAATTAAATGCTTTTCTTTATAAAAGTTGCTGTGTCCGTGGCATATCTTCCCAGCAATAGTACATTGACTCAGACGGGAAACTAAATTAGGGAGGATTTATCTCTGCTGTTGTGGAGAGGCTGTCATCCATGCTGGGTGCAGATGAAGCCTCTGCAGTGCAGGCCAAGGAATAAGGTTAACTCCTGCCCCAGTGCCCACTAAGGAAGGAACAGGTAATAAAATCTTGAACCAAGAGTAGAGAACCTGGTTATGACCTTTCTAATGGTCTTTTAGGGGAGAACTAAAGGCCTCACAGAAAAACTATCATCCAAGGGCATGCTCCTAATGACCTAAAGCCAGGTTCAACATCTTAAAGATTCCAATACTTCCTAATATTGCCTCTCTAGAACTAGCATTTTATGAATGGCAAACACAGTGCATCCATGTCATAACAAGCTTTACCTGAGTGGCTCTGCTTCATTTTCTTAGTGGGAAGTACCCAGACTAGACTTGGCACCTGCCAGAGTTAGCTACGAATGTCACCAGATTAGAGTCACTTTGTGGTCCTCACAGGAATACAGTCAGTTTAAAAAGATTCAGGATAGCACAGTCTCTTTGGTACTAGAGGAGGCGTTCCCTGCCCTCTTTGAGTAAAGAAAGGTCCCGACTTACCCCAACTGAGATGGAGGAGAGGAGCTTGGGAACAGGGGTACATAGGAAGAAGAGCTGGTATTTTTTTTTTCCTTTGGAAATAGCTAAGAGCTGCCTTAGAAGCGTGGCTCTTCTTGCATGTTATACTTCAGCTTCTCATTTTCGATGGGAATAGTACTTCAATGAGCAAAATATGTAATTCTCCTAGTACTTTGCAGGCATTTGTGATATTATCTCAGTTCAGTGATGCTGGGTTTTCACCTCTTAATGTTTCAAAATTGAGATGTGGATTACAAAAGAAGGTGACAAATAGTCACCTTCTCCTGGAAAATGTTCTGATAGCTTCTACAATCAGTGGCCTCTTAGAATCCTGAAGGAAAGAAAAAGTATTATTATCTTTATCAGTATATTTCTCTAGCTTCTACTTTAAGTCTTGAGTGATAGTGAAGAAGGGAAAGTGGGAAGATGTTTAATCATTTAATTATTTATTTAATTAATTTAAAAAATAAATTATTAATTTAATTATTGGTTTAATAATGCCCCCAAGCTCATATTTTTGCAATCTTAGTTCCCTGTTGGTGAATTGTTTAGGAAGTATTAGGAGATATATATTTGTTGGAGGGGATATGTCTGGGGGACAGTATGCTTTAAGGTTTCAAAAGCCCACACCAGGCCCAGTGTCTGTCTGTCTGTGTTTCTGTCTCTATTTCTTTCTCTCCCTCTCCCTCTCCCTCTCCCTCTCCCCCTCCCTCTCCCTCTCCCTCTCCCTCTCTGTCTCTGTCTGTGTGATTCAGGATGTAAGTGCTTAGCACTATGCCTACCTGCCTTCATGCCCCCTTCCATGATGCTAATGATCTAACCTTCTAAATCTGTAAGCAAGCCCTAATTAAATGCTTTCTTTTATAAGAATTGCCTTTGTCATGGTATCTCCTCATAGCAATAGAACACTAAGACTGATAGTCTTTGAACTCTTCTTCTTCTTCTTCTTCTTCTTCTTCTTCTTCTTCTTCTTCTTCTTCTTCTTCTTCTTCTTCTTCTTCTTCTTCATTATTATTTTATTTCATATGTTACATCCTGACTACAATCTCCCCTCTGCCACTTCCCGTCAACCCCAGATCTCCTCCTCCATCATTTCACTTAGAAAGAAAGAAAGAAAGAAAGAAAGAAAGAAAGAAAGAAAGAAAGAAAGAAAGAAAGAAAGAGAACGAAAGGAAGAAAGCCTGCATCCCAGGGGTATCACCCAAACATGGCATAAGTTATAAGCTAGGCACAAAACCTTATATCAAGGCTGGACTAGGCTACCCAGTAGAAGAAGAAGGGTTCGAAAGAAGTGTGAAGAATCAGAGTTACCCCCGACTCCCACTGTTAAGACTTCCATAAGAGCACCCAGCTGCACAACCATAGGACCTAGCTCAGAAGAAGCAGGGTCCATGATTGTCACTTCAGTCTCTTCGATTTTCTATTAACCCTGCTTAGCTGATTCTATAGGCTATGCTCTCCACTCCTCTGGCTCCTACAATCCTTCCTACCCCTCTTTTGCATGGTTCCCCTGAATCCATCTAGTGTTTGTCTCTGGGTCTCTGCATCTGCTCCTACCCATCATTAGTTGATGCCTCTCTCATGACAATTGGGCTAGTTACGAATCTGTGAGTATTAGTAATCATTTCATTGATTTTTTTTTTCAGTCATACAGTCCTATTGAGTTGTATCCTGGAATGTTCAGCTTCTGGTCCCAGGACATCCAGGCATTTTCATCGTGGGCTTCCTCTTATGAAATGGGCCTCATGTTGCACCAGTTGTTGGTTGGCCACTTCCACAAGTTCTGGGCCACCGTTACCCCATCACATCTTTAGGCAAGACAGATTGTAGGTCATAGAGTTTGTGACTGGGTTGGTGTCACAGCTCAACTACTGGAAGCCTTGCCTGATTATAGAACATGGCCGGTTCAGGCCCTGTATCTCCTATTACTAGGAGTCTTCTTTAGGTTCTACTATTGTAGATTCCAGGAAGTTTTCACTGCAATAACTTTCACATAACCCACATAAAGAAGTGTTTGGGGTCTTGGCAGGATATCCTTTGATTAACTGTTATTGTTTGATCATGGGTATGGGATAACCAGTTCCATTATAATTTCGGGGAAAGGCTTCACTTATATCTCATCAGTTGGAATGGTTACCTCTGGAATCTCAAATTGTGGAGACTGCCTGCTTGTCTCCTGGAAACAAGTGTCCACAAGGTTATGAACTGCAAGAGCAGAAATGGGCATGAAGTCCCAGGAAATAAACTTTGGAGGAGTTTCTTGAAAATTGCAGTAAGAGATTTTGAAAAGCTGGACAGCATTAACTCAGAAACTCAGGTTATTCCACCCAGAAGTTTCCTCTCACTTTTTTTTTTTTTTGACTTGGAACTATCTCTGTAGTCCAGGCTGGCCTCAACCTCACATAGATTCTCCTGCCTCTGCCTCCCAAGTGCTGGCATTAAAGGTGCCTGTTACCACTGCCTGGCCCTTTTGACACATTCAGTAAATATTTATTGAACACCTACTTGATGTCAAATGCACAAGTTGTGCTCAGAAACTCATCTTCCTTCAACAACATCTGTTGCTTCTGGGAATACTATAGGATTAGGTACCATACCTGTGAATTATCTGCTGGCTGGCTGACTTGTCTGACATTCTGCTGAAATCTGATGATTTGATTTATGTCCTGTTGGTACATAGAGATTTCCCCATTGAGATATCCTCGGTCTTGGTGGAGGAAAGTCATCCGAAGGAGATCAGACCCTTTAATAAAAGTATTAAACAAGAAGCAAATACATGGAGGCAAGAAACAAATCCTTGCAGAATGAACTCATAGAAACAAAGCACAAGTCTGCAATTAGGATCCTGAAAGAGGACAATTTCTTTTTCTTTCTTTCTTTTTTGTTTTTTGCTGCAAGTATCTTGGCCTAAGAGACATTACATGAAAGTTCATTCTGTATTAGCCCTGTACCAGATTGACTTAATATGCATAGGAAGTGGACAGGAAAGCTGAGTAGTGAGCAGTCGGTACCTCATGACATTACAGTTTTGTCCATTGAACACTTGGTCTGAGCTACAAGGTGGAAGGTGATGTTGATATTAGAATTACCTGTGTGGTTACTGCCTACTGCCAGGTTCCACAATGACCTAACTGCACTGGTAACTTGAGAATCATTTCTCTGGTATGGTGACTGCCCACTTTGGCTCAGTTGACCTGTGCAAGGTGTTTATGTATGCATGGTAGGGTATTGTGCACTGTCCTTGGTGTCTAACGATGACGTATCGGAAACATCCTCATTGCAGCACAGGTTAGGCTCTCATATTGAAAACTTGATCTCCAGCTGGTGGCACCATTTGAGAGGTTGTAGAAACTTAAAAAGTTAGAGTTCAGTTGGAGAATGGGGGGCAGGCATTGTCTAGCCTAGTCCCATGTCTCTTGTATTTTTGCTTTCCAGTTCATGAGGCAAAGACTCTTGAGTTCTGTACAAGTACATGGGCCAAGGCCTAAGTCCTCTGAATCCGTAAGCCAAGATACTCCCTTCATTCCTTAAGTTGTTTTGTCCAGTATTTGCACATATATACATAAGTAAAATGCACACACTCTTCCAGATCCCTTCTGCCATCTGTGACAGCCAGAAGTGTCTGTAGGCACCACCAAAAATTTGGCAGTTTTTCTTGCTGGGAGCCACTTCTTGGTGAACTGGTGTGGCTGATGGATATGTATAGAATTCAATTAGTAGGTTACAGTGGTGGTCATGGTGGTGTGCAGTGTGAATAAGGCCAAATAGAGGAAAGTAATTTTCTCTACATCCTTTTACAGCTCAATTAGCTGTTTCTAATTATCCACAATGTATAAACATTCAGTTAACTTTCCGAATAAGCTCTATGGTACAAACTCCTATTGAATACTCTCCGGACTTTCATCTCTATGTTCGTATTCAACACTAGCCTTTAAAAAACAAATCAATTTGAACTCTGAATTTTCTCATAGTCTATAAACGAGAGACAGTTGTATTAACTAGACACACCAAAGGCCACAGATTTGGCAAGAGTTTCTGATCTGCCTTGGAAATGACAAGAGGGAACAGCTTGCTCCTCATCTGTGTAGTCACGAAAAGAAGAACTCAGTGCATGTCACATTTTTTTTAGTGTTAAGTGTCATATATAATTAGCAAAAGCTATTATTGGACAAGGATAGACGTGTGCTATCAAAGAAGACAAATGCTTTAAGCTATTCTTTGCAGAGCATGCAGGCTTGCTCATCTGGAAGAATAAAGTGACCAGAGCACTGAGATGGATGGAGGGCCTTTTCCAGGAACATGGACATCCTCGCCAGACCGCAGTGTTCCCCTAGATGAAAGAGAGATAAAGATACCTATGCACACAAAACATGCGTGCACAAAGTATATAACACATGTATGCATATATGTGTATTACATTACTCAAAAAGAAAACAATATTTTGTTATTGTTTATTTGATTTTTTTTTCCTTTTTTTGTCTTGTTGGTCAAGTTTTGCCTATTTTCTTTTAACAGCCTCAGGGACCATAAAATAATGACACTTTAGGGATTTGCTTGTTTACTGCTTAAAAGTTTTAAAAAAATAGGTATTTGTGAGAGCAAAATTCCTATAAAAAGCAGAGAATAAGTGTACCTAGCCAATAATCCTATTTAGAAATATTATTTTTAAATACTTTGAGAGTTTTACATTTTTCCTGTGTATAAGTATTTTTTGCATGTATGTATGTATGTATGTATGTATGTATGTATGCCCGATGCATGCAGTTTCTTTGGAAACCAGAAAAGCATGTCAGATCCACTGGTACTGGAGTTATAAATGGATTACCATTTGGGGGCCAGGAGTCAAACTTGGGTCCTCTATAAGAATAGTAACTGTTGTAAACCTCTGAGCCATCTGTCCTGAACCTTGAGTATTATTTTGAGGTGAAGCCCTACTGGGATATTAAAAAAAAAAGAAAAGAAAAAGCCCTGTAGTATGCATGCGAATGGCAGAAGGGAGGATTGTTCCTCAGTGTAGGAATTTTAATTTTTAAATAGAATTTATTTTGAAACAATTTTATATTTATGGAAAATGTGTGAACCGAATATAGAGTTTCAGTATACTGTGTTCTAACTTCTGTCTTATCCTGCTTTAATCTAGCAATTCTGTAGGTTACTGCATAAACTATGACATAGTTGAGACTGATATATAACTTAGAGTTTGAAATATATATTAACTCCTTCCATCATATCACCAATTCTAACACACATATATCCAATTCTCCATTTTATAAAAGGGAAAACCCTGTGCTTACTGAGATTAAGGATTACATTCAAACTTTTCAGCTGGTCAGTAGCAGAGCCAAGAGTGTGCATGCTTGAGTATGTGTCTACTTTCCTTCACTAATTCATTCCATAGGTTGTAGACGGGCCTCCATGATGGTCTGCGTCAGTAGCAATTTCACAGGTGGGATAAGCTGATCTCCCTACCTTAGTGCGGATCCAGTTCTAACGGAGGAGTTAGAAGCACAAGTGATTGGTGACAGATGGGGAGCATACCAAGCGTAGTGAGCTGTGATGGGGAGAGCAATATAATTGCAGACAAGGAATGATGCTAACCACAAACCAGCTGGAAATCTCTAGTGGCCAAAGAAAATTCATAGCTATTCCACAGAGAGGACAGAGACAAAAATATGGAAACATGAAATAGCATGAGTTGATGCTTCCTGGATATTTGGGATTCTCTGTGGTAGAAATGTGGAGGACAAAGAAACAGGTAACGTTAGGAGGGTATTTGGAAGGGTGGTGGAGGATTTAAGCATAAACAGGAGCCCGATCCTGGAAGAGATGGCATTTCTGGTTGCCTTGATAATTACAGCGAAAATATGGACCTCGTCAAATTTTAGCCCTCAGTACTAAAAGGCAATGTTACTGCTGTCATGAAAGGCATGGGCAGTTTCCATATACTGAAAAGTATAGAACAAAAAGTAAAGAGTCCTGGTTGGGAGCCCCTTATGACAAAGCTGAACTCAGGTGGAGAGTTCTACACAAACTTTAGGCTATTTAAAAATTAGCCTTGAATGTCTCGGTAAGGCATGATACAAATGAGAACACACTTGTAATTGACTTTTGTTTCTCAGGTTAATAGCAGGTAGATAATATAATAAAGCAACATAGGTGTAAAGCTATTCTCAGTGACAAGTCTCACATCTGGATGACATCCTTCATGCTGCACTTCATGTTCGGCCCTTCCTTTCTGTTCTCAGAATAAGACAATAGCTGTAATGCTCTTTGGATAGTTGCTTTGCTGCTGTTCATTTGATCTGATTTGTTTTTCCAAACAGAATGCCCAAATTATTTGGGTTTTCTATATATTGATCAGAGAACAGCTTTATGATAGCAGACAATTTAACTTACACATTATTTTTAAGTGATCCATGCATCCATTTTTGTTTCATTTGAATTATAAAACATGGCATCTGGAATACATGGCTTATCTCTGAGCCTGCTCTAATCCCAGCAGTATTGCAGGTAGGGAATAGAAGATACATGTCAGTTTAGAGAGAATGAGAACAGAAGAAGCAACCACAGCAGTCAGGAGAAAAAAAAAAGCAGATCTGGGGAACATCAGTATAGATGGGGGGAAAGCGGGAGCATCACAAACCAGTGCCCTATTAGCATTCAAGGCAGGATCTGGACTACCTAGCTTTGCTGAATTCAGACATGGTTCAACAGTGAGGTACTGCAGACCCCATTACATGTGATAGGCATCCCTATGAGGGGTTAATACCTCTCCCCTTGCTCATGAATCCTGGCCGAAGATTCTCTTCATGCATGCTATTTGAAGCTTTCTATGATCACAGGATTTGCAGGTCCTACAGTGTAAAGGGGCCACCTTTAATGACCAACATGAAAGCTGCACCCCCAGGCAGCAGAAGACCTTCCTTGGTGCAGAAGTCAGAAGGTTCCAGTCCAGTTTTCCCTTTGAAAACTGAGGGACCAATGGAGTCCAAGATTTTGAGATTGATCCTCAGGGTGTAATATACCCCACCCCACCCCACCCACCTAAGGGCAGGTTGAAGCCCATTCTTCCAGGCTCTTCTCTGAGCTACTAAATCTGAGAACACAGCTTTCTTAGCAGTTCATGTGAGTTTCTCTAAGATCAGCACTATGCAGAGATTGAGGCTGCAGGCAGAAGGGATGTGCTCCTGGTGCCTATTGCCTGCCTCTGTCAACTTCATTCCAGCCCAGTCTCCTTGCTGAGCATCATGAAGCTATAGTGGACCTGACTTCCTACAAGCTTAGTGCATGCCTTAGTGAGCCATTTCCTCAGAGGTGTAGGGTGAAGCTTTGTGTGGTGCTCTTTCTTGACTCCTGAGTTCACATGCGTTCACATGCTGATCCCATCCCTTTGTTGTGTAAACTCTGAAAGTACCAATGGTTCCTTATAATCATTGTGAAGTTAAGGCTTTAGAATCTGCATACCTGCAAGCTGATGGCTCTTTCAGAAGAATCCTGATTTGTGGCAGATTGAGGGACCAGTGAAAATTCAGCACTTACTTCATCAGCATATAGTGGCAGTTACTGATCACAAGCCACCTGCTCTAGTGTTACATATGTGTATTGTGAAGAGTCGGCAGGCAGTATAGGAAGAGCCTGATTCACTAACAGGGAGTCAGAAGCTCTCTGTTGTACAAAGAAGCAGTTAAGAAAGAACTGCTTTCTTAATCTAATCATCCTGATTTTAATAACCCTGGAGCTGAAACAAAAATTTCATTCATAAAACAGAAGCTTTAACATTAAAAACCAAGAAATAAAAAAACACTTGAAAAATGAGCAAGAATTTTTGGACCTCACTTTTTTTTTGTCTATGGTGTGTGTGTGTGTTGTGTGTGTGTGTGTGTACATGCACTTTTGTATGCACGTGTGTGTATATTTGCACATGCATAAGGTATATGTGCACACATGTGGAGATCAGATGATAACGTCGTGTCACTTTTCATCTTGGCCTAAAATTTGCCAAATAGGCAAGGCTGGCTAGCCAACAAGTCCCAGAGATTTGCCTGTCTCTCCCTCCTCCGTGCTGAGATTACCAGTGAGCCCATTCCACACAGTTTTCTAAATGTGGGTTAAGTATATACATCATATCTTCCTGCTTTAAAACACTCTCCTGGCTGAGCCATCTTCCCAACTACAACGTTAAGAAATTAAACATGAAATTTGGCACTTAAAAAATGGCCCAAACCCAGAGTTAGATAGCTTCCTATCTAGTTTTTTGAAAATAAGCATAGGCTCATGATAAATAAACACAGCTAAACATAAAGCCAGAGCATCAGGTTAGTAAGATGGTTCTGGGGAAAAGGCTCTTGCCACTCAGCCTGATGGCCTAAGTTTGATCTTCAGGACCCACATGATAGAAGGAGAGAACTAACTCTTGCAAATTGTCCTCTGATCTCTACATATGTGCAAATACCCACACACCCCTCACTATCATACACATACACACAAAAATATATGTAAAATATTTAAAATTTTAAAGGAGCATTTGCAGCTATTGCATTGATCTCTGGGGTCAAAAGAGCTGCTAATTTCAAAGCCAATATGGGCCTCCACCTCTGAGAAAGGGACCCACACATGTGGTAAGGTGGCTAACCACTGGCTTCGATGGAACTGATGGGAGGCAACCTCCTACATGACCTGTTTATTGAAAAAAGGATGGTGTCCCATATAGAACTCATTGTTATAAAGAAAATCATTTTTTCAGTCATGAACCGGGCCACCCAACAGATAACAATGTGCTAATAAGATAATATTGTCAGGCAGCTATTAGAATAACAGAATTATCTAAATTTATATAAGTACCTACTCTTGTCTCTGCAATTGTACTTGGATGGATGAGCAGGTGAGTAACTGAAGAATTTGATAAGCACAAGTTCGCAGTTGCCCTCAAGCACTCCTCCTTTATAAAAGAGAGAGAGAAAAAAATGACAGTATTTGTTCCTGCAAGCTGTAGTAATCTATAATGTGAGAATAATATACTCAGGCCACAACCATTCAACCAGAGAGAATGTAAAAGGCAATATTTGTGTCTGTAATTTAGATGTAGCCTTTTGATAAAAGTCATGGAATTACAATCAGAGGATGGTTATAAAACCGAGGAAACACATTAGATAGGATACTGTAGGTACCCTTCTGAAGAAACCCTGGACGTTTCAGTTCCTTCCTGCTGAAGATTTTGCATATTGACTCCAGCAAATTTGGGGATGAGGATCTGGAAAAACTGATTTCTCTTTGGTTCACTGTGCGCATCAGAACTATAAAGTTGAAATGCCAAGAGTAAATAAGGATGCATAATTGCCCCAGGTGTGCAGTCCTCTCTGCATCCATGGCATGTGATCAGTCATGGCTGAGGGATGGTTAAATAAAATGTGGGTATCTTAGCTGGGTGGTGGTGGTGCATACCTTTAATCCCACCAGTAGGGAGGCAGAGGCAGGTGGATTTCTGTGAGTTTGAGGCCAGCCTGGTCTACAAGAGCTAGTTTCAGGACAGGCTGCAAAGCCACAGAGAAACCCTGTCTTGAGAAACAACAACAGCAAAAATAGATAGCATGGGTAGAAATAAACCCTTATGTTTGTTATTCTTTCTTACCCTATTTTAAAAGTTATATTGATTGGATTTGACTCAATTTCTAGTGTTTCTCTGGCCATCTTTCCCTGTTTCCTCTGTTTAATCAGGCTGGCTCTGTCCCTTGTGTCTAAATTTTAGGAGTAATGTGTGTTTAATTTTGATGTTGTGCTTCAGATTCTCAGGCTGATTAGCCAGTAAATAAAATTAACATAATCCAATGGAAAATACCTTATAAATTACCAAAAGTAGTGACTGGGGAAGTGGGAAAGGGTAGGGGATAAGTGGCCAGCTTTTTTCTTCTGCTGCATAAGATCCCTAGAAACTCTACCTGTATTCTGATGCCATAGAGCAAATAGCTGGGAAAACTTTTCAAATATATAGATAGAGATATGTCTAGTTTTACAGATGATCTGAGGCTCAGAGTACAAAAATAGACATCCCAAGATCAATAATCTGGCCACAGTGACAAACCAGTTTCATTTTCTCACCCTGCCTACCTTCTCTTTGTTGACAGAAATGCAGTGTAACTGGTATGGAAGACATCATTCCCAATCATGGTTCTGTTTCTAGTATGGATTGAGTATCCCTTATCTGAAATGCTTGGTGCAAAATATATTACAGAGTTTTGAATTATTGATACCTGAAGCATTTTTCAACTAAAAGAAAATGTTTGTTCTTTTTATGACAAAGAGTATTAATTTCTCTAGTGGTTCTTTATCTGTGGACACAGCAGGCAGAAAGTCCAGGCCTTGTGGAACTTTCAGTCTCCTCTAAGGAAACACAGGAGTATAAGTGTGTGTAGGAGGTGTGACTTTGTTCATGTGTAGAATATATACTAGATGATGGCATATGCTTGTAGGAAAAATAAGACAGGAAGGAAAGTTGAAGGTGTTAGGGTTCCAGAAGGTGCTCTGTAAAGTGGAAGTATGGGTCCAGGAGCCCTTGCTGATAATGGATTTGAGTCTGAGTGGTGATCTGAGTTAAAACCCAGTGCAGTGTCTTAATGGGTAAACAACAGAACATCTAACCACACTGCTATTGACTACCTGTGAAATTAATGCTTCTAATATCTATTTAACAGATTCACAATTTTCTCTAGTTTTTATGCTTTTATTTCCTGAAAACTTATACAAAGCATATATATTAATTTTATACTGAAACAAGAACAGACAGTAGGTTTCTTTAGGTCACAGAACTTCAGTATTAAGGTGTGATAAGAAGTCATGGTGGATGAATGTGAAGTGAGAGGAAGTGTAGGGGAGGAGAATGTTTGAAGCAAAATAACAGAGTAATGACTTCGATCCTGGCAACTTAGCTACTGTCAGAATGAGATTAAGAACTTGGAGGAAAGAGCTAAGAAGGGATGGATATTTGACTCATTGTCTAAAAGGACCAGGGTGTTTTTTTTTTTTTTATTGAGAAAAGGAAAAAAAAAGTTTCCGCCTCCTCCCAGCCTCCCTTTTCCCTCCCCCTCCTCCCACCCTTCACCCCCTCCTCCCACTCCTCTCCCCCTCCCTCTCCAGTCCAAAGAGCAGTCAGAGTTCCCTGCCATGTGGAAAGTCCAAGGTCC
>NW_026068094.1:140511-142034 GCF_014885135.2 Alexandromys fortis | reverse complement strand
CTATGTTCATAGCAGTATTATTTGTAATAGCCAGAACCTGGAAACAACCTAGATGCCCTTCAATGGAAGAATGGATGAAGAAAGTGTGGAATATATACACATTAGAATACTATGCTGCGGTAAAAAACAATGACTTCTCGAATTTTGCATGCAAATGGATGGAAATAGAAAACACTATCCTGAGCGAGAACCTTCATCTGGTGATGGATGGAGACAGAGACAGAGACCCACACTGGAGCACTGGACTGAGCTCCCAAGGTCCCAATGAGGAGCAGATGGAGGGAGAACACGAGCAAGAATGTCAGGACCAGGGTGTTTTATCAGGCAATAGAAAACCTAACTAAGGGTAGTTCAGTCCGCTGAGCATAGCTCTACCAACAACCAAGAGATATAGAAACTGAGAAGAGAGGGAAGCCATCATCCTTCAATAATTGTCTTCTAGAAGCATTATTCTCTTTGCATATATAATGATTAGTTGAATAAATCCTCCATCTGCATTTAAATCAAACTGACATTGGCTGTAGAAAAGGATTCTTATGTAATTATTAAGTGGAAACTCCTCAAGGTGAGGGACCATAGCACATTTTTCTCTGCATCACCCATAGCAATGAGCTCTGTGAATATTTGTTGTATTATCAGTGAAATTTATGTAGTGAAGTTTCACCAGTATCAGAAAAGTAGCTCGCTAATTTCTTAAGAGAGACATCAGAATATTCCCAGGATGCTCCTAATTCTGACTTCTTTGTGTACTTGACATGGAGCATTTTTTGAAAAAAAGTCACTTAGACGGTTAAGAGAAATGCAAGGATGAGGCCACCAGTCCATACCATGATGTTCCCTGTTACTAGTCTACATGCTCATCCCAACCCAAAATATTAAATCTTCAGCTACATTTGAAGTCCCCACAAAGACCACCTCTTTCTGTAAGCTGTGCCAAACAGGAGACTGAATTACCCAGGAACAGGTGCATGGGATGGCCAATTTTCTCCCCTAGCATGCCCCCATTTCCACATCTGCAGCTCTTCTGTGTGTCATATCTCTCTCTCTCTCTCTCTCTCTCTCTCTCTCTCTCTCTCTCTCTCTCTCTCTCTCTCTCTCTCTGTCGACTCCAAAAACCTGTGGTCCACAGTACTACCTCCATCAGTTTAATAGAGTGAAGATAATTCTATTACCCTTTAACAAGGTGGTATTCTGAATACCCAGCAGTTATAATTAAGAGAATGCTTGTGATCATTATCAGAATCCATTCTCACTGCCTGGCGGCTCCTCTTTATTTACCCTTATCTACTGTTCTAGCTGCGGTCACCTGTTCCAGGCTTTCATTGAGTATCTGGGGATACTGTCCCACATGTCCTAGCCTCCCTTTTCATGTCCTTCAACTTCCGCCATTCCTTTACCTCCCACTTTCCTGGCCCCCATCTATTCCCAGCTTACTTCATCCTCTATACATGGTAACTCAGTTCCAGCTTTGCCTGGGACTCCAGGACCCGGGTATCATTAGATATTCCAACTCTAGACCCTGG
>NW_026068094.1:113044-134054 GCF_014885135.2 Alexandromys fortis | reverse complement strand
TCTCTCTCTCTCTCTCTCTCTCTCTCTCTCTCTCTCTCTCTCTCTCTCTCTCTCTCTCTCTCTCTGACGACTCCAAAAACCTGTGGTCCACAGTACTACCTCCATCAGTTTAATAGAGTGAAGATAATTCTATTACCCTTTAACAAGGTGGTATTCTGAATACCCAGCAGTTATAATTAAGAGAATGCTTGTGATCATTATCAGAATCCATTCTCACTGCCTGGCGGCTCCTCTTTATTTACCCTTATCTACTGTTCTAGCTGCGGTCACCTGTTCCAGGCTTTCATTGAGTATCTGGGGATACTGTCCCACATGTCCTAGCCTCCCTTTTCATGTCCTTCAACTTCCGCCATTCCTTTACCTCCCACTTTCCTGGCCCCCATCTATTCCCAGCTTACTTCATCCTCTATACATGGTAACTCAGTTCCAGCTTTGCCTGGGACTCCAGGACCCGGGTATCATTAGATATTCCAACTCTAGACCCTGGGTTGTGAGTGAATCATCTCCATTTATGTAATGCAGCCTTTGGTCTCCATGGTGCAACTTGGTATAAATACACTTTTTTTTTCCCCTCTGAGGAGAAAGAACTGTATAAAAGGCCTGGCACCTATATGTTTGACTTTGCCCTCTGAGGATTTCTCTCTGTCCCCTATTGCTTGCCTTCCTGCTATCCTTGAAATGTTTCCACTGAGCCTAAATGTTCTGGATCTAGTGAGTTGTGAAGTAAGCATGCCAAGACCTCCAGATAGATTGAATGCTGACTAGCAGAGAGAGACAAGGAAGAAAACACTATCAGCAAATTGACCTCACTGAGTGTTGTGGTACCATGAAGGACTTTTATGATGGACATTTCTAGAATTGCTTACTTGAAGGTCTTATGAGTTATGGCCTGTCTTGCACGAAGGCTATGATATCCTGTCTTCCCAGCACTATGTGAACAGGCAGCGTGTCCCCTCCACTATCAGAACTGCCCCAGTACTCAGTTCCCTGGCATAATCATTGCCACCATCAAGGCAGTCAGTGCTCCACTTGACTTTCCCACCAGTCCATTAATAATACTGCAATTTCTAATTAATGAAACATAGGTCCTAGGACATGGTATTGGTGGAAAATTTATCACGTAGTAATCCAAGTTGGAGAAAGATTGTAAGGTGTTGAAATAGGAGCGGCGGGGATGCGTCCCCAACACCCCGGCCGCTTGGCTAGCTTATGCCCGAAATAACAACACACAAACTGTATTCATTTAAACACCGCTTGGCCCATGAACTCTAGCCCTTTCAGGCTAATTCTCGCACCTGGACTAGCTCATTTCTAATGATTGTTCGTAAGCACCCCAAGGTGTGCTTACCGGGAAGATTCTAGCCTCCATCCATCCTGGGTCGGAGGAGCTTCATTGCGTGCATCTGCCTGGGAGAGCGGAGCATGGCGTCTCTGCTCCAGAGAGCAAAGCTGTCCAGTCTCTCCGGAAGCAGAGCAGAGTCTGACCTCACTTCCTCTTCTGCCCAGCATCCTATTCTGTTTACTCCTCCCACCTATGCTTTAACCTATCAGGGCCAGCCAAGCAGTTTCTTTATTGCTCAATGACCTTCCTCCATCAGTAAGGCAGTCAGGCACTTAAGGAGACCCATGCATCACCTGTGGAAGAGAATACCTGAGACTTTTTAAGGGACATAGAAGTGGGGCAGGGGAGAGAAGGGAACCAACTACGTAAGTGAAAGCTTGGTTTAAGTCCCAGCTCTGCTTTTTTGTAGCTACATGCCCTTGGACCAACATCTTATGCTTTTAACTTCAGCTGTACAGTGGAGACTAAGCTACAAATCTCAGACTTGTTTTGAAAAAAATACCAAAATTATGCATCCTTTTCCAGGAAACAATCAATTAACATGATGGCTTTTGAGCTTTTGCTTTTTCTGTTGTGGAATATTACTTTACGATGTGGTACATTCATTTAGGCTGTAAAATATTTGTCTAATCATGCAAAATTGTGTGACATTCTTTTATGTTGCATTTTGTTTAACTTTGTAAAGCTCTGCTACGTTGCCTAACACACCGGTCAGTCTAATAAGGAACTGAATGACCAATTACTAGGCAAGAAAGAGAAATAGGCAGGGCTGCCAGGCGTAGAGAATAAATAGAAAAACATGAAGAGGAGGTGTGAGAAGAGAAGGAAAGGAGGACCACAGCCACACAGACAACCACAGAAAAAGAAGGAAAGCAAGATATATAGAATAAAGACAGGTAAAAGGTCCAGAGATGAAAGGTCAACAAGATAAATTTACGTTAGAAAAGCTGGATAGAAGCAAAACAAGCTAAGTCCTGGCATTAATAAGTAAGAATAAGTCTCTTTGTATTTATTTGAGAGCTGGGTGGCCAGCCCCTCAAAGAGTTTTTTTTTTTTAAATAAGCTACATTTTTCCAAAGTAAGTATTGATTAGGTTTTAACTCTGTGGAATTCAAGGCTAGAGAATATACTCCCTGAAAATGTCATGCTTGTTAAGAAATTGTGGTGTTTGTTGTTTTGACTTTTTGAGTTTCACTGATAGCCTGGTTGAAATTTTGGACATAGAGGAGGTGAAAGGGGACTGAAGTTCAGATATGGTTTCCTTGGAATTAATGGGACTGGAGACATTGATTCTGGAGTCTTCAACACAGATGTATACATTTGATGAAACAGTAAAAAGATTTTTTTTTTTAAAAGTAAAGTAGAGATTGGAATTTTGATGTTAGGGCACAAGCATCACATTTCATGAAAGTATCCATTCAATAGTATTGCTTCAAACATTGCCTCCAAGATACATGCCTTTTTTAGGTTTCCTCTAAAACATCTAGCAAGACTACCTATCCATTTAGGTTCACATGTGGATGACCCTTCAAAAACTCTTGATAATAAGAAAAATTAGAATTAGGTGACTCTTTCTTATCCAAAGAAGTTTTAGCTGTGCCAATATCCATAGAAAGGTGGATTTGAAGAGTAAGGCTCTATTAACTTTAATATTAAATACATACATATCTTGCAGATGTTAGAACCAAGCGTACCCTGCTCCCCTCTACCCTTCTACCCTTATAGCATTAAAATTATCCAGAGAGCAAATGCCAAGTAATGAAGTCTGGGTTACTCACCATCTGTCTCACTAAATGCCACTTGGAACCAGCAACTTTTAATTTGACAATAAAATCAATGAATGAAATATTGCAAGGTTGAAAGCAGTGCTGTGCAGAATTCATTAAAGGTGATGGTGTGTTCCAAAGGACACAAAGACCTGGCCCTTTGTACTTTACTTTCCCGTAATATCAGTACATCTACTTAATGAAACTTGAACTTCACCTATTTGCTTTTAAACTGGACTCTCTTGAACAAAACCAGGAAGCCATCTCTTTGGATCCTGCTTCTTTCAAAAAGAGCTGTAATAAAATTCTGAGGCTATAGAGCAAATGAAGGTGAAGAAGAGGGTTCCTGAGGGGTTTGGTTTCTTTTGGGGAGTCAATACCTACCCCATGGCTGGTGTAAAATATATTTGAAGCAACAATAGCACTATTTACAAATTATGAAAAGAGCTTAGGAAAGGGCTCATTTAGTAAAGTACATGGCATGCAAGGGTGTCTGAATTTAATGACCTGAATCCACAAGCTTGGAATCTCAGCACTCGGGGACATAGAGACAGGCAGGTCCACGAAGCTTGCTTGGTTGGCTAGCTAGCCTGGACTACTTGGAAAACTCCAGGCCATTAAGAGACCTTGTCTCAAAAGTAGGTGGACAACTCAAGTAGAACTACACCAGGCATTGCCTTTTGGCCTGCATATATACACACACATATGTGCATGTGTATGTGGACGTGTGCATGCACCTACATACCCACAAGTAATCAAGTAATGGGAAGAAATGCTTTTAATAACTAGTATAAGTAGAAAAGAACTAAGTCTTCAGTAGGGGCAGGTAGGGGAAATAAGAGTAAAATGAGCTGGGACTGGAAAAACTGCATCTGTTTTGTTAGAAGCTCTTCTTTCCTAGAGAGCGGGTTATTTGATGCATGTCAAGCAAGCAGTCAGAAAAAGAAAGACCTGGGATTACAGGTTAAGTTTGTAGTCTATCTGAATGTCTGCTAACAACCAAGTTCCCCCAGCAGATATTTACAGTGCAGTTCTGGCTTCTAGGCATCACTCATCTGAGGAAACACAGTAATCATTGACTCACAGGCCTCCATCAGGAACTTGTGTTCTATCATGAAAAAAGAGCAAGAAAACAGGATTACAAATATATACACATGCACACACACATACAAAAATGCATATGTGACTAACACTGTAAATTTAGAGGATTAGGGAATGAGGCATGGCAAGGGGTGCTATATGCTTTTCATTTATGTAATCAAATATTTGAGTCAAGTCACTTCTTAAAAAGAGACCTGTTTTGCTTTGGGGGCTCATGAGCATGATATCTGCATGAACTTAGCTCTGGTGAGGGCTCTTACAGCTGAATCACATCATTGTGTGAAACATGGCAGGGGTGTGTATGAGTGCAGGGAATTTCTTGCTAGACACAATCCAGACTATAGAACTCTATCCTTGTAACATCCTAAGCTTCACTAGATGCTATGATGTAATAGAAACTTTGACTTCAGTCTTCACTTGCTCAGAGGACTTTCACTGCAGATCGCACACATCTGTAGACTCATAAAAGGAAGCTTGGTGTGAATGTTCAAAGTCAAGTGGACCTAGCTTTATACTCTATTTTAAGTACTCTTCCCAGTACCCAGCATCTACTAACATCTCTACTCATTATTTTCTTTGTTCCTGCTATAGTTCTTAAAGACACTAAGGTATAAGTGAATGGGCCTGGATATGTTTTATGGTTTTCTCCTATCTGGTGAATTTGTTACCCCCTCCCACACCTTTACTAGCAAATCAAGAAAAGATTTAGTATCTAAATGTTGAGCCTTTCAGGTTAAATCCTAATAATAACAATAATAATTTACAGTTCACTTATTGGACAATTCTCAAATGTCAGCAAGCTAGGTATTTCACAAATACAATCCATCTTCCTTACAAGTTTGTAACTATGTTTTAAGAGTTTAGTTTGACAAACAGCAGACCAAAGCTCAGAGAGTAGAGGACCATATTTTATTTTTTCATCTGTGTCTTGATGATTATACCAGCTGGTATAGTAATACAGTAATTGTGAGTAGTGCTGAAAACATGAATTTGCAGGTATTTCTTTGGTCTGCTGACCGTCTTCTCTTAAATGTGGAATCTTGGATGAATCCATGGATTGATGGATAGAATAGAAGGGAGGATAGATGATAGATTAGATATACAGATGATAGACAAATCATGGATGGATGGATAGATAGATAGATAGATAGATAGATAGATAGATAGTATGAATGAGATAGTTACTGAAAATAGAAGTAAGTCCTTTGTAAAGAAGAAATGAACTAACAAATTTACTGGGACAGGAGAGGGCAATTGAAGGTGAATATGGTTAACAAACATCATATACTTTCATGAAAATATTTTTATGAAATCTTTTACACTACAATAAATATATGCTAATAACATTAATTAGTACATATATCCCTTCATCTTTGTCGTGGTCATGTTTGCTTTCTAACTTACAGCAATGAACAATTGTTTATCTTCACATTCCCATGTGTTTAAGTAGCAGAATACCTCTCCAATTCTCCCTACTTGTTCCCCTCTTACCCCCTAGCCTAGTAGCTGAAACCTTGCCTGGAGCCAGCAGGTTCAGAAAGAGGGAGATTGGGAATTCCAAGCCTGGAACAATTCATCTGATGGCTGGTGACACCAGCAGCAGAGGCCCAACAGTATAGCTTGCTCGTTTGTTCTTGTCTGGTTGTTACTGTTGATATATGAATAAGCAAGAAGACAGCTTCATTTTCATGAGTTAGCATGTGCCTAGAGTAGGGAAGACTGAGAACAGCACAGTTAATTCATAGCCACAGTTAATTCATAACAACGGCAAAGCATTTGCTCTCAGTCACAGTGTTTTCGCATAATAACTCCTTCGGAGATGAGGGAGGCACTGCAGAATGCTGTGTCATTCCCCCCAGGATTTGCCAGGGAATTCACTTCTTAATGGTATGGTAGGCCATTAAGCTGTTTGTATAATCAAGGTTAAGTGTTTAGACTGAAGCCTCTGGAGACAAGGATGTTGTTGCCTTGAGTTGGCAACAACCCCCCCCCCCCTGACATCAGGCAGCAAAATGAACTTCTGTCCTAGATGGATAATGCTGAACAGTAAGTAGCAAGAGAGCTGGGAAGGAAGCTGGGCACTCTGAGGTTTGCTTGTGGAAGTGGGGGAGGGGAGACTGCCTGCTGTGCAAAAAAGGACATTGATAGACAGAGCCAGGGCAGACATCAAGTGTCAGACAGACTTCCCTTGCATTCTACACAGAATCAGTTATTCTCTGCTTGCTTATCAGATCTCCAACCTACCAGATCTTCCCAGGTATCGTGGTGCTTCAAAACTGTTTCTTTCTCCTCATCTAACCTGGGTCAGGACTACATTTTATTTGTATTTAATTCCTTCATATTTTCTTTAGTGTCTGACCAAGCAAATCCTCAGTAGAGCTAAGGATGTACCAAAGTCTCAACAAAGCAAGGGCAACAGCAGCTGGGATGGTAACAAATGGAGGAAGTATGCAGTCTGGACACATAGGGCAGCACACACTACCAGGGAACTTCTGTACTGGTACCAGCAGATGTTGAAGGGACATTATGCTGTATTTATGTGTATGAATGGTTGCTTATATGTATGTTTATGCAATGCTTACAGAGTCAAGAAACGGGCATTAGAACCCCTGTAACTGGGATGATAGATGGTTGTAATCCACCATGTGGGTGCTTGAAATCAGATATGTGTCCTTTGTAAGAACAGCAAGATCTCTCAACCACCAACCATCTCTCTGGCCTCTCTTTTGAGATATTTCTCAGTGGTGTGATTTGAGTAAACATGAATTACCTTAGGCCTACAGGGGAGTAAAATCTAGTTCTCATATATCTACTTCTTGAGTGTTCCTCAAAGATGACTGAATTATATTACCTGGGGCTAGAGAGATGATTCGGTGACTAAGAGCACTGACTATCTTCTAGAGGATCTGTATTCGATTCCCAGCACTCACACAGTAGCTCAAAACCATCTAACTCCAGTTTCAGGAAACTAACACTGTCTTATTTCCTCCATGGCACCAGGCATGCATTTAGAACAGATATGCATGTAGACAAAACCATATGCTTTAAAATAAAGTGAAGTAAATGTAGCATTGGACAATTCTGCTGGTTTGTGTATTGAATGTAGATACCACCACATAAGCTAATTGTATGTCAGACCCTGCAGAAGAACCTCACACATAACTAAGGCTGAAAATAATCTTTCAGACACATCAGTAGTTTGTTTCAATGCATATATGAAGTATTGATAATTCAGATTTCAAGGCACTAGGGTCAGAATTGATGCTCCAGTGTGTTGATATCTAATAGAGTAAGAGTACTCAAGAGATTAACCACACACCACACATCTACACACTAACTTGCTCAGATGTAAAGGAGTAAAAAAAAGTGTCACCTTGTGTTGTTGATAAAAAGTGGTGCTAAGCTGTATCTATGTTATGTCTCCTTAACATTTGAGAACATAGTTATAATTCCCAACCTGTTGTGCTTTCTGAATAGTGATGTCCTTATCAGGATGGGGCTGCCCTAGGAAACCTAGAGCGTGGAAGAGCACATTGAGTGCACACATTGACACACATAGGAAGAAGGAATAGATAATGAAGAATAAAGAGAAAGAAGGGATAGAAGGAAGCTAAAGTGGTAAACTTAGTTTTCTCAAACTCACCAGTTAGTTAATTCCCACTGTAGTAGGAGACCGCTTGTTTGTTCCTGGCCACCCAAGAACCAAAATAATCCTACAGAAACTATTATTTAAATCACTACTTGGTGTATTGCTAGCTGGCTCATATTTTTGGTTAATCCATTTTTATTACTGTGGTATATAGCCCTTTTACCATGAGGCCTGTGGCCTACTGGCAAGGTTCTAGCTGACAGCTTGTGTTCCTCCCCTCTGGTACTTCATAGCATCTCACAGACTCTGCCTCCTCTCTCTATGTATATCTCTTCCAGCCTGGCAATATTCTGTTAAGCCACTGGCCAAAAGTGACTTCTTTATTAACCAATAAAAGCAACACATATACAGTAGGACTTCCCACACCACCCTCCCATTTGAGAGAAAACATTACCAAAAACAAGGCAGGTAGTTCCTTCTCTTGGGACTGGAAAACCAGAATGACATAACCTTCCACTAGCTATTGACTTTTATTTTGAAGTTCAAGGGTCTATTCCCAGGTGTGGTGGGGCATGATGTGTCTGAAATGATGACCCCTTGATCATACCCAGAAAAGAAAACTTATAAAATACCCTAAGCATTGTGCAAAGAGACATTCAATTTGTACAATTTGACACATATAACATGATTTAAATGCATGTATTCATACGAACCAAGAGAAATACCAAGGAAATGAGAAGTTGAAAAGTTTTCTAGAAGCTTCACAGCAAGAACACAGCAGGGCAAGAGTCCACATTTTATACCCTGCCTCCAATAGTGTTAATGCTTACCGCTCCCTCTCCCTAGCTGCAGACCTCAGTGGGCTTGGGAGACACACCAAGCAGACAACTCAGGGAATTCACAAGCCTACAGGCAAAACCCAAGGCTGCTGAACAACCAATAAGGAAAAATCACTTCTGCTCACTACTGTTTCAATAAATGATATAACGGCTACTGAATCTACTTAAAGCAAAATGAAATCTTCTGTTGATTATTTTGCTCTTTTCAGCCAATGGATCTGAACATTACAATCATGCTGATAGTTATTTTATTTTTTTGTACAACATCAAGTGAAGGAATTTTGTGCTGTCAGCAGAAGAAAGATATCCCAGGCTTGAGAGAGAAAGATTTGAATGTTATCTCCAGAGACAACTTAAAGTTATTCCTGAAGGTTCTTAAGTTTAAGCTTTTTATGAGCAATTTGCTGCTGCTGTTTTCTATCTTTGCAGTTCTCCGTGTGAGGGACACTGACACCTGACTGAGCTCAACAACTTTATAAAAGTTGCATTGATATTGGGAATAGGAGAGAGTGAAATGACATGCATTTTCAAAATCACAGGGACAAGGGCTGGGGCTGTTGACACCACCAACTGGTAACATAGTATTCAATTTCCTAGGCTTATGTGAGGATATTTGACATTGGTAAAAATACTCGCCTACCATACATAGAAGGCTATGTCCAATCCCTAGTACAGCCAAAAATAAAGTAAAAGAAAGCATTGACTTGAGGAGGATATATTGGTTGCATTGACTTTATTGGGACAAGTCAGTCAGTAAAGTAAGGTCAATCATGGGAATCTGACTCAAAAGCATAAGACTGGCGGAACACATCTGTAGCATGTCAAAAAGACAGGGATAGGAATGTCCCTTGGGCTTGTGAGCCTGCCCAGCTGGAGCAGCAAACTCGAGATACATTGAGAGACTTAATTTGAAAGTTTAAGGTAGAAAACAATACAGGAATACATCTCATGTCAACCTCGACCATACACACACTTACACATGCATACACCACATACACATCAAAGACATGAAAGAACACTAATATTTATGTGTGTATGCCAAAAAAGTCATTTATATAGCTATCATTTGTTAAACACTTACTGTATGTGAAACATTGAAATATTACCCAGATCTTGGCATTTGCTGATGTAGGAATATGGGGCATGTACACATGAGGGGCATGTATGCTTACTACTACTCAGTTGGTAATTTAAGGGATGTAAATCAGCTGAAGGCACAAATACTGATAGAAATTACCAAATAAAAATATATGCCATGATGCCATAAATACAAAATATATCTCAGACTTGGAGTTATATGTTAAGTGTCAAGCTCAATATAGGCTTTGAGAGGACTGTGGGTAAGGACTAGCAGGGGCAAGTATGATCCCTGCTGAGGGAGTGCTTGGTGAACGAGAAAGACAAGAACACAAGTAACACCCTACAATTTTGTTGGGTAGGAAGGAAGCATTAGCTAGGGGAATAATCGTTTGAAGCAATAGGCTGAGACAAATAAAATGTGGATGGTGCCAAAATACAGAATTTGGATTTCAGATACTGAGAGTCCATATTTCCTGAGATGCATATAGCCATCCTCAATGCAGTAAAACCTCATTATTCCCTGCTTGTCAGCTCTGAGTATATGGTACATGTAATAGTTACTCTTCTGTTGCTGTGATAAAATACCATGATCAAAAAATCATTTATAGAACAGATTATTTTTGTTTATGGTTCCAGGGGGATAAGAGTAAATCGTGGCAGGAAGCTGTGATAGCAAGCATCAGGGATGGGATGAACTATGCGATTTCACCTTCAACCACAAACATAAAGCAGAGAGAGAAGCAGAAGTAGGGCAAGTCTTAAATTTCTCAAAACCCACCCTTGGTGATACATTTCCCTCAGCAAGGCTGCACCACCTCTCCAAACAGCATTACCAACTGTTTACCAACATTTCAAGTGCCTGAACCTATGGTAGGGCATTCCTCATTCAAACCACCACATCTTTGCCAGGTCTGAGTTTGTGATGTCCTTTATCAATTCAAAAGCATTAGTGATACTAACTCAGACTCCTTAATTAGTGTCTGCTGTTACCCCCAAGGACTATTTTAGCTTTGTCCAATCCTCCTATGTAGGAATATCAAATTGTTCTCCAGTGCAAGGATTCTGATTAGAGCTTCTCAGCTAAGGGGCCAAGTCTTTTTGAGCTGCTTGTTTTGCAATAAACCTCAAGGTTATTGCATGAAGCATTTATTGGCTCTTCCACTCACTAAATTGGACATACACTTTATGAAGGGATTCTACAAGTTTGGGTTGCAATCACCTACATTGACAAAGTGGGCGGTAGTATTTTTCCTGTGCCTCTAATTTATATGTTTGTGCAGGGACGATGATTTAGATAGCAGCTTAATAAATTGATCAAATAAATTGCAGCAAACTTTTGCACCATCATTTCAGAGAGCTGTCATCAAACCAAGGTCCTATATCACCCAGCGTGGTGTTCCAACAGTACTGCTGTGTTTTCTTAGCATCCAGCTGGGTTTTCATTTGGTTAGAAAGCTCTTTATTTCTAAGATTGGTCAACAGCATGAGAAGTTTCACTTCAGAAGGTTAGCTGTGAAAGCCATCAGTGGCTAGTTGTGTGACTGTTAGCAAATCATTTAAAGTTCCTAAACCTCAGTTTCTCATTCTGTGAAATGTGGATCACTAATGCTCATAAGAAAAGGATGTGGGTGTCAGACAAATGCAGATTTACATACTAGCTTCATCAGTAATTGTTTGTAATTGTATTAATCACTGGTTGTATGAAAGTCTCATTCCCCAGTCAATAAAATGGCAGGGGTAATTCTAAGATACCTTTTTCTGATAACTTATAGTAGAATGTCTAAATGAAACTAGGTAGGTTTGATAACATGCCTGAAAGGCTCAGAGATTCAGTCCTACCTACATTCCAGACACACATCCCTTAGTGATGGACTACACTCACTAGACACAGCCAAATATGATTAATGATCCCTAGAAACACAGCCCTAAATGATAGACTACAAGCCTAACCCATCTGAAATGTTATGGTTCACCAGAGACAAGGTTGGCTATGGTGGCAGAAAAGTACTTATCCATCCAGATGACATCATTGCATTGACATGATGTTGACATGGTGCTTAGTAACATAGATGATGTGGGATTCCCCTCTATATGCTATGAATATGTTTTACTACCATTGGTTAATAAAGAGGCTGCTTTCGGCCAATGGCTTAACAGAATATAATTAGGCTGGAAAAGATAGAGAGAGAGAGTAGGCAGAGTCAGGGAGAAGCCATATAGCCACCACAGGAGAAATATGCTGGACACCAGATGGAAACTTACCAGTAGACTACGACCAGATGGCAATACAAAGATTAATAGAAATGGGTTAATTTAAGATATAAGAGCTAGAAAATAAGAAATGTGAGCTAATAGGCCAAGCAATGTTGTAATAATACAGTTTCTGTGTAATTGTTTTGGGTCTGGGCAGCTAGGAAACGAACAAGCAGCCTCCGACAACACATAGATGGATGTATTTTGGAAGTAGTAACAACAGAAGCACTGTGACAAGCTGGCTCTTGACTATGGACTCTCCTCTCATGAAACAAGGATAATCCCTTATTCCTTAATTTAAAAAAATGCAGAAATCCAATAAATTAATATATAAAAGAAAACATCATATTGGAATGCTTGAAGATTAGTATGTCAGGTCATAAAGATATAACTCATGTCCCATGATTTAGGGAATGAAACACATCTGTATGCATGGATAGATGGACAGATGTTTGGGTGGATGGATGGATGGTTGGAGACTATGGCATTGTCAAAAACAGATGACCTTGGACAAGATAATTAACCGTTTTGGAAGCTGTGTCTTCTCTGTAAAATTGAGATAATAAAAGCAGCTGCCTAACTGTAAGAATGAAATATGTTTATGCAAGTTAAACACTTGGGTCAGGACCTAGCACTTAATGAAAGCCCCCAGTGAATGTGAGCTGTTATTATGAAAATGTGGGTCTGCATAATTATTCATTGTGTCTGGTACTCTCCAGCCCTAGATGCCTGTGCTGCTGCTTCTAAGACATCTGTATTCTCTGTGTTTTACAGGCCAACAGGTCCTGGGCTTGGTAGAGAACCAGAGTGACTGGTATCTTGGAAATCTCTGGAAAAATCACCGTCCATGGCCAGCCCTTGGAAGGGGCTACAACACAGGTAAATCATAAGGGCAATGTAAACAGGGGACAACAGAGAGTGATGTTTAGACTCATTGTCCCTTCCTAAAAGAGAGGGGATGTGTAGCAATGTGGAGGAAGACATGCAGTTTCCTGTTTCATCAGAGCATAGGACATGCACAGGTGGCACTTTCAGTTATTACTCTATGTCATGCTGCAAGCAATAAGCAGTTGAGCTGTGGAAGTATGGTGCGGTCTTTCCAGAAAGCCTCTCGTCTGGCTTTAATGCTGATCTCCCATTGAATTCTTTATCAGTTTGACATGTAATGTCTTTATCTATTGATATAAATTAGAGATCAGTCTCTAGCAATAAATTCAATATTTAGTTTCTTAATTGAACAGATATTGTCTTGTATATTGTATGTGCAGCTTGGCTATTCAGGGGTCTGCACTTGCAATACGTATCAGTATTTGTCTTAGTGCAGTCTTCCATGTATAGGCTGGGAAAACAGCAGGAGCTCATATTTTCTCTGATTATTCTTATCTCTAAAAGGTACATATATAGCCTAGCGAGTGTCAGAAGAAAAGGCAGACATATTTGAAAATTGTTAGTTCTGGGTACTGCATTCCTCAAATATCATGTCCAAAGTCACATATTGTTTTCTACTTGTTACTACCACCAATCTTGGAATTTGTCTTTGTTTCTTGTTTCTCTGTTATTAATAGTTACTTGTGCAGCCATTCTTTATTCAACATATATCTGAATTATAAGTAACATAGATGCAGTCCATGGCTTCAGGGAATGGATGAATATACTGCTAAATAGTAGAGGAATCTGAGGACTCTCTGAGAAGGTTTGGGATGGGAAACTGAAGATATAATGACCAGAATAGTATGAATGGAAGTACTTCTGAATTCCAATAATGGCAAGACAGCACTTCTTCCTACCTGGTAGTTGTTAGTTTGACATTGAAGTAGATGCTAGCTTGGATTAGCATCATAGGATCCTGATGCTATATTTTTCTGTACTAGAGAAAATTGATGCTTAGAGATTTCAAGAGTGCAATCCTAATTAAGGAAGCCTGTAAGATTAGCTACTGACCTTGCTACCTCAAACTTGAAACACTTTATGATCAAATACTTTTTGTTTGTATTTGGTTTTAAATTTTGTGACAGAGCCCAGGCCAGCATAGAATTTACTATGTATCCCAGACTGTCCTTAATATCCTGACATTGCATACATATGTGATTCAAATACTCTTAAGTATACTGGGCTCTGTCCTTAAGGAGTCTAGTGGGTCTGTGGAGGGGTCAATATTGCACTGTAAGGAGCCTTTGGGATGTTTCTGAAGCAGAATATCCAAAACCCTTCTATAATGAAATAGGATATATTGTCTCTCTTCCAGCAAGAATAATGAGACACCTCCCTGTATGTGTGTGTGTGTGTGTGTGTGTGTGTGTGTGTGTGTGTGCACATACATGCTCCCAGATTCATATGTATAGAGGCCAAAAAGCAATCTTCTGTGTCTTTCACCTTGTTTTTTGAGGCAGGGTTTCTTATCATGACCTAGGACTCAATGATTAGGTTTGACTGCCTGATCTGCAAGCCCTAAGAATCTGCCTGTCTGCCTCCACAGAGTTGAGAATACAAGTATGTGGACACACGTGCAAACACACACACAAACAAACACCCACACACATGGCTTTTTTACATGGATACAGTGTGCCTAACTCAGATCCTCAAAGTTGCATGCATGGCAAGCACTTTGTTGATTGAGCCATGTCCCCCGGATCCATGAACACTGTTTTCTTAATGCATTTGAGATTGAACTGTGTATGATTTCACAGTAGGCCAATGAGAAGGCATCATGTATCTAGATGAAGCAAAAACAGCCAACTTTTCATTAATGTCTAGGCTTTCAAAGAGACAGATACCTCTGTATTTTTGAATGAAAAAGGGAGGTTTCAGGTGATGCCTGTCATGCAGACTTCCTGTTCCTCAAGACCTATGCTAATAAAAATTCTCATGTAGAAATAAACTACAGCACATTGAGGATGCAGTATCAAGTCATGGTTATCTTCATTAAACTAAAGCACTTATCACCAATCTAGGTTTGCAAGGAGAAGAAAAGTCTAGAACCATGGAAAATTGCTATGGCAAGGATGGCAAGTTCCTCCTTCTGTTGTATATATTTCCTCATAGCATGATAATAGACAAGTGTCTTAACCGCCTTCAATTTGTATTAGTATGTTGAGACAGTGAGTTTTCCCTTGAAAGGTCATAAAAGGGTACGGCAGGTAGGGAAAAGCCCTGTGATATGTGACAAGTCTGTTTCAATCAGCAAATGGCACCAAGTAATCATTATAAAAGAAATTATTTATCATCAAGATGACATGGCTTTCCCAATGAGGACTTTTTTTTTATGACCAGTGAGTGTGCCACACATCAGCAGATGAGTTATCCAACTCTTAGGGAAATTGAAAACTCTACTGGAGGTAACTAATCACTCTAAATCCCAGCCATCTGTCTCTCATGAGGCTCCTCTAGTAAAGGATGTGGATGCTATTGGTAAGCTCCAACACATTTGGGTTGGAACCACAGCTTGACCACTGAGTCTTAACTATAGGCTTGGTCACTCAACTCGATCAGCTTAGTTTTCTGCCTTGTCAGGTCAGTACCCTCATCTTGTGAAGACCACTTGCTTTGGAAGAAACTATTAAGAACCCAGCCTGATGCCAGTCATAGAGTAGGTACTCAGTTCATTCTAGTCTCTGTCCTGCTGTGCATTTCATCACTTAATTCAGGAAATGGTGGGTACATAACTAATCAGCTGCTTATCAGTCTCTTAAGCACCAAAGTCAGGGAAAAATAATTAGTCATTCTATTTTTATACAAGTATGCACCTTTCCCCACTGTCTGGTAAAGCTTAGCATTTAGTTCTATAATTAAAAGGAAATAACACCTATTTTAGTAACTATACCAATTTCCCAACTTTATTTGGCTCTTAAAATCTCCAAAAACAGAGCATGACATGTTTTAGCTGCAAGATCTGCCTCTTAGGCCTAACTTGTATTTTTAAACTCTGAATTTTACAAAGCATACTCAACATTGTAAGCTCATAGCCTTTAGACCCAGAAGCTTGATAATCTTTGGTCAGAATCTGGGCAACTTTGTGAGGGTGTCACTGTAAGTACCTGTAAGCCAGAACATCTTGGGGGCTTGGTTTGGCTCCATTTCTCTGTCAGAACCAGTCTAACTGTCAAAGTAGTACGTGTAATGGTAAAATAAAATGCTGTGGGATCCCAAGTGGCTACAGCGGGAAGCAGACCATGAGACCATGCTGCAGGTCCCCGAGTCAGGGCAGGCAGCAGGCAGGGGTCCTGAGAGCAGCCAGTCCTAGTCAGGGATGACACACAAGACCATGCTGCAGGTCTCCGAAGGTGGCTGATCCTGGGCAGGGAGCCACGTGGCCGGTAAGAGACAAAGACTTGGATAGGCATACCATGCAAGGTGGGGTTGGATATTTATTTATTTATTTATTTATTTATTTATTTATTTATTTATTTATTTATTGGGTTATGGAGGGGAAAGGAAGCAAGGGAGAAGAGCATAGAGGTAGAGAGAGGAGGGAGGCAGGAAGGGAAGGAGGCAGGGAGGGAGGGAAAAGGTGGAAGTAGGGATAGAATGGAGCAAGGCAGAAGCTGCCTCTTTGGGGGAGCTGAAGATCAGCTTGCCTCGGTGGACTGGGGAAGGAGTGGTCATGGCCTGTCTCTTAAAAAGACAGGACAGATCATTACAGTACTGTTTAGCTACACTCCTCAAATGCCCCTGCTTCCCACCAGACCCATTCCCATGCAGCTCAGCTGTGTTTTCTCAATGTTGGTTGATTCCTAGGGTTATCCTCTAATGAAACCTTCCCCTTGAAAGGTCCAGCTAGGCTTCCACTTCATCTCGGTTTGTGTTTCTTTCCAATCGACTTTCACAAGGCACAGAGGTCCTTAAGAGATTTGGGGAAATATTCCTTCCACCTCCTCTTTCTTCATCTTGCAGATGTTTGAGGCAGAGTCTCACCACAGTAGCCTAACTGGCCCAGAACTCCCTGTGTAGCTGAGGATGACCTCAAACTTGGCAGCAATGCCCTTGCCTCAGTTACTGCTTTCGGCACCACACCTGACTCTTAGTGACGATGGTTATAATTCGTTCTCCTGCTTATGTATCATGGAGCTGGAACAACTGTAGATGAGATGACTAGGCAGTCCCAAAACAGAACTTTTGCCAGTAAGTGTTCAGGTGGATTTAAGGGCACCTTCCATATCCTTGGCACAGAAAAAGAACATTCCCAACTACTCTGTCCATGTATCACCTCCTGGGTACAAGAAGATGCCATTCACTCAGCATTCATAAAACAGGTTTGACAAGCTCATTAAAATTCATCTCACTTCTGTTCATATGGTGATGGATGGCTGACTATCTTAAAAAGCAAACAACAGCAAAGGAGGGGGGATGAAAACACTTGGATGAGAGTTTGGGAAAGGCAAGGCAGACTGAGAGGACATTAAGGAGCGTATTCAAGCTCAACAGAGATTTATTTGGCAATATCACAAAGGATCCAAGGGGAAGTTTTATTGTCCCTAGATGAAGGACATGTTAGCTAGAGAAGGTCTGAGATTTGCAGGCAAATGGATGGATCTAGAAAACATCATATTGAGTGAGGTAACTCAGACCTAGAAAGACAAATATCATATGTACTCACTCATAAGTGGATTTTAGACATAAAATAAAGAAAACCAGCCTACAATTCATAGGGCGGGACAGAAACCTCTATCAATACCCCTCCCTCAGCCGAAATTCTTATCTCCTGAACTATTTTTCCTTATGCATGTGGTGCAGGAGAATTGTCTGTATTCTGTCAGTCATATTTTAAATAAATGCTGATTGGCCAGGCAGCAAATGTAGGTGGAAAAACCAGACAGGAAGTAGAAATGATGTAATGAGAACAGGAGAATTCTGGGAAGGAGGAAGTTGATTTCTCCCATTCCTGCCCAGACCACCCAAGCAGCAGGATGTGATCTACCCCACTGAAAAAAGGTACTGAGCCACATGGCTAACATAGATCAGAAAAATGGGTTAATCAAGATGTGAGAGTTAGCCAGTGAGACGCTAGAGCTTATGGGCCAATCAGCTTATAATTTATGGAGACCTATGTGTGATTTTCTTTGGGGCTAAACAGTTGTGGGGTATCAGGCGGGACAGAAACCCAACAAACAGGACCCGTTCATGTTACATGCATGATCTCATATTCTGAAAAATTTTGGCCCTAGAGTCTGATCTTTTCCTCGCTTGGCTAAGTAGATCACAAGGCTACTGTAATCAGAAGCCTTTTTCCTTCCCCAGCAACCCAGACCTGAACAATCACACAAAACTATATTGATTACAACATTGGCCAATGGTTCAAGCATATTAGCTAGTTCTTATGTCATAAATTGATCCATTTCTATTAGTCTGTATATTACCATGAGGCAGTGGCTTGCCAGTAAGGTTCTGCCATCTTTCTTATTTGGCAGCTACATGGTGTCTGCCTTGCTCGGCCTTCTTTCTCCTTGCATTCAGTTTACTTTTCCTGCTTACCTATATTCTGTCCTGCCATAGGCCCGACAGCTTCTTTATTAACCAATGGTAATAAAACATAGTATACAGAGAGGAATCCCACATCAGGCTGCCACCTGCTGAACAGAAAGTTGAACAAGAAGAAACAAAATACAAAAGAAAGATTCCTCCATCTGAGCTGGGCCTCCTGTCTCAGGTACAGCGGCATGATAGCATTTGTGGGCCTACAGTATACAGGTACTATCCCATCCTCCAGGCTTCTTCTGCCTTTATCCTTGTACAGCCTGCCAGAAAGTAACCAGACCACTTCTTTATACCCTGTTCTCCACTGTGAGTTAAGAATACTAATGTTGCCCTGGTGCATTCACACTGTTGTAGTAATACCATGAACAATAAGGATGTATTTCACTTCATTCAGAGACCAGGATGTCAGATTCAGGTACATTCAACACCTAGCCAGGGGCTGCTGTCTGATTCTTGTCTTGGCATTTTCTGGCTGTTTCCTTCCTGTTTTTTTTTTTTTTAAAGTGGGGAAGGGTGAAGGAATTTTTCTATATCTTGTTTACACCCTGACCACCTCCCAAAGACCTCAGTGACCATTTTGGTGATTAGAGTTTCAATTTTCGAGTTTGGAGATTAACACATTCAGACTGTAGCCAATACCTCCCTGATAGAGAAACAATATTCCTCCAGAAAATGCTGAGGAACAAAAGCGAGAGGATAAAGTTGCCATGAAGCTGCACGACGTAAGCAGCACCCTGTTTTCTGTATCTGCAAGAGAGTCCTGAGTCCTCAAGTCCTTGATTAGCAACAGGTTACCCATATACTTGCAATTGCATAGCAGCAGCATTTCCGAGCTACATTTTATTACAACCAAATGGCACACTTTGTTTTGTGCTAGTGGGTTATTAACCACAGGCAATATGTTGTACAGCAGACTCCTAGAATGTATTTATCATGCATGGAAGAAATTCTGCTCATTGAGAATCATCCATACTTGACTCCAACACACACACACACACACACAAGCAAACAAAAAACCTAATAAAGTGGACTAGCAATCTTCCCATCTTTGGTCACATTGTATTGGTAGCTCAGAATCTATGGAGGTGGGAATAGAACACCATGGGAATCAATTAACACCACACGTCACACTTTGTCCCTTTCTGGAATCCTGTCTGGCCCTCACATGCCTAACAAAGCTGCCTACAGTTTTTTGGTCATTCGACTTTTGATTTTTTCCATGTAGGCAGTTGTCTGCTCCATCGGTATCTGTGTCTTCTTCTAATATGCTCTGTTTATTTAAAAATAAAATAGTATATATCTTTCTACATTTATTTAGATAACATGAAGCGTTATCTTTCTTTCTAATACTGCATTGTTTTTCCATTTGATGATGATCATTTATTTTTCCCCTAGTTGGTATTAATTGAGAAGTGGTATAAAATTTTATCAAATAAAATGAAAAAATTTAATTTATACCAATTCTCAATTAAATGGTTATATTATATGTAAATATAATATTTTTGTTTGCTGTCTATGTTGGGCATATGGTCTCTATATTTCAGAAGAAGAAGTATTTTTTTTTGCAGAGAAACTATTAATATAAAGCCAGCTTCAACTTCCTTAGCTCAGAGAGATGTTCTCTGACAATAAAGTCTAAGCCTCTGAAGTTAAAGGTCATGAATCTAAGGCCAGGGAAAACAGAGCCTATGCTAGCCATGAGTAGCTATATCTGGCTCAGCATTTCAATTGACCTAGAGGAGCAGAAACAAGATTGGCATGACCTTTCCTGAAAACATTGCTGCCTTACCCTACTGACCCATGCAGTCAGGAAAGCTCCTTGATGCCAGCGTTATCAAGAACAAGAGCTGTGACTGTGCACCCAGACACAGGGCAATGGGCGGTAAGAAAAATCCAGAAGCTCCCTTCCATGGAGAATATCTGTCAGCATTCATTTGATGCCTGTTTTTCACAAATCAGAGAGATGAATTTATGATGGGATTGAGGCATCTGATTTCTTTGGGGCCTTCCAAGTTCATGGCACTAATCTCAGACTTGATGCCTGTTTTCATGTGCATTAGCTCATTCAATCCCCATTTTACAGAGGAATTTATGAAGGCTCCATGAGGTTAATTGGTTTCACAGGTTAGCAGAACAGGTAAATGACGGGACCAAAGGCTTAAGCTTTCCTTATAAGCTCTTAGGCTGTCAGTTCATAGCAATAGTTGGTAGAGCGATTATGTAACTCTGGGAATTTGACCAACCCCATTCCTTAGTAAACTGGGTTAGATAACTATGGGTTCTTTTTGTTTGTTTGTTTGTTTTCTTTTGTTGTTGTTGTTGTTTGAGACAGGGTTTTTCTATGTCGTAACCCTTGACTATCCTGGAACTTGCCCACCATAGGCTTAGGTGTTTGAATATTTGGTCCCCTGTTAGTGGTGCTGTTTGAGCAGGTTTAAGAGGTGTGGCCTTGCTGTAGGAAGTGTGTCACTAAGAGACCAGCTTTGGGCTGGTGGAGGAGGTTTGGAGGAGGGCTGTGGGGAAGAACTGTGGATGGAATGTAAAATAAAATTTAAAAAATTAAATTAAT
>NW_026068094.1:46662-109350 GCF_014885135.2 Alexandromys fortis | reverse complement strand
TCTCTCTCTCTCTCTCTCTCTCTCTCTCTCTCTCTCTCTCTCTCTCTCTCTCTCTCTCTCTCCTTGTTTGTTTCTCTTTTTTTCTTTCTTACCTTCACTGACTACTTCCCTCCCGTCCTTTCTTCCTTTTTCTTCTACTTGTCTTATATCAAATAATTTTATCTTACATTTTTTTTCCTATAGAAAAGTATGGAAAGTTGCTTTGTACCTGTGGTAGTTTGAATGTGATTTTCCCCCAAATCTCATAGGGAATGGCACTGTTAAGAGGTACGGCTTTATTGGAGAAAATGTGTCACTGTGATGGGGGGGAGGCAGACTTTGAGGTTTCCTATGCTCAAGATACCACCTACTGTCTGAGACTAGTTGCTTGCAAGATGTAGGACTCTCAGTTACTAACCCAGCACTACATCTGCCTGCATGATGCCGTATTTCCTGTCAAGATGATAATGGTCTAAATCTCTGAAACTCTACGTTAGCCACACAAATTTAGTGTTTTCTCTATAAGAATTTCTGTGGTTATTGTGTCTCTTCACAGAAAGAAAACCTCTAAGAGGGAACTTTTTTTTGACCCAGTCTATTTGGTGTTCTGTAAGCTTTTTGTACCTTCTTCATAGGGATATCCTTCTTTAGGTTGGGAAAGTTTTCTTCTATGATTTTGTTGAATATATTTTCTGTGCCTTTGAGCTGGAGTTATTCTCCCCCTTCTACAACTATTATTTTTAGGTTTAGTCTGTTCATGGTGTCCCAGATTTCCTGCATGTTTTGTGTTAAGAATTTGTTGGATTTAATATTTTCTTTGACCAATGAGTCTATTTTCTCTATAGTATCTTCAACTCCTGAGATTCTTTCTTCTATCTCTTGTATTCTGTTGATTAACTTGTCTCTGTAGTTCCTGTTTATTTACCCAGATTTTCCATACCCAAAATTCCCTCAGGTTGTGCTTTTTTTTATTACATCTATTTCAGTCTTCAAGTCTTGAACTATTTCCTTCACCTGTTTGATTGTTCCCACCCCACCCCCCGCCTTGGGTTTCTTGTGTTTCATTGAGGGATTTAATAATTTCTTTGAATTTTTTGTTTGTTTTCTCCTCCATTTCATTAAGGGAGTTTTTTATTTCCTCTTTAAAGGTCTCCATCATTTTCATAAAGTTACATTTAAAGTCGTTTTCTTCTGCTTCTTATGGGTTAGGATGATCAAGTCTTTCTGCTGTGTGACCGCTCGGTTCCTGTGTTACCATGTTGCTTTTTAGGTTGTTGGAGAAATTCTTGCATTGGCAATTACCCATCTCTTTCTTCAGATGAGGTCGTCATTGTCTTTGCATCTTGGTCTAATCCTTGCAGTGGCTGTCTGAGTGTTTGGGGGGTTTTCTTGGTCTGCTCTGTACTGCCAATGTCTGTCTCAGAGCCTGCCTGCTCTCTTGGTCTTCTCTCCTGGTTTGCTCTTGTGGTGCTCTCTCTTAATCTCCTCGGTGTTGTAGCAAGTTCTTGGTCCCCTCAGTATTATTGCAAGCTCCCAGCTTTTAGGTGGGGTGTGGCTAGTAGCTTGGGTGGTCCAGTGGATGGGTTTGGGTCTCGGAGGAACCTAGCTGCAGGAAACTCCCTGCTGGCTGGCTTGAAAAGCCAAGGGAGTTAGGGGAAGTGCCCATAGTTTTTTTCCCACTGTGGAGGTCCTAGAGAGTAGGGTGTCTCACCATGTGGCTGTTCATTCACCTCATAAGTCTCCTCGATATTGGAGCAAGCTGTGTTTCAGAGTTCCACCAAGGTTACAGGAGCAACTGTGGAACTTCTTAAAGCTATACTCAGTGGTCTCTAAATATATTTTCTTCTTTCATAAAATGTTGGTTGCGCAAAATAAAAAAAGTAAAAGTAGTTTGCAGATCTTAATGAAAGTCCTTTGCCAGCCTTCAAATGCTTTATATTTGTAGCCCTGTCATAGTCTTTCTTTTTTTAGATTTATTTATTTTATATGTATGAGGCACATGTGTGCCTGGTGCCCACAGATGTCAGAAGAAGGAATTGGATCCCTTAGAACTTGGATTGCATATGGTTGTGGGCTATCATGTGGGTGCTAGGAACTGAAATTATGGAGTCCAGATCACAAAACACCCTTTAATACTGTACCCCCAGTAACATTAAAGACTTCCTAATAGGCCCTTCCTCATCTACCTCATTTACTGTCTACTATTAGTGCCAGGATCAAGCCTATTCTTGACTCTGGGCCTTTGAGGGACATTCAGCCCTTCCTTAGTGCTCTCTCTCTGAGTATTCTTTATCTCTGAATACCCAATACCTGATGTGTATAAGCCACCCAGCGAGCTTTTATTGAATGAATAAATAAGTAAGCAGAGACAATCAGCTTTTTGTAAGGTTTGAGTATCATTATACCTTATCCCACCAATACTTAAAAAAGAAACCAACTCCTTCACTTTCTCTCCACAGAACTAAGGGTGCTCCTCTGCCCTAAGGCACCTTTCCCCAGGTGCCCTTCCTTGTCAGCCTGGAAGGAGGACACAGTGGCTCTCCCACCTTACTACTGTTGATCCCTATGCCACTGTGCCCAAGGCCTGCAGGTCTTCTACCACCAGTTCATGGATAACGTATAGTTCTTGATGCCAGAGAAATTGAGGCCACTATACAACCACATGGCAGGCCCCTAAACAGTTTATTTTTTTTCTGGGCTCCAATAATGAAATGGGGATTGGTGTGTGCAGGTTAGCTGACAATGACCAGAAACTCCGAGAAACTGCAGAGTAACTCAGCACAGCTCAGTCCCCTGTGTTGATAGAACAGGGCTTATTTAATCAAGTTACTCACTTTAATTATACTAAAATTTGGAGCATTTTGCTGTTAATTTCTTTGTGGGGGTCAGCAGGAGCCTCTCAGTTGTTTTGTATTTGGAGATATAGTCAAGAACTCAATGGTAAAAGAATCAAGAGTTCCTGATCAACTCAACAATCCAGATGTGGGTAGAAACATAGGAGCCTAGTTTATTTAATTATTGATAAGGTTATTCTAACTGTTCTGATAACATTTGAAAAGAATGGAAAAGAAATTTGTCATTAATAGCTAGCACTTGGATCCACAGAAAAATAAAGCAAACTTTTAATAAAAAAAAGAAAAAAGAAACTAGCAAATGTAAGTGGAAGTTGTTAGATATGATTCTGTCTCCCACACTTTCAAGCATTCTTTCTCAAAAATGTTCCCTCTCTCTGTCTCTGTCTCTCTGCTGCCCCTCCGCCCACTTTCAGGAATGAAAAAAAAAACTCAAAGAAACAAAAAGTAGTCTGCAGAATTCTTAGTTTTTATAATCAAAGGTGATACCCAGGAAAAATCAGCACAGATCTTAAATTGAATAATTTTTAATAAACTCACCTTCATTATTGGTTCAAACTTGTAATGAAACAAGTGCTTCAAAGCAGAGGGAGGAAAGCCATGACTGTGAGGGTCACATTCATAAATGCTTCAAGTAAGAGAGCCCATGTGCCCTCAGAGCTTCCCATGCAGCATCTGCTTGGTGTCCACCAGAACTTTCATTGGTCTGATCAGCAAAGCCACAAGAACTACCAGAGGACTAGGGAACAAGTCATCTTCAAATGGTGAGGGGGAGCTGAAGAAGTGTAGACAGAAGCCAGGCAGGACTAAGCAAAGGGAGACACAATAAATTATACCCAAAATTCTGGTAAATAAACACCTTTACAACTCACTACGCATACATTATGTCAAATACTTTGTTTCTCCCACCACCTTCTCAACTTGTTTAACTGTATTTCCTACACATCTTTCACTGAATTAAGGAATAGGTTTTTCCACAGTCTGCTGTGAACTGGTCTTGTCTATTGGAATTAAGTAGCCACTTGGGAACTCCTATTTCCCCCCTTGAATAGAGGAAGTTTGTAGTCTGAATTCACCAAGCCAGTCCTAAGCTGATTCTTTCATTTAGCTCAATCATTGAAGCTGGGATGCAAAGAAAGAAACTCAGAGGAGAAAGGGAGGGAGAGGTGAGCTTCCCTTAAGAAAGCAGACCTCAGGTGTTTGCCTGATTTGGTGGTTGGTTTTGATTGTCAATGTGACTTGTTTAAGAAACACTTGGGCATTAGTTGGGCATGCCTTTGGATGTGCCTTTGAGGGCATTTCCAAGGAAGAGTAGCTGAGAAGGTAACCAAAATGTGGGCAGTAACATCCCCATAAGCTAGGATTCCATTCTGAATTAGAAGGGGGGGGGGGGGTGAAAAACACCTGCATATCAGCATTCTCATTTTTCTGCTTCCCAGTATTCTGAAATGTGAGCAGGCAGCCTCACACCCCTATTGCCATGGAGCTTCAGGGGCCACAACTTCTCACCATTATGACCTAACCGTGTCCCCTCAAACTATGAGCTAAAGTACTTCTTCCTTTAAGTCACTTTCATCATGTATTTGGTCATAGCAACAAGGAAAGAACTACTGTACTGAGGAAGTTTTCTTTTAGTTCCCCTTGCTAGGAAGAGCTAGTCCTATGCTTGCTGAGAGATCTGTTGGGTGTGCTCACATGCAGGAAGAAGATAGTTGCTCTGGCTTTCAGCAAGTCCTGATACCAGCCTTTCTGGTCTCCAGCCAGTAACCATGATCACTTACACAGGATCATGCCTGCCATCATCATCACACAGGATAGTCTTCAGGAAGCTCTGACATTTCTGTCCTGCCAGATCTGTACAGAGGCTACCTGCAGATGCCCTGAGGTCTCCTTCCTTCTTCTTCCAGGAGGAACTACTTTATATTGGATTGAGAACTCTGGTAGAACTGGGCCTCCCCTGTTTACATATGAGCATGTTTGAACACACACACACACACATACACATACACACACATACATGGAGCAACATGACATCCAATATGATTAATTTTGCAACTGATAGCCATATGTGAGCCTTAGTCTTTATCTCTAAAATGAGGAACATTTCATCTCCCTCGTAAGAATCAGAGGTCACATAAATGAAGAATCCAGACTCTTGTGAACAGCAGTTACCAGGTAGATGCTAGCTAAGTGTCGCTGTCTTCAGCCATATCTCCTTTTAATAGTACAACAGAACCCAATATTTAACCCAAAACAAAGCAGTGTTTTAAAGGGTACTTCTCTTTCTCCTCTCTCATAGATACTGTCTTGTTCTCCTTGACATTTCGGGTGTGAGCTTCGCTACATCCTCAGTTGGTACAAAAGATAACAGCCCTGCCTTCTAATCCATAGATAAAATACAGTCTCCCACTAGACCACATGTCCACAGGAGAAGCCTTTGATTATTTATTTATTTATATCATGTTGGTCTCTTATGCTTCTGGCATGACAGCTGTCAATAAAACCCTGCTTGGCCCCACACATCCCAGCCAATTGCAGTGGAAGGTCCTGCCAAATTTAAGGCCACAACCTCTGTGCATAACACCCTAAGGCAAAGGGCAGGCTCCACACTCCTGAACACCAACAGCAAATCTGGAAATGGGCAGATAATACAGCAGCAAATGCAGACAAAGGCCAAAGTCAAGGTTTTTGGCACCACCAAGTATTGTTTATTATCATATGGATAGAGATAAAAAAAATGTGAGGACATACAAAGACATAAAACAACCACCTCTGGAGATTGATTGTGTCTAAAGAAGGGAGCAGGTACAAGGACATGATGGATCTTTTGGTTCATCAATCATGTTTTATTTTTGGCATTTATGGTGCCTGGGTATAGGGTAATTCTTACATTAATTTCCACGGTTTGTGTTAACTTGAAATATAATCATTATAGAATTAAGTTACATCTCATAACACTCTGAAACTGGGAGAGAAGTCTTGAGTTTCTGCAGTTGGTTCTCAATCCTTGACTTCGCATCCTCTCCAAAGAGCCTACCTGTTGGTGCTGAACCAAGTCTGTCACCCTATCCACCAAGACATAGTACCATTTAAAAGTGCTGATGCTAAGCTCAGACTCCATAGTTTATAGACTTTTAAGAATGTTCCTTAAAATTTTTTATCACTACCTACAGCTTGCTCAGCCTCTCTTTATATATTAGAGCGTTGACTTTATCCAGTTTAAATTAGCTTTTTCAATAAAAGTTGATGAAGTCTCTCATACACTTAAGACTGGGTTCTGCTTTTCTTCCTTGTCTTATATCACTATATTTTTCTATTTTGTATCTCCCCCAAATTACTTTATTGTCCTCCCAAAATAAATAAGACTCTTTTACTAAGCAGTTTTAGCATGAAAGTAAGAGATTTTGTTGTGACATTTTCATACATCTGTATCATTGGCTTTGGAGTAAGGCACACCCATATTGGTTTGCCTGTTTTTCAACTCTAAATTAGACATGTGCCTAAGTTAGCCTTTCAGTTTCCCCTCCAGCAAAATAAGGATAACAGTTGTTTTCAAAGGATCTTGGAACATTGAAGAAAATGGTATTCAAGAAAAGCCAATATGCATGAAGGAGATAGGCAATCAGTGTACTGCACCTTGTAACTCATAAATACACATCTCTGTATTACTCTACTCTTCCAAATGTGTCAGACTTTCTCTGCCTAGAACCTTCTGTAAATGATGAATATACTTTTCCTACAAACGTGTACCACTAGAATAAGTAAAAAGTGTTAGAGTCAATATATGTGTCTGACTGGAAGGAGGAAGTCAGTTACATCTAGGTGTCAACTAATTTTTTACCTACCTAGACAGTGGCCCTTCTGCCCAATTAATCATAATGAATTGGATTGCTTTGAGGACCCAAATGTGTAGCAAGTCCCTTCACTACCTTGGCCATGTGGCCTCTTCTGATTATGGCTTTTTCTGCCCACGTGGACTGAGTTGTTAGTAGGTAGCTGCCTCCAATTCATTCAACTAAGCCAAATTACATGTTTCTTGTTAGAACTATTTTGAATTTTTGGCCTTAATACTATATTTAATTTTTTCCCCTTTTTCCAAATGCAAGAATGGATTCAATGGATTCTCAAGTAAGGAACACTAAGGCAAGGAGGTGTGACTGGTCAGTTCTGTCAAATAACGTACTTAGAAGGGGTTAAAATGACGGCTTATAGGTTAATAGCACTTGCTCTTGAACATCACTTGAGTTCTATTCCCAGCACCCACACAGCAGCTCACAGCCTTCTGTAATTCAAATTGCAGAAAATCAGGGACCCTCTTCTGGTCTCTGCGAATACCAAATGCACATATGCATACAAGAAGGCAATCTCTCAAACAAAAAGAAATGTTTAGTAAGTGAAACAAAACATGTAGCCGGGCGGTGGTGGCGCACGCCTTTAATCCCAGCACTCGGGAGGTAGAGGCAGGCGGATCTCTGTGAGTTCGAGACCAGCCTGGTCTACAAGAGCTAGTTCCAGGACAGGCTCCAAAACCACAGAGAAACCCTGTATCAAAAAAAAAAAAAAAAAAAAAAAAACCATGCAATTGGAGTAAAGTTGTATTTTTCCTGAAAAAAGCAAATGGTGTGTGTTGTGCAAGTGCCACTTATCAGCTATACTAAGGATGCCTTAGTATGAAAAGAAGCTAATATTTGTGAGAAATGTAATGCACATCAAGTCGACAGCAGGATCTCTTGTTATTATTACTGTGATATAATCTGTAAATAGTAAATAAATAATAGAAACTTATTATTTTAATTCAATAGTGCAACTATCACCACAAAATATTTCCAGAAAATACTAAGCATTACTCATTCACCTTAATACTCTTTCCTATGTAGTGGGGATGTTTCAGAGATATGATTTTGTTTTACACTTTGTAGCGGCTTAAATGAAGGCAGACAGAAATTGTAATAATATATACACTTGTTCAGTATCTGGCAGAGCCTGGTGCTGAGGCCAAGACTCATCTTCAAGCCATGCACCCTGTAATGTTAAGGCTCACTCCTGAGATCTGGGAGGGAAAGCTCGTCCTTTTAGGTGATTAGGCTGTCCCAAAGTGGCTAGTGTCTCTAGTTCCGTCTCATTGCTGCTCTTGTGCTTCTATCCTATGCTGTTGCCCAGGAGTCATACTATTGCTTCTGGATAAGCTGCGCAAGATGAAATGGGAACAGATGTGGAGGCTGACAGCAGAGAGGGAACTCATGGGCATGCTGTCTACCTCTTTGGCTGACCAGGTGAGTGGCCAGTGACAGGAATCCTTACACCTGAGTACCCTCCTCTTAGTGCTTGTTGTATTGTTACTACAGTAAACACTGAGAAAGGGTTTTTTGTTACCGTTTTGTTTAGTTCATTGTTTTCTTTCTCAAACAGATTCCCAGAGTATACTCCATGCTGTTTTGAACTAGCAATTCTTCTGCCTCTGTTTCCCAAGCTCTGGGATGGGCGTGTATATGCCACTATGCCTAGATTATGCGGTTCATTTTGGATCACAGTTAAGTAGGTTAACCCATAGCTGGTTGACCATATTGCTCTTGGTCTAAAACCATAACACTGGTGAGCATATGGAGGATCTTACCTATCTGCTCACCTTACAATAAGGACATCAAAGAAGACACTAAGGTTCCACAGTCCCCCTCACATGTGTTCTCCCAGTGGCCTTAAAACTTTCCACTATATCCTACCTATCAAAGGTTTAAGCACCTTTAGTGATAATTCAGCATTTAGGACTAGTAGTTTAGCATGTGGATCTTTGGTACAATATTCCAGATGCCAAAGCACAGCAGAACTGGTCTGTTTCTCAAAGACTTCTGTATTTTTTTTTTTATGTACACAATATTCTGTCTGTATGTATGCCTGCAGACCAGAAGAGGGCACCAGACCTCATTACAGATGGTTGTGAGCCATAATATGGTTGCTGGGAATTGAACTGAGGACCTTTGGAAGAGCAGGGAATGCTCTTAACCGCTGAGCCATCTCTCCAGCCCCCCCCCCCAAAGACTTCTGTTAATAATTGAATGGTCTCAATTCATTGTTTCTTTCATGCACTCCATCAAAAGACATTCAGTGAACATTGTATACTAAGACATGTAGGAAGATAACAGTAAAGGACCCAATATTTTTTTCTTTATTTACTTTATGTGTAAACTTATTTTGCCCACATGTATGTCTCTGGACTTCATTTGTACCTGGTGCCCATGGAGGCCAGAAAAGGCTGTCAGATCCTCTACAACTGAAGGTTACATATGCCTATAAACCTACATGTGGGTGCTGGTAATCAAACCTGGCTCTTCTGGAAGAGCAGCCAGTGCTTTAAACCACTAACCCGTGTTTCAGTGTTAAAGTCCAGGCTCTTTACTCAGAAACTTCATTGTTTATGGAATCAGAGTCACAAGTGGATGATAGTCTGCTATGTGAAAAGGCACCAATACCATCTTTAACACCAGTGTGGAATGTACATGCTCCCTATGACCAGAAAATGCCATGGTGTATTTTCCCAGATATATATCACATGCATCTGAGAAGCAGCATGCAATGTGTAGGATAAAGCCATTATTGTGATCCTCATCCTGGTAGCCCTAAACTCAAGGGAATATCATTTAAGCAGGGAAAAAAGAGAAATTAAGCAGACAGTCTGAGAATGTCCTTCAACTCCAAAAAATGATTAACTAATTTTATAAAAACACATGTCTCATTTTGATTGGGAAAGGCATGAATCTATTTGACCTCAGAACTCAAGACCTCTCACTTAGATTTTACCTTCTTGTGATGTTGCTGATCACAAGAAGATGCTCTCTCTGGGTTTTTATTTCTTCCTTTCCGAAATTAGTTCATGCCTCACGACTCCTTTGTCAGAGTCCCACAAAGTTTTCAAATACAAAGAGGAAACAAGAAAATCTGCAAGGTTATATAACTTTTTATTTCTTTTTTTAAAAGCATTATTATTCAGTATTTCCCTAGGAGACAAAAACTGACCTCCTTTTCTAAGCAATGAGATATAGCATGAGTGAGTGAAAAACTAAAATAAAATAACTCAGATGCTGTCTAGGACCTGAGGCAAAAGTTGTCCACTGTCCTTATATTTCAAATTAGGTAGCAGTGACCTGAGTGTATGCCCCCAAAGGTAGCAATTGTGTGTGTGTGTGTGTGTGTGTGTGTGTGTGGTGTGTGTAAAATATGTACAATGAGGATAGTTTGTTTAGCCATCTTGTGCCATGAAGGCCCATAATTCACCTCCCAGAACCACCTGTCAAGTAGCTGGTTAATAAGTGGGGTTACATATTAGGCTTGAAGGGAGCTCAAAAATGGTTTAAAACATTCCTATCTAGACAACTTGGAATAGGAGTTTGAAATAGGGAGTTGCTTTCTAGGTACTGTGGCCTTCAGAAATTCAACGAGCAGCCATCACTAGGCCAACCAAAAGCCCTGAGAAAGAGCTACTTGAAATAAGGATCCATCATTTGTCTCAATCCTCAGGATGAGTTGAGCCACTTAGCATCACACTGTTTCCTCTCATGAAGGCTCAGGATATGACAGGGCTCCTACCTAGAGTAGGATAAGGGGAAGATAAGAGACTTGATTTATTTCATGATAGTCAACACGGGAAAGTCATTACCTATCAGCCCAGTGTGACCTCACTGGATTATGACCAGCTGGACCCCCAAGCATCAAGTGAGCTTGTTTGGCCTATGACATTCCTCTGCTCCTACCCAGACGTTAACCATTGGTTCCTGAAGAAATCAGTAGGGAAAACTGTCCACAATGGGAGCAGTCCTATTCCCAGAGCATGGTGTTTGAGAGATGTCCTCCTGTAAGTTAAACCTGCCCACTCACTTGACTGTGTCCTTGGCTTTTATTCCAGGATATTTTCAATGCTGTCATCAAACAAAACCCCTTCCTGGTGTATCAGCTCCCCTGCTTCTGGAATGTACAGCTGTCAGACCACACTCGCTCTGAGCAGTGCTACAGAGATGTGTCTGATCTAAAGGTGGGTCAAGAAGTGTCCTGGTGGGACATGGTTCATATCTTCAGTTTACTGTAGTGATATTTTATTTGTATTTCAATAAATGAAGGGTACCTGCAGATCAGAGTCTAAAACAACCCCACTGGTCAGCCTTACAGATCAGTAATAACACACACCTTTAAACACAGTAACCACACTAGTTTGCCATAGTAAGTAGATAGTAGTGGTGCATGCCTTTGAGCCCAGCTCTAGAGAGGAGACAGCTTACAGTCTCATTCTGAGATTCCTGGAGGTAGAATCACCATTTCAGACTGAGGTAGAGGTAAAAGTCAGTGACTGGCTGTTGCTTTTTACACCTTCAGACTAAATCCCAATATCTGTCTCTGGGTTTTTATTAATTGTGCTACATACTCCTGTGCTGAGCATAGAGAAGCTGGGTATGGGGACTGGCAGGGAACAGTTTTCTGTAAGCCTGTGGACATGTGGTGGAAGATGTATGGTCCCAGGAAAACAGGAAGAAAATGATTTTCCTCTCTGCTGGTTCTTTTCTTTCACACTCTTATTTGGGATTCCTGGAAAGTATAAAGCCCCCGGAATAAAGAACCAGCTTGTGTGGACTTCTCTTCCCATATGCTGCCAGCTCTTCTGGTTCATTCCACATTCCCAAATCCATTGATTTAACTCAAGTAAAAACATTTGTGGAGAGGTCCACTATGTGCCAAGTGCTATATGTGTGATGTTAATTACTTCCTGCTTCCAAGTCACATTTTTAGAAGGGCAGAGAATCGTGGAAGGAAATAAATAATGCAGGAAGGGTCTAGAAGGTCTAGAAGGGTCGGAGTGAAGAAAGCAAGCACAAATGTCTTATTCTCCTGGAGGAGATGGGACTGGGCAGAGAAGCCCAGTACCAACTACTAAAGAAGGCCCGACTTTAAGAAGACAGCAGGGCAGGGCATATTGGCTAGTGCTGTACATAATGTCACAAGACAAAATATTCTAATTGTGACTGTACTCAGCACCTATGTATACATTGGATGGAGGTTCACTCCTTTTCCCTGACTTAACTAAGTACTGTGATGGCCTTCAGTTCAGAAAGTGATGCCTAGGATACCGCAGATGTCCTCTAGTGTATGATGTCATCAAGTCAAACTGTTTGTAAAGCAAGGTGGAGGTAGAAGGAGAAGCCTTAGTGTACAGATGGAAACCCTGACTTGTTCCTAATGACTCACTGCCCCACACGTCAAAAAGACAAAGAATCTTAAACCTTGCTTGCCTTTATAATTTTCTACCTTCGTTGTTGAGGCAGGGCACATGCTGAACCTGTAACTCACAAATTGCCAGGATGATTGGCCACTGAGTTCCCAGGAATCTTTTTGTCCTCCCAGTACTGGAATTATAGACATATATCACCATGCCTATGTTCTTTTTCATATAAATACATGTATACACACACACACACACAAATAACCAAGTAATTTGAATTCTTTAAGGATAGGGCAGGCTCAATAATATCTATTTGCCTATATTATTAAATTATTATATTCTGACCCCTTTTAGATTAACCAATGCCACCATTATTTCAATTTTTAAAAAAATCTTTAAATTTCATACTAAGTATTAGAAATCATTATGGTATTTACAAACGTATGTTTTATTGGCCTCCCTTCCCCCCAACCGTACCCACCCTCTGCTACCTTCAGTTCCTTCTTCCCTTTTGTAAGCTCCTTTCTCGGTCTGTTTTTCTTTTTTATAGCCCATTTGTCCGTTTGCCTACCCCAGTACCTATTTTACCCTTTCTTTGTCTCCTTTCTACTTTTGAGATTTTATGCATGATTACACACACAGACACACATACGTGTATGTCATGCATATGTTCATATCTATACGTTGAAGGCTAGGAAGTTTGTATGAAAGAGAATGTGCAGTTTATGCCTTCCTAGGTTTGAGCCACTTAACTTAATATACTTTCCAAATCCATCCGTTAGAACTTCTTTTGAGATACTGTCTCACCCAGTCAGAGCAGTATCATCAAGAAATGTCACAACAGATGCTACTGAGGACACGGGGGAGGAGAAGCCCTAATTCAGTACTAAAATTTGCAGGAAATGGATGAGCTTACAAAGGATAATATTAAACAGAATATTTTCTTTTGTGTCTATCTTTATGCTCTTTTTTGCCAAGACAGGAAAATCGAGTGTTTTCCTTGCTGAAGTCCATCATCATTCATTTTGGTAAAGGTATCTTGAAAAAGACTTCCAAAATCTTTCCATGGAGTTCAGAGAAACTTTATTAAGCCTTGCTATCACAAGGGTTTGAACAACAACAATAAAAATAAATACCCCATTTTTGGGCACTGTATCCATGTCCCAAATCTGTTTTGAAATGACTTGGTAATTCCTAGTACCTAACAGTTAATACTACTCAAAGCATAAAGCCTGGGCACTATGAACTTCTTCCTTCTCTGCAGTGGTAGTTAATTCATTTTTACACATAACAAGAATTCATTTTTTTTTTTTGTGAACGCTCAGTTATAGTAAACCACATATTTCCAGGTTTTCTAATGGATGATCTCACATTGGGAGCAAAAATGTAGCTCAGCTGTGTTGCTGTCCATTTGAGCTTGTCTTCATAGGTGTCCTCAGCTATTTTTCTTTATAGATTTTTTTAAAATATAAACTTTCTGAAAGAATCTAAGACTGTAGAAGAACTGCAGAGCCCCACTGTCTCCCATCTGGTTCCATCCTGCCTCCTGCGACAACTTTCCTCCAGTGGCACACTAGTCAGAACTAGCCAACCGGTCTTCATACACTCCTGGTAACTAACTAATCCTTGGGCTAGAAAGAGCCTGGGATTTGTGCAGTTGCCTAATGTCAGTATATATTCCGTCCATTTTGCCCTAGGCACCATTTTTCCTTGGTCTCACCAGCCCTCAGTGGCCCAGTCTTTCCTGGTTTCTTGTTACTGACACAGTGGTTTTGTGGAGTGCTGCTTAAGGCTTTACAGTCTCAGGAGGAGACATTGAAGTAAAGTGCCCTCCTCAGCTCATCCCATCAGAAGGAATTCTACTTCCATTGAGGATATGGCTAGGGACACTAACTATTCTTACACAGTGAAGGCCAGTACTATGAAACTGCTGTTTTTCTCTTCCATACTTTATTATAACTGAGTGACTAATCCACCCTACATCAGAATTGGGGGATGAAAAAGAAAGGGTATTGTCTATTTATATTAATTAAGATTGCTCTACAAAAAAGATTCATCAGTCATTTATGTGCATTCACATGTACTAGGGCATATTCATTTTATACTTTGGACTGTAATATAAAAACCTTTTAAGGTATGCACTTTTGAGAATTATCTTAATTTGATATTATCAAATAATATAATTTGATATATTAAAAATATACATAGCAGTATGAGTAGGTGAATACTTCCCTGGCACATCAAACTCCACTATACTTCACTAAGTTAAAGGCACCATTCACTACTGTCTACATGGACAAGATTAAATTTGAGGGTTCAAATACCGTAGGCAATAAGATTCTCTCTCCCTTCTCCACTTCCTTCTGTCCTTCTTTGCTTCTCCCTTTCTTCACTTCCTTCGTGTTCTCTGTTGTGGATGGCAGAGCCTCTAGCCAGCACGCTATTCAACAAATACCCACTGCATCTTGTTAACCACTGGTTGTGCAGTGGTGAAGGAATAATGCAGACTTTTCCTCTCCATGAATTTATGTTCTCAGGAATACAGTCCTCCAAGAAGAAAACAAATGGTGGCTTTGGTCACTATAGGTAGTATAATGGACTATGCAGAAATCAAAGCAGCGTAGAACCAATGGTTCTGAATGGCAGAGAGAAAACATTTTTCTTTTGATGACTGTACAGAAAGACCCTGTTAACCTCTCATGAGATGTAAGTGGCAATATGACCATTTCAGTGTTTTTATGAATGGTTAGGATTGGCTGGTTGGTCAGTGAATCATATATCATGAATATGATAAGTTGAGTGTGACCACAGGACCCAGTTCTAAAATGAATGTCATGCTGGGCAAGCAGGAGAGCAGTGGGGAACCACTGCAGAAGATGCCTACTGAGAGCAGCTGCTGCTCATAGACTCCAAGCGGTGAATCGTGTGTTATGTACAGTCAAATTGACAGCATTCCTCTGGACTCTTGTCCCAGATGTCTTTCAGCCAACCTAGTGAATCCCTCTGCTGGAGCTTTCATGCCTTGCTCTCGTGGTGTCTGGGCCTCGCTCTCTCCTGTCCACATCAGCACACGCTACTGAGAAACACACTGGGGGTTCTGCCAATGGGACTACAGTTTAACAATTAATTCCACAGAGACAGGAAGAGCACAAAGCTGATTTCCACTCACAGATCTTGCGTTGGTAGTTGGCGAAGAAGCAATGTGAAGGAATTAGTACAGCTCATGTTTCTTCTCTGCTATCTGTGTTCCAACAGGAATTCTTCACACAGAACAAGTCCAGTTCAGATTGATTTTTATTTCAGAAGAAAAATAAAAGTAAAAGGAAGAAAGGGAGGGAAGTGAGAGGAAGGGAATCATTGACCGTATGAACACTGTGGAATCTATCTGGATCTGAGGACTCCTCATGTCTCCAACCCTGAATCTTAGCAAAGCTATCCATTTTCTTAGTCTTAGTTTTTTTTTTCTTCTGTCCAAACTCTACCTCCTTAAACAGGACAGCAGCATGAGTTACAGAATAAAGAGCACCTGGGATTTATGCGCCATCCTAACATCTAGATTTTTCAGACAAGTTGGCTAAATAACTGGAGATCTGGATTGCTCTATCCTCCTCATGGGTTATGGTTTATTTTTTTTCTGGGAAGTACTTTTTTAACCCCCCCCTTTTTTTTTGGACTGGGACTTGAAAAAAATAAGAAGGAGCAGGTGAATCTCTGAGTTTGAGGTCAGCCTGGCCTATAAGATCTATTTTTTAGGACAGGCTCCAAAGTTACAGAGAAACCCTGTCTCAAAAAAAAAAAAAAAAAAAAAAAAAAAAAAAAAAAAAAAAAAAAAAAAAAAAAAGACAAAACATTAAAAAGAAGAAGAGAGAAAGAAAGAAAGATCTAAGAGTCAAAAACATTATATTTATTTCATAACAATATCCCAAGTAATAATTACTTGTCTATTATCTTTTCTATTATCATAATAAAACACCATGGCTAAGGCAACTTAAAAAGGAAAGCATTTAATTTGTCTTATAGTTTCAGAGGGCTAGAGTCCATGATGATAAAACAAAGGTATGGCCACAGTAAAAGCTAAATATTCACATCTTTATCTGCAAGTAGGAAGCAAAGAGAGGAGAGAGGGAGAGAGACAGAGACAGAGACAGAGACAGAGAGACTAAGAGAGAGACTGAGAGTGACATACCTTTTCCAGAAAGGCCACACCTCCTAATCCTTCCCAAACAGTTCCGTCGGGTGGGGACAAAGTTTTTAAATATATAAGCCTATGGGGCCATCTCATTTAAACCATCATACCTAGTGATTGCTAAGATTGAAAAGAAAAAAAAAAAAAGAGGGATGAAGAGATTAAAGAACTGGAACAAACTCACAAATGTTGACCAGGCCTCATTTTGTGCTTAATGTTGGACTCAATGCCAGTCTTGTATTCAAAGATTCAAAAGTCCAGACTGTCTCACAGTATCATTTTAGCTGGTATAGAACTTCCCTTATAGAAACAGCATAGTGGAGTATGTACAGCCTGTGTAAGCAAGAAACATCTCCCCCTTGCTCCATGGTGGAGCAAGGTACAGTCTGAAAATATCAGATGAAAAAACTCAGAAATAAGTTTTATGTTTTATGTTATACACATTTCCAAGTAGCATAATGTGATCTCAAGCTTTGCCACATGGTCTCCCACTAAGGTCTTCTTTGAGTAGCCACACTTTATATACTACCTGCGTAGTGGTTCTTTAGACTCAGCCCTGTCATCAGATCTATTTTTTGTACTTGTATCCACATGACCCTTGTTTTGCTTTACTATGTCCCTAAATCATGAGAGCAATGAGTGTTTCAGAGATGAATTTAATGCATAAAACACAGAATAATAGATTTTGGGTGTAGCTGAGTTGGGAGAGTGCTTGCCTAGCATGCAAAAAGCTCTGGGTTCAATTCATAGTACCACATTACCAAAAAAAAAAAAAAAAAGCAAACAAAAGGTGTGATGTTGCACACATGTATATATTACCAGCATTCAGGCAGTAGAGGTAGAAGAATAAAAAAGTTAAAGCCATCTTTGGCTACTTAGATAGTTCAAGGCAAGACTGTGCTGCAATGAGATCCTCTCTCAGAAAAGAAAATGAAATGTATAAAGACCAACTAAGTACCATGTTACAATGTTACAAAGCATTTAAGAAAAGATAAGATGTTTGTGTGTAATATCTTTACATAATAAGGGCAAGTTCTCTAGAAAAACAAAGCCAGTAGATATGTCTTTACTTGTATCTACCTCAGCCTTTTCTTACAGAGAATCAGCCTCTGTGATTACAGAAGCTCTGAAGACCCAGATTCCACAAGTTGGAGAGACAGGGAGGCTGCTGAGGAATTTCAGCCCAAATCCCAAGGCTCAGTACCAAGGAAGGTGATTGCATAACCCTCGATCTGTAAGCAGGAGAAGGGTGCACCTGTCTAAGCAAGCAGAAAAAGAGAGGCAAAATTTTCCTGTCTCTCTGCCTTTCGTTCTGTCCATGCCCTCAGTGTATTAGAAGGTGGTACTCACATATGAGAGGAACATCCACTGATGAGGTCCACTGACTCAGATGATGAGGTCGTCCGGAAACATTCACCTATCCACAAGTAATACTTAGTTAAATACCTGGGAACCCTGTGACCCAATCATGAAATCATTAAATTGCTGTTAACACCTTTTGTCTAGTCCATCATCTGCAGCCAGAATCCTTCCTTTCAATATATTTGTAAATAAAAGTTTAAGTATATTAAGAGTCAAAAAGAAGTAGAGAAAAATCTGAACCCACACCTTCCTTACTCAACGACTCAGTCTTCTGCTTATTAGTGCTCTTGCTCAGTGCCCCCACCACACACACACTTTTTCTGTCGATTGAAAGCTACTTTTTAATTTTTTTGCTATACTACAAAATAATGGGGTTTTGTTGTAACATTTTAACATAGATAGACGATAGATGGATAGATAGATAGATAGATAGATAGATAGATAGATAGATAGATAGATAGATAGATAGATAGATGGAATAGTTATCAGCCCAGAACACCCCAAGACCAAGTTCTCAACACAAAGGAAATTTGTTCCATTCCAGAGAAACAAGAGGGAGGGAACAAGAGACAAAGACAGGAAATAAGGACAAGCGAGTCAGAAGGGAACAAAGGAGAGGGGGAAGGAGTATTTGTTTGGAGGTGGGGGTGGACCAGAAGACTGCATCTAGATAGAGAGGAAGCAGATATAGCCCCTATGAAAGTGGTAGTTCATAAAGGTAAAAGGGGAAACGGCTTCTGAGGTCGAGGTGTTTAATTTTAATTGTGCATGTTAACTAGGTGAGGCAAAGTGGTTTATAATTGCTGGTCTTCAATATTTCAACAGCTGAACCTTGGCAGTCAGCCTCAGGAAGAAGTGGCCACATAAGGGAATATACTAGGTGGGTGTGCTTTAGCATGTCACAGGGAATGAGAGAGGAGGGCAAGGACTTCCAGAGCCGTGTTTGGGCTGGCTAGAGTCCTTTCATATGTCAATGTGCTTTGCTCATATCATCTACCCATTATCCTCTCTTATCCTTTATCAAGTCTTTCCAAAGGCATACATACTCTTTTTTCTAAATGCAAATGTAGATTCTGCATTTTAGAAAAAGCAGTGGCATTTTACAAAGTTTGGCTTATTTCATTTATTATGTTAATCTTCAGCTTCACGCATTTTTCTTAAAGTGACATAATTTCATTCTTCATTGTAGCAGATTAATACTCGTGTGTGTGTGTGTGTGTGCGTGTGTGTCTTATTTTCATTTCCCTTTCATCTGCTGATGAGCATCTGGGCTCTTGCCCATTATTTTAGACTCTATCAGACATGTCTGTCTTCCTGAGCATTGCTCATGGTAGCCCTGGCTTGGCTTCACTGCTCTGTATGGTCTCTACCTGCCCTTCCTGTGTTCTGTGACCACTGATTCCTCCTTCCCCCACAGAGTCTGTTCTCAGTAGGCCATCATAACTTGGAAGTCTCCACCAGATTTATTTTGTGATTTGCACGCATGTGGTGTGTCTTTGTGTGAGTCCTTCAAAAACACAAAACCAAAAGGAAGAAAGAATTGGGGAATTGGCTTACAAGCATTATGATGGCTGAGAATGACAGTAGACTACTTGTAAACTTGTCTACCTGGGATGCTGATGGCATGACTCAGGTCAAGTTTGATGTCCTCAGCACAAATAAGCTGATACTGTAGCTCTCAGAGACCAGTGATCCAAGAACATAGGTTCCCTGGCGAAAGTCCTAGCATCTCAAGGTCAAGGAGTCTGGAGTTCTGGAGGTGAAGAGAAAGAAAAGGAAACTGTACCACAATAACAGGAGAGGGGTGGTTCCCTTTGTTATTCACCTAGGCCCAGTGCTCACTGGATGGTGTCATCCAAATTGAGGGTGTCTCTTAACCACCCAGTCTGCCAGCTCATATGCCCCTCTCCTCTAGAAACACGCTGGAAATACTTGCATATCTCCAGGTAACCCTTCATATTATCGTGTTATCATCTAAAATACATCATCACCATCTCCATCACTGCAGCACTCCTGACCTGTACTACACATCTGAAAGGGAGTTTAAATTAGTCCCAGTTGCAGATGAATGACATTTGACATGTTGGTGCAGATGAGGGTGAATTGTGTCTGGTTTGTAGGCCAATTCACTCCTGCTTTTCTTGCCATGAATCTCAATTCTGAGGTGACAAGGAGAAAAGACTTCTGAAAATATTGTCCTTCTCTTTCAAATGCCAGCAAGTAGATAACAGGGAGTTTAAACTCTTTTACAGAAAAAAAAAAAAAAGATGACAAGCTATTTGGCCCTCCGACAATGAAAGGAGGGCTGCGTTTCTGTATTCTGAAGCCCATGTTGATGGGGCTTTTATAACTGATTTACTGTAGACATACCGCATGTGAAGATTATTGAGAATGTCACCACCGTGGATTTCCATCCTCAAACCAAAGGCCAGCTATTGAATACTAACTATCCCAGGGTCATGTTCCCTGCCAGCCTAGATATCCACTTTTCATTACCGCCAGGGGCAGGCATGAAAATAAATAATTATAGGAATGTGCAAGATTTTCTCTAATGAAGTAAACCACAAATCTATGGAACAATAAGCAAGGGCCAGTATCCATCTCCCCTGTTGTTTAGGAAGGCTTACAATAATAATCAGAAAACCCAATTTGCAGTGGCTTAAAATGAACAGTTTGAGTTTTTCCCTTTATAGGGCATGAGGTTGTAGACACTGTTCAAAGGTCAGTCTTGCGTTGACCTGTCCATCATGGTTCCGTGATAACTACCATAGTCCAAATTATTATATTTGTGATTCTGACAGAAAGGTGGTAGAGTGGGAAGATAGCACCTTCCCTTTAGGGGAAGAAATGCTTCTACTTATAACATTGTAGGGGAATGGTGGGTCTTAGAGACATGCACTGCTGCAAGACTATCTGGGATCGTTCATGGTACCTTGAATCGTAAGAGGCTCATAATCTTTTCACAGCATTTAGAGCATTGCATTCTATAAAGAACAGAGAATGGAGTAGAGAGGGAGTTATGCTATGTGGCAACCCTCTGCCAGGAATGCTCATATAAAGTCTTACAGAAGAGGTGCATCTAGGTTAATGCTTGAAAAATAACAGACAGGCAGATAATACAGAAAAAGTAGGATATTCTTGGGAGGGACAATTATTTGAAAAGTCACAAAGTCATGAAAATAAGGTGAAAAAATACCAGGAACGTTTATTAGTTGAAGACCAGGTGAGAATTTTTAAGTGTGAGCTAGTGGCAACAAGCTTAACTGACTGGTAAGGAGCATAGCTGTTACTCCGTGAGCCACATGAAAGCTCTAGGAGTCTTCATTCAGACACCCATTTTCCAGCACTGCTTGTCTCTGTAGCTTGAAGCTGATGTTCTTCTTCATGTGCTGTCTGCACACAGTCTCCGATTTCCCAGCTCTTCTGCAGCAGGAATGAACTTATGAGCCCTCTTATGTATAAGTACTTCAGAGGCCAAAATGTGGGCTTGATTCTTTCCATAGACTCATCCTCACACTGAGGTCTTTTTCTACCTTTGAACTTCTTTTTTGTGCCCTTGATGTTTGTGGAGTTCTCATCTCCCCTTTGATCACCTTAACTTCTCTCTTCCCAAATGCTGTTGAAGTTTTCTGGATGGTAATTAGTTGCAACCAGTTCTTCAGGCTCACTAGAGTCTGACTACAAATCTGCACACATCCTCAGCCTTTATAAAAGTTTCAGCTCCAGTGATATCACATTCCCAAACCCCCATGCTGACAGCCTCAGCAGCCTATATGATAATCCCCTTCTCCTTTTCTGATGAATGCTGCACAGAAGACTCACCTAGTAAGTGTATTCAGAAGTCCTCAGTTACCTGTAAGTTCAGGTCTATCCCAAGGTAAGAAAGGAAAGTTTCACCTCTAGTCCCCCAATCTTCTTTAAACATTATGTTCCAGAGAATCGTGTCATAGTTGCAGGTAAAGGAGAATAATGAATAGGCACTTCTATTTCTAGTTTTTCTCTCTACTTGAATTCCAATCTTATCTATCCTGATTTCTGACCAGATAGGGAAGAACAATTATTTATCTAAATTTCTATACCTGAATGGGGTCTTTGTTAGTTACTTTGCTCTTTACTGTGACAAAAATATCTAACAAGTTACTTGAAGGAGGGATTTACTTTGGTATGGTAAACAAGGCATGGTGGCAGGAGTGATTGGAGGTTGGCCGCTCACGTTCTCCATTTTGTTCAGTCCTGGACTCCGACCTCATGGAGTGATGCTGCCCACCTTTAGGGTGGGTCTTCCCACTTCAGTTTATTCTCACTGACACGTACAGAGAAACTTGTCTCCTATATTGATTCTAGACCCTCACAAAGCATAATGAGAATGTCAGTTGTCTTTTCCAGGTATGGTAAGAACAAATGAGTTCTGACAAGTAAAGTGTTCAGAGCAGTGTTTGGCATACAGCAAGTATCAAACCATTGTTTGGGAAGAGCAAACTATTATAATCACCACCATTATCAATATTATTCTTATGACTGCAGTGCTAATGGACCTCAGAAATGAGAATGAGTTATGACAGATTCTTATCACAAACCCTGCAGATCTGAACAACTTTGTTTGCCAGCTTCACACAAAAATCTATTTGGGGCACATTCTTCAGTGTCGGTCTCAGGTGCTGCTGCCTTCAAGCCAGCAGTGATTGCTGGTCTGTCCTTCAAGAGGCCAAGAAATGGCATTCCTCACCAAGCAGAGAGCAATGAGTCAGTGTTTCAGAATCATGAATGTGGCTTAATACAGGAATAAAATCTGTTTTGTACATACCACCCCCTGCTGTGTGACACTGGGCAGCTTACTGTGTCACTCTGGACCCTAGTTTCTTGTAAAAGTGGCTCTGCTGGGGGAGGGATCATGACTAGTTACCCCTCTCTGACTCTTGTTTATAGGAGTTTAGAGAGTCAATTGTCCTATTTGTTTAATGCTAATATAACAGTGTACCTGAGACTGAGGGCTTTATTGGAGATCCATTTCCTACTATGCAAATACCTTGATAGCCTAGGGCAGAGGCAGAAATGTATTAGGGAGAAAGAGGGAGGAAGGAAGCAAACTCCTTTTATCAGATGCTCACCCCCTCCAAAAAGGCATTTGCTCTCCTATTTAAATTCCCTCCTTAGAGAGCTTAAGCTGTTAATGCATAAATTTGGGGGAATGCTTTCAAAATACAGCACCATCAAATGCAGACCTCTTGGTGAGCCCTTAAGAGACATCTCCTCTTCAGGGACACATGGTACCCTCTTCCCCTCCTTACAGGTGTCCCACAGAGGTTTCTGTGGGTCTAGTTATTCTTACTCCATGCTGAGGTTTGGTCTTGCTTGACTTCTGTAGACACTGGGAATGTGACCAGTTATGGGGACTACCATCATGGAGCAGCCTCCTTGGAACCAGCCCTTCCCCGGTTCTGCTGTCTTTTAGCTTATTAATTCATCCCATACCCATCTTCCCTATCTGCTTCAGCCCCACTGTTGATATCTGCTAATACCTTCGCCCATCAGTAGCTCCATCTTCATAGGAACTCTACAGCCATTCCTGACTTTGCTGGGCTCCACATCCAGCTCAGAGAAAGTGCGGTGGTTAGTCAAGTAGTCTCCGAGGTGGGTAACAAGGTACCAAGCACAATTTTGTGAGACCATGGGAAAACAGAATCCTCTGGAACCTCCCTTCCTTTCCAAGACAGAGTACTATTCACAGTGATGCCCGATGGATTTTCTTCATTAAAATTTAATTCAAATTATTCATTGTTAATAGTCATGATATAATAGTAAGAACTACTTGTAAGAATAAGTACCAATAAATATTAATAATGAGGTACTTAGAATAATTTTGGTGCTTATTATACTCTAAATATTCACTTACTTTTATCAGTTTTCCTCTTTCATATTTTCTCTTTACAACCAAGTCAAAAAAAATGTGTACCCAATGCCTCATTTTCTCACCAGGGCATCACAACAGTTTCCCCAGCTTTGATTTTGGTCTGTTTACCTTACCAGGTACACCTTTACACACAGTGAAGGCCTGAAAACCTAGTCTGTCATTTTGCGCCCCCCCCCCTCTCTCTGTCTCTCTGTCTCTCTGTCTCTGTCTCTCTCTCTCTCTCTCTTTCTCTCTCTTTCTCTCTGGAATCTATAGTAGTCAGGTCTATCTGAGTTCCAGATGTTGACTTCTCAGGTATAGGAGGTCAGCCCAGCTGTGGTGTGGGAAGTCCTTCTGTCTATGTGTTGCTTTTATTGGTTAATGAATAAACAAAACTGTCTTGGCCTATAGCAAGGCAGAACTTAGCTAGGCAGGGAAAACTAAACTGAATGCTGGGAAAAAGGAGGCAGAGTCAGGGAGAAGCCATATAGCCCTTCCAGAGACACATGCTGGAACTTTACCCAGTAAGTCACAGCTTCATGGCGATACACAGATTAATGGAGATGGATTAATTTGAGTTAAGAGTTAACCAGAAATACACTTAAGCTTTTGGCCAAACAGTATTGCAAATAATATGGTTTCTGTGTGTTTATTGCGGGACCGGGTGGGACAGAAACCTCCTACTACAAAACTGGATCTTCTATGCCCCAGACTATGCTTCAGCATGATCTTCCTCACATGTCTCACTTTAGCTCATGTCTCCTGGGAACCATGTTTCTCTCCTCTGAGCTCCAAAACAGGCATCTTCTATCATGCTTCTATAGAGTATTTCAGAGCTATCTCCAATGCTTTTTCCTGCACTGTGCCTTCTACCTACCTATGGGGGGGAGGGAGCTATGCATAGTCTATGGACAGCTCCCAGGGTCATGTTCCTTAGGACATCTCTCAATCTGGCAGACTACAGATGCTAAGGGAACCAACATCTTTGTGAGTGCTTACCCAATGCCAGATTTGCATGATAATGTGTTTACTTTTCATGGTAGTTCTATGAGATTGTCACTCAGTCTTGGCTGAAGACTGAGATCTCAACAATTATTTAAACAGGGAATTCAATATTTAGAAATAGTAACCAGACATAAAGTATAGACTTGGCCCCAAAATGAAACATAAATCAGAAGTTGTAGGGGGCAATTAACAGTGTGGTGCTTAAAGAACAGAGAGAGAAACGATATGGAGAGAATTCAAACTCACACCCTTGAGGTCAGCAATGTCAGGCAGCTGTTCTGGACAGAGAAGCAGGGACCATGGAACTAAGTGCTTGGAAATATGTGACTTGGATTTCTGAAAGGAAGGAAATACCAATGGTGGTGGAAGAGCTACATGATGTTCTCAGTACCAGGAACCTCCAGGGAAGAGCTATGCCTTCCTGAACTGTCTGCATCACCCAACAGTTTTTGGTTGAAGAGTCCCAGTCTCTACACACAGGAACCGTGTATGCTCCTGTGACACAGAAAATAAGGGAACTTTCCCATGATTAAACAACAGCTTAGAACAGAGGCAAGATTTGATCCTTCACCAGCACTGGTTTCCTTACCACTGCTCTCAACATTTAGAACCAATAGGTGAGTGAATGACCTGCAGACCTACAGATCACAGCTCTTCTAGTCCAAAGCCATAGAGAGCTGTGTTGTGTGGCCCTCTCAATCTGACAGCCTCTTTGCTGCCCTTCAGGTCATCCACTGGAACTCCCCCAAGAAGCTCCGTGTGAAGAACAAACATGTGGAATTCTTCCGTAACCTCTACCTGACCTTTCTTGAGTATGATGGCAACCTCCTGCGGAGGGAACTGTTTGGCTGCCCCAGCGAAACTGATGTCAACAGTGAAAATGTGAGTGTTCAACAGATAATGGGAGAGATTGGCCACATTTTCCATTGTCTGTTTTGGGTCCTTGTTGGGTTTTGGATCAGCTCAGGACTATACACTGAGGAGCAAGACCCTTTACCTGCCATAGAATCTATGGCTCAAGGGAGCAATGGTCAGATCATCTGGTCACTTCCTGTGGATCAATTTGGACTTGGCAGGAGACATTAGCTCAGTTTAATGGGTCAGAATGAGTTTTCAGGCAGATCAAGCTATCAGATTTTCATTCTCTGCTTCATGGCCAGGAAATTCCCAAGCTTGTGGTGGTGAAGGCACAGAATTCATTGGCTGGGGCCTAGGGTGACACAGAGGGAGACATCAACAGGTACTGGCTTCTTTCCAGTTGGTTTGGGCAAGGAAAGTGTTGAGTGAAGAGTTACAGGAATAGCAGAAGATATTGGGTGCTTTTGTTGTTGTTGTTATTTCCTATTCTTTCATATGTAGTAATTCATTTTTCTTCGTTGAGTTCTTCTTTTACTATTGAAAAAGTTCAAGTAGAGAAATTAAACAAATTGCCCATGGTAACAGCAAGCAATGATGCCAGCTGTGACTAACACTGAACTCTTAAGGATATTGAAAAAGAGCATGGTAGCCAAAGGCAACAGAAACATAGAATCAAGATGAATTGAGTTTAACTCTAACCATTACCTTTGGTGACACAGAAAACACAGGTCTCATCTTAAAGAGAAAAAAAGTTTCTTGAGCCAATTTTAGTTCCATAGCCTAGGAACACAAATTTGAGTCACCCCAAATTCCATGTTCCAATGTGGAAGCAGTTTTATGAAGTTTTATAAATTCACAAGACAAAAATAATCATAAATCAAGACAAGTTTAAAATACATCAGTGGGTACATCGGGAAAGCAGGTACAGCAAGATGGGGGAAGCTTTTCTATAGGAAGATGCTCTCTTATCTTGGGATAGTGGAAGCTAATGGACTGCTAAGTTAATAGATTGTAAAAGGTTTTAATCTATTAGTCACAAGATGTTAGTTCACAGAGGTAGATAAGGAATGGCTGTCCTGGAAAGTTAGAACTAGCCCAAGGTAATTAGCCTCAAAGGCATGCAACATTCCAGGCTCTCCAGAGTCCTAAAACTCTCCTCACTCAATCGGTCTGCAAGTACAGCTTCTTTTCTGGAATTTTTGTTCAGACTTCTCATTTCTACCTATGTGACCTCAAACAAGTTACCCAGTGTCTCTGTATCTCTAATACTTCTGTTGCAAAATGGGCAAGAAATGACATATATGCTCAGCATCTGCTGTGTATTGGATTCTAACAAAATACACAGTACTTTTTCTCTCTTTCCCAAGGTCCTCAGTATCAGACACAGAAGAAATTGTTTCAGTCATTCAGTATAGAAACACGTACAGAGGGGGTTCTTCTCATTCTGAGCACTAAGACAGATGAAAGGGTGACTGAGGATATGGCTCGTGGTAAAGTATAGTGACTGCACCAGGAAGGGACAGTAGTGCCTCCCTCAGAGTTTGTGTCTCAGCAGGAAAACACAGCGAGCTCGTTGATACCCAACCACCCAACCACCCAAGCTGTGAGGAAAATTTGTTAGCTAATAACCAGTGATACATAGCAATGACTAGTGAAAAGCCAGGCAGATTCTTTCTTTGGGGGGCAGCAAATTGGAGATGACTAGGTAAAATTGACACTGAAACCTAACTGACAAGAAACTCAGCTGTAGTCAAATAAGGGAGATACAGATACATTCCAGGCAGATGATGTATCTGGTGCCACAGACACGGGACTGGTTTGCTGAACAGGATAGGGACTAGTGGGGGGGACAGAGAAGAAGACATAGCAGCTAATGACCAGATAGATGGACATGTGAGCTGACAAAGGTTTTTTTTTAAAAAAAAAATAATAATATTAATAATAAATTAAGTGAGAGTAACTCAAACTAGAATTTTCCTCTGAGACTGGCAAGGCTTTTATAGCTGCCTTAGGTGTCTTGAGAAGTCTTTTAGACTCCCTGTGGAAGGTAGGAAGACCTTCCTGGCCTTTTCTGGAGTAAGTGATCACATGCAAACTTGCTACTTTCTCCTGCTTTTCCCTGTATCCTCCTAGACTCCTCAGTATCTACAGTTCTCTGCTGGCAACAGAGAAGGGAAATCAGAAAGCACTCGAATCTCTTGGGCTCTGAGAAGTACTGTTTCTATTCACCCCCATTTTCCTCAGCTTTTCTCTTTGCTCAAATCAGAGTTTATTCTCAGCAATGATGGTTGAGTGCCTGCTTGGAGTTTTCTCCCAAATGCCCAGTGAAAACTCTGTTCTCCATCATTTCCCCTCTGTGACTCTCTACCCATCACCTCTACATCCCTGTGTTCTCAGGGTTAAGCATCAGTGCTTCAAAGACTGTCTGCCCCCTTTTCCTGTATCCAGAGGATGAAGCAGTCACTTTCTGCCTTTCTCCAAACCTAGAACTATGCTTGATTGTTCATTATGTATATGTAAATGCAAGCCAGAGTCCAAGAAGCTGGCAAGGACCCATTAGACACTGAGCCATATGCAAGCTGCCACTTAACAACCCCTGGTAAAGCAGAGAATCCAGGCTTTCCAGGTCTAAGCACTCAGCACCCCAGTCTTTCCCAAGTACCATGTACCAGCTGCACTTCCCACCACCTAGAATACCTGTGTGCTTTCCCACCACCTAGAATACCTTGTCTCTGCCTGGCATGTTTAAATGTTCTCATTTAATGGTGGCCCAGAGTAACCCCTTAAGTAAAATTCTGTGATCTATCTTATTTTCTTTCCATCATAGCATATGTTACTATATGCAATTACATAGACTCTTTCTTTCCTGTTTTGTTTTCATCCTCAAATATAAGCTTCTAGGTTGGAGACTTTGAACCATTCTCCTCCCAAATCCACTCCTATAACAGAACTAGGCACATGAAAGATACAGAATGAATTTAGTAAAGAATTAGCAAGAATAAAGCATCAGGTAAAAGATAAGGCGGGCAAGTGAAGAGGCAGAAAGCAGTATGATGGTGGCTTCTGTTTGACAGTAGCACAAAGGCTTTGGCTGGGTTGGGAGTTTGGGCTAAAGCCTGTTGGTTTTATAGGCATTCTCACATTTACATTTGAGAGAAGCCAATGCAGAGAACAGTGATAATGGTATTGAACTTCAGCAGCAGCAACAGGAATGGAGAGCTCAGTTGAAATGATTTGTAGATTCTAAGGACAGGTAAGAAAGCACCCACGAAGGCAGCAGGTCCCTGTCACCTGTCTACCTAACTCTAAAGCCCCAAAGCAGAATGGTGATATCCCAGTGCAGCTGCAGGTTTAGACATGACAATGATAAAAAGCCCCTCTTGTTTCTCGTAGTATTTCTTACTTTGCAAACCCTATAAGGTATTTGTTACTGGTTGCATTTTTAGAGAAGGAAATGGGGGCTTAGAGAGTTAAAAATCACAGAACAGGGTGGCAGCAGACTGAGAGCTGATATCAGTCACTATTCCTTCAACTGTTAAAAGTGTTCCCCAATCACCACTCTTCCTTAGCATGACCCCTCTTCCATTTCTTCATAGCACTTGTACTGATTGATATAGTCATGACATCTGTGTTTGTGTCTATCTGTGTGTCTGTGTGTATTTGTGTATGTGCACACAATGTTGACACCAGGGTGTCAGCATTGGTGTGTCCTCCACTGTTGCTCCTAAATTGGGAGACAGGCTGTCATTGAGCCTGGTGCTCACCAATTGGCATCAGTGCCTGGCCCTTGCTTCAGGGATCCACCTGCCTCTACCTTCTTATACTAAAGACGTATGTAATCATGCCTGACCCTTTTTTTGTAGAACTGAAGATTTGAATTTAGGTCCTCAGTCTTACATTGTGTGGGAAGAAATAATTTAGGATACACAGAGAACACAAAGCAAAATAAATTTGGCAAGGCATTTTCTTTTGACAATATGAGAGGTGCATCATGATCCAAACCAGGCTAACAAGCACACCAAAGCAGGACATTCACCAAGTTTTAGTTGTAGCACAGGTAGTGTCTGGGTCTCATCCCATTAGTGGCTGCTCAGCCTTACAGTCTGACTCAGTTGTCTAATTGATGGGAAAGGGCATGAGAGAGTCAAATACCAAGAATATCTTTATGTTGGGCAAACAAATACAAGATGGAGCAAGATTATGGAGTACTGAGCCTTGGAGGGTGAGCTCCCTTTAGTAGAAAAAAAGTGCTACTTTCTCAAAGTAGCAAGCACATTCCCCACTCCATTTTCCCAGCCTCAATTCATGATGTCAGCTTTCCTCTTTCTCTGTCAGAATATCTGCATACACAAACAGACTGCCTGCCATCCGTTTCTTAATTATTCTTATTAACTGTAAGAACCGTAACAGTTGTTTGCCTAAAACGTACATTTGCTAGATGAAGAAATCTAGCCCTGGACAAGACCTGTGACTCTGAGTGTAGTCCAGTTTTCTGTTTTCTCGCCTGTAAAACAGTCATCCAGTTTAATCCATGAAGGCCATGTTTAGAAGGTTAGAAGTTAAGGTGTCCAGTGTACCAACCACTCCGGGAAGTTCTTATGTGTGTTGGGAACGAAATGCTTATGTGAGACACCTTTCCTTCCAACCTCTCTGAGGTCTCACATCACATCATCTCTGAAATGAAGAAGGCTTACAAGTTCAGGTCCCTATGCCGTGACGGTGATAGACTGGCCATCTCTGAAGGCTTACAAGTTCAGGTCCCTATGCCGTGAAGGTGATAGACTGGCCATCTCTGAAGCTGTGTTCCCTGATACTAAGCTCACTAGGAGGAAGAGACAGTAGCATCACCATGGCTCACTTAGAAGTTAAAACTAAGACACATACAAAAAATTCTATAAAAACTTTATTACATCGTTCTGTTGAACACTGACAAGGAGCAGATGGCTTGTGTGAAAGTATCTGTACCCCCAGAGAGACCTCAGAGGGAAATCAGAATGTATTACTGTACTCATGGGTCAGCAGCATGCCACCAGCTTTTCAGCCACACAAACATGGACAGTTCTGGGGCCCTAGAGATGGCTGAGCAAGGCCATCTGTGACCCTCTGTGAACATGTTAATCTCCAAATCCTTAAAAATCACAATGTGGATAGGTAGATCAGGGGAGGAGATGAAAAGAAGAGGAGCCTAGGATCAGGAGATTCTGTGTGCAGGTACCTAGATACAGGATTGATCTTTGTAGCTGGCGTTTTAGTTCTGGGTCAGCTCCACCTTGTACAGAGTCTTCTTCCCCTGAGACTCTGACTTCTATGGACATGCCCATGTACCCATGTAATTCTCTATCTTCTTATAAGATTACCTCATGAAAAATATGTGGGATTTAACATGACTTGTATAAATTTTCTGAAACTCCCTGTACAATGGAACCAAGGATATGAACTTGATAGACTTCAAAAGACAAAATAAGTTCAGGTAGTACAATGGCCAGTACTGTCAGCTTGACAAAATCAAGAGTCACATGGGAGATAGATGGACCTTTCAACATGCCTGGGGGGATTATCTTGCTCTGATATAAGAAGACTCACCCTCTCTGGGTGGTGCTATTTCCACGATAGAGGATCCTGAACTGTGTGCTTCATGGATTCATTGCTTTCTTTTGACTATATACATATGACCAGCTGCTTCAAGCTCCTGGTAACTTGATTTCCTCACCATGATAAATTGTAACTTGGAAGTGTAAACTGAAGTCAACCTTTTATCCCTTAAGTGGCTTTTTTTTTTCAGAGCATTTTAGAATAAAACAGCAAAGAAACTAAGAGAGGCATTTTGGTAGCTTATAATAATGTGGCACCAGCAGCTGTTCCCCCAAATCAAGTTGTACTCATGATCACACTACTTTCAAGCTGGGAAGCAGAGCGACAGAATCCTTCCTAGCACCTAGGAGATTCTGGATTCCAATCCCAGCACCACAACCAAAATAGAAATTGCTGACTTGCTTTTTTGCCTCTCCTTCTAGACATGGTCCATTGAAATACAGAAACAAAGGCCTTAGGTTCATCTCTAGAGTAGAGATTGATATGAAATAAGAGACTATTAATTGTATGTGATAGAGAAGCTAATGCTAGTATCTGTGAAAGAGGAGACCATGTCTTTCCTTTTCTGTCTTCTCCAACCTTCACTGAACACACTTGAATGTGGCCTCTTCCATGAAAGACTGAAAGTGGTTTCCAATTTGGTCTTCTGTGTAAAAATGTTCAGGGTACCTGAAACTTATTGACTAATACACACAGCAGATAATAGTGAGCTAGTGATATTTCTCTCCCTGTCTCTGTGGCCCAATAAAACTTGACTTCTTTTTAGAAGCCATAAGGAAGAAGAGCCTTGGATGAGATTTCAGAAGATGAGTATGGTACCCCAAGCCATCTGAGGAAATCTCTGGGGCAACACCCCCCACTATGTGTGTGTGCGTGTATTTGTGAGTGTGTGTGTGTCCTTGTGTAGGCCAGTGATACACTCTGGATATCTGGATATCCTTCTCTGTTATTTTCCACCTTCATTTTTTGGAACAGAATCTCTCACTGGGCCTGGAGTGGAAGGGAGCACTGAGGTTACAGATGGGCACCATCGTTTCTAGCTTTGATGTAGGACTCAGGCCCATGTGCTTGTGTGGTAAATAAATGCTTTACTCACTGAGCTCTCCACTAAGCCCTCCTCATTTCCTCATCTTTAATCTGAGAGCATCAGGACATCTCCTTACCACCTCATACAAGTATTAAGAGAAAACAAATAGTGGATATGAATTCCATTTAAAGACAAAGTAATTTGGAAGCATGAGCAATATTCTTATTGTTAGCTTACCCATCAACATTTTATCTGTTGTTCTAAGGTATCAGAATGAAAGAATTCTCAAATGGCCTCTGAGATTCCTTCTTTGTCCATTGAACTTTGTCTTGATTGCTTTCTTGTTAGGCAGGGTGTGCCTTGTAAGGCAATACCAACTACTATAGTATGCTTTAACATCCTGCACTGAAAAATTCAAGTGAGTTTTCGTAATTGGCATGTGACTCTTCTCCAGGTTCTGGAGCAAACCACTTCCTGTCTTGTCTCTGCCTTCCATGAAGCCCTGGATTTCTCTGGGGAACTCTTTGACTCTGGCTTTCAGCCAAGAAAAGAACATGATATTTGTGTCTAAGTGAGAATCGAAAGTAGTAGCCCTACAAGCCTGTCTGCCCAAATGTCAGAAGCTGGAAATACACCCCAGCTGTGTGCCCAGAAAAAGCAGTGTGGGGACTGGTGAGCAAATAATGTCCCTGTTACTTTAAATAATGTATGCACTAAGTCTTCCACAGCTGTCTACTAGATCTAAGTCCATCTGCTCACCACTTAAAAGCCAATACTTAGGAGATAGGAGTGGGTGGAGATGAAATCTAGTTATTTCAGGGCTGACCCTGGGAAAATAAAGGAAGATACCCCCTCAAAATTCTACCTGAGGAACTTTCCAACACAGAAGGGCTTTTTATAGAGAGCAGATAGTCTTCATTCAGGGCATGTGTCTGTGTCCCTTGACCCTGACCTCTTAGAAGTAGTTACAAATATTTTGCTTCCTCTAACTTATTTTGGGGTTTGTTGATATTGTGTGTGTGTGTGTGTGTGTGTGTGTGTGTGTGTGTGTGTGTTATCTTAAACAAGAGTACAGTATGTAAGTGTTACAGCTCTTAGGGAAAAGCTTCGCCAATGCAAATGTTACAGCTCTGCTCTGGTGGCAGGGTCAGCGCATTCTCCAGTGCAAGTGTTAAGCTCTAAAGTACATGTGTCAGGAGCTAAGTAATGCCACAAAGTCATACCACACAACAAACTTTACACAAGAGATTATTGGGAGGGAAAAACCCAGGAGGCTGGCTGCTTCTGCTTGGGTGAGAATCAGCAGAGAACTTAGCAGAAGACAGAGTATATATAGAGTTTCTTGAGAAGATTGAAGGATTATATATATCCTTATCTTGGGGCAAGCTCAGGGATTGGTGGGATTTTCTGGCCTGATCTTGAAGCTTAGGGATTGGTGGTTTTAATTTTGTTTTGTTTTGTTTTTTCCTTAGTTTTTTTTTTTTTTTTTTTTACTTGGGTTCAAGCTAGGGGCAGTGTGTTCTTCCCTGGGCCATAGTCTTGTGTCATGTCAGGGTCAGGGTGTTCTTTCCTTGGCCCTTTTACCCTACACAGTATAATTATCATTTCCATTCCTATTCCCTCCTACTCCTTCCTTTCCCCTGCCCTTCTCATTCTCAGTTTCATGACCACTTCTGTAATTTTAATAGTTTATGTGTGTGTTACATACACAACATTCATTTATTTTAGTGTTGCTCATGTGCATGTATTTAGAGATGGCCACATAGATACGCTGTCATTATGCAATCTGTTTAGTCCACCATATTGTTGAGATTTCATTGTTGCACACTTGCTGCAGTTTGAACACCGTAACAATCCATCCATATCTTTTGTATAAAATAATGCACAGAGTTAAAAAATAAGGCTATTCTAGTATTAGCTGAAAGCACCAGATCTTCTGATGTGTGAACTTAAGGAAAGCATTTCTTAGCAGTTAACAGCTTCATTATTTAAGCCCGCTTTTACTTTTTCCCCCTTGCAACATTGTCTCACTATGTAGCCCAGGCTTGCCTCAAACTTGAAGTCCTCTCCCTTACCCATTATACTTGATGTGACTTTTCCTTAGAATTTAGAAATGCCCAAAAGAGGAAACCAAATTAACTCTGCTGAGGCAGCTACCAGGAACGTCACTGTTGCATAGCCACAGAACCATCTAACTGAATAATTAGAGCTAGGAAAAAACCAAAAACCTCTTTACATGATAGTGACATGGTGACAACAAAAGCTCATCAAAAAGTTCTTAGGTTCAGTACCTGCTGCTGTTTTCACTGATCATACAACCTTGAATACTTGGCTGAACCTTCCAGATTGTAAAGCCTTCATCAAAAACGCAGGACTGAGAGGCACCCTAACATGTGGGACTGGTTTGAGGATTAAATGGGAGAACCTGCCAGACCTACTCCAAGTAATCTACTGATTTTCCAAAGATGCTTTGTGAAGCCGGATCTCTTTGTTCTATTGTTGAAATGAATTTTCACATAGATCACATAGAAAATGAGGGTTGGTGTTATCTGGTTCTGGTTTTCACATATCTCCTTAATGTCACTGTTTCTTCATCCTGCTGTAAACAGAAGTCCCTTTCTCCAGAGCTGGGAACAGACTTCCGCTAAACCCTCAGGCATGTCCAGCCATCATTTCAGGCAGCTCAGAACCAGTCTAGACCATTGTCTTTCGGGATAGAAAGGCAGAACAGAAGTGCAAACTGCTTAAAGGACCATTTTCTTCAGTCAAATTTTGCCTGTGCCTCATTTGGTTGCCCAAAGAAACAATTTAGGAAATGTATTTTATCTTAGAAGAAATACATCTTTTGTTTCTTTTACTCACTTGGCGGGAGTCCTATTTTCTTCTGTGGCTAGAAAACAGGGTGCAGTAGCCTTCAGGCCTGTTAATGAAAGCATTCCCTTCAGCCCAGTGTCTCTCTGGGGACATTGCCCAGTCACTGGGTGAAGAAAACACTGCATTGAAGCAACTGGTATTTTCCACTTGAGACAACATCAGCCACACATACAGCAATAAGCCACCCAACATTAGAATTTGAAAAAGTAAGTACTGCAATCACATTCATTGTTTAAGTCCATGCAACACTTTTCACTTTATAAAGCACTCCTGCATGCATTAGCTCATTTGGGAAAATTGCAGAGAATTTGCTAACTACAGGAAGATATATAGAAGCAATAAAATTTATCTTTGAATCCATCACTCACAGAAAAATTTTTGTTAACCTTGTAATGTTTTCCTCAGCTGAGTTTTAGTGGATTTTTTGTTTGTTTGTTTTTGTTGGGACCTTACTATATATACAATTTTTTCTTTTTTTAATGGCATGCTTTGTTAAGGCATATTATGTTTTCTGCCATTCCATTTGAAGCTCCTATCTTCTGTGGAAGAAGTAATTGTGTAGTGTGAAGTGTTCCTGGCTGGACGTTCGAAGAGGGAGGGCCTAGGTTTTCTCCTTTGAAAAAGAGATGTGTGCTAAGGGATTTAAAATGTGAGACAGTGCACCCCAAAACATTAACTTGGCACCCAACACCCAGCACTGAGCAGGCCCTCTATTCATAGCCGTGTTAGGTGCATCCCATGGTGGTGGTAGTAAAGGTATTTCGAACATGTAGCTGGCATCTGGGTACCCTGAAGTCTCACAGACAGATCTACCTGTCTTAGGATATCTGTGTGGTATCCCGACAGTAACACCTCCTAGGTGACCATCACACTGATGGTTATATGTGGACTTGGATTTGTATGAATCACACACCACTGATACCGTGAATTTCATAAAAGAGAACATAGGTACTCTAGAACTGCATCCCAGCCTTCTCTGCTAGAGCAAGCTACACCTTGGTAGTTCTGGAGTCATTTTCCTTGATGGTCACTTCCTTTCTTAGCATGAAGTAATTGATACCAACAAAGGCTTATATAGCTTTTAAGGTGCTTGGAGTGTCCTGGGTTTAGGGGTTCTAATTTGAATGGAGATTCATTCTATGGGTGATTTAGAAAGTAGAGCCATTAACTTGATAAGTTCTTTTCCATTGGTCCATATAAAGAGAAGTAAACCCCCCATACATTTCATTGTGTTGTCAGTAATAATCTTGCCACATAAATTAAGATACTTGATTGAAAACTCATCAAAGGAAGATGTGAGTCTTAAAAGCTCACATACAAACATCCATACATCCTTTTCCCTTGCCTCCACAAAAGCAGAAACCATGCGCCTTTTTTAGTATATTAAAGCCACAAAGCAAAACCAAGGGGAGACAAAGCCAAACATATTCCTTCAAGGAGTTTGCAAATGTTTCTTTTCTGAACTGGAAACTGTTCAATTACAGTGTGGAAGAGAGAAAGAATGTCAGAGATAATCAAGGCACAGAGAAGACACCAATGAGACATGGAGGGAGCTGTATATATAGAATGAAAGAAAGGTAAAAAAGCCACATGGTAAAACATAGTATAATAAAAGCAGGTTAATTTAAATTATAAGAGCTATACAGACAAGCTTAAGCTAAGTCCACACTTTCATAATTAATAATTGATCTCTGTCATTATTTGGGAGCTGGTGGGACAGAAAGAGTTGTTACATGATTTAGCCTAAGGGTGCTTACAATACAAGCATGATGAGTTTATTCAGTAGCCATGTAAAAAGCCAGGTGTGTGACATACACTTTTAATGCCAGTGCTAAGGAGTCAGAAACAGGCCAGTAGCTTACTTGTTGACCTGCCTAGCAAAATCAGCAAACACCACATCCCAGTGAGAGACCCGACCTCAAAAATCCAGGTTAATTGCTTCTGAGGCTATCTTCCACATGTGCATGCACGCACGCATGCACAAACACACACATAAAATCAGGAGGGCAGACACCCCTGAACCTTCTCCCTAACCTAAGCCCTTGCCCAAAGTTGTCTCCAGGGGCTTACCTTCTTTCCTAATGGTGTTAACAGGTGATGTTGAATGAATCGCTCCTCACTCCAAGGGCTTGATGCATGTGCAGCACCTCTCATCGTCCCTTGTGTGGATGTAGGGGATCTTTACTCTTTCCCCTTATACTTGAGGAAATCAGACTTCAGAAAAGTTAAAAAGAAGCCACCCACTCACCTGAGGGGTAGGGGAGGAGGGATCCAACCTGCAACCTTAGACTCTGCACTCTATCAGAATCTTAACCTGAGACCAAATTAGCATCTTCCCTAGAGAGTGATGGGTACACATGGACCCAGGTGTGACGTGTCTAAGGGCCCTTAGGAATTTGAAGCTACTTTCTCAGCTGTTAGGTGAGGTTTACAAGGATCTCCCTCAGAGTGTTCAGAAGGGGATAAGCACCTGTGCAGATAAACACATGCTATGCATCTGCTTGCTTCCTAAAACTTGGTCTGCCATCAAACACCCTTGAGTGCAAATAGTGAAAATAATAGGCTTAACTATGTATTACTTTATATGAATAAAATTAGAGGAAGCAAAGGAAAATTGGAGGTCAGGCCAGCACAGTGATGGTGTTCATCTTGTTGCTCACCAAATCTTTTTCATTCTTCCAACATATTGCTATTGGGCATTCTGTTGTGCACTAGGCATACGGGGGGGGGGGGGCATCTTGTAAGGGATGTCTTTAAATAATTGCAGTTCAAATTGACAAGTGCCTAATGGAGTTTGGGATCAACTCTTCAAGTCTAAAGAAGAAATGGAAAAGCTGTCCTGGAAGGGCCTGTAGTGATCTCACAGAAAATGAATATCTAAGCCATCTCGAAAGTAAGATAGAGGGGGGTAGAAAAAAGAGTCCAGTGAGGGAGGGCTTTCCAAAAATGTGATGCCCAAGGAAGTCAGAAAGGCAGAGAGAAAGCCAAGTCTGAGAAGCACTAATGGAGAGCCTGCAGAGAGAGTTGAAATGATGTGTAGGACAGGTTTCTTTGCTTGTCACCAGAGATCTTCAGGTCTAATTGTGTACATCAGAAGGGGTTTTGTGGTACGCAGAATCATGGATAGAGTGAGGATTCTATTCCTCCTCCTGGTATTATATTAGTTAGGTGGCCAAAAGTGCCCCCAGACCACTAGATCTCAGCTAATCATCTGAGCATTTGGAAAGGTGTGGCTACATCTGGCCTATATAAAACCCTCTGATGAACTATGAGCAATTACCAAACAGGGCTGAAGAGCTGAAACTTTCCTTAGATTTATCAGGTCCCTTAATGAAACATGCCTCACATTAAGTGCTAATACCATATTATCAGTTATTGTTCACAACCTGTAGCTCAGTGTTATACAAGAAGTGTTCCTTAGAACAAATTGCCAAACTTAGCTGGGTTTGCTCACATTTTCTGGGCAACTAAAGAAAGTATACTGGTCATAGGTGTCTGTCCTCTCCTGTCAGGCTAGCCTGAGCATTGTCTCCTGGCTGTGGTAGAGAACCACATGTTGTTGCTTCTTGGAGTCTAGCCTCAGCAGAGGAGGATATGATCTCCCCTGAATTCTAGCACCAAAACACTATTCCAAGTTCATCCTAGATTTCAAGGACAGAGAAACAGACTCACGGCTTTAGTACACTGTACAGAGTGAGGTCACGATGCAGAGAGGAAGGAGCAGAGGAGTAATGATATCTTTTACTTTACAGGGGCATGTGTGCCACAGCTCCTCTCTTGAGAAATAATACAAAGGCACAATGGTCTGAGAGAAGCAGGTTAATGTGCTTTCTTGTGAATTATGCTATCAGTTTTGAGATTTAAAAAATGAGACTTTTTTTTTTTTGGAAAACCAGTCTATTGCTTTCAGACAGGCTAGTAAGTCCCACCATGTAAACTTTAATCTATATTCAAATATCTGATCTAATGTGATAGAGAAGGATGAGGTAACAGGACAAAAATCAGAATCATTTGTGTGATCCTTGGGAAATTATTATTTTTAAGTTTAATTTTATTGAAATACAAACTGCATGTACTGAGTCTTCTCTGCCCAAAGCTTGCAGATCATTCACATTTGGTTGCACTCAGGTAAACATCACACATCGCAGTGATGATGTAGGTCTGCCAAGCCCACTTACCCCACTCTGCCCACATATCCTAATCCCTTTCTCTTGCTATAGTTAGTGTGTTGCCAGGACATAAATACTTTTTGTCAGGTACTCTGAGATTTCAGCTCTTCAATCTGTTAAGCAGACATCATCATTTGCGTGGTAGTGGTACTGTGGGGTTTACCAGAAAGGAAATATAGTAGGTTGGGCATCTGTAGCCATGCAAAGTCTGAGTTTCTTGTTAGCGTGTTAGGTGAGCTAGTATCGGCGTAAAATGAATGCAGACAGATTGTAAAAATATATACAGCTTTAATGGGGAAATAGACTTACAGAACCAGAGATTCCCGCGGTGAACAGGAAAGCAGAAGGGGCGGCTGGGAGCATGCCCGCAATCTTTATAAGTAAAAAATATCCTTGGGGGACCCCGCCCCCAAGTAAAGTGATTGACTGGGTCTCTCCTACAAGCTAGGAGAAAGGAGTAGAACTAAACATAATATTCTACTAATGAAGACAGACTTTCATCAGAAAAAGTAAAAGAGGTTGTCCTGGTTAAATTAAATTTAAAATAATAAATGGACAGAGTTTTATGTCATTAATGCATTTGCTTGATTCTTCTCTCCTATACCTGACCCAAAGATTGAAGTATGTAGTTCCAGGAAGACAAAACCATCAGGTCACTCAGAAGCTTTCACATTTGGGATTTCCTCATCTGGAAGTATCTTCTTTGGGTTAGTTGAAACTAGATCACCGTTTGACTGACTTGCCCCAGAAAACCCTCTGTTTTATTTGTGAGAATTTTGTGTGGGCTCTATTTGTCAGTGAGCATCACTGTCTGTCTTGGCCACAAGGGGGCTCATCTCTCCTATGGAGAAGGTGCCAGCCTTTCTGATCACCCTTTGAAGTTAGAGTAATGGCTCAGGAGATAAAATAGGAGTCCTTTCTGTTAAAGTACTAACACAGGAAGTACAGACAACTGCAGACAGGCTCCTGGGTCACTTGGTGCCTTTCCTCCTATCTCCAAACCTTTTTCTTCCTTTGCAGCTTCAGAAGCAGCTGTCAGAGCTGGATGAGGATGACTTGTGTTATGAATTCCGGCGAGAACGCTTCACTGTTCACCGAACCCACCTGTACTTCCTGCACTATGAATTCGAGCCTGCTGCTGACAATACAGATGTTACCCTGGTAGCTCAGCTCTCCATGGACAGGTACGATCAATGATGTTACCCACCACACAGTCCCCATAACTGATGTTCTTTACCCCATGGAACAATGGAAGATGAGCGATGGTCTCCTAGGCTTGGAATATCAAGTTGTGTTAAGTCTAAATCATCTTCCTCGTGCTGCACAAGAGGGGTTTCCTCTTTTTGTTATCAATGTTGCTTGAGGATAATAATAAGAATTCGTTCATTAGGAGTAAAGCCCTGCTGAAGAGGCTACACACTGGAGCTTAGTTACTGCTCCATTGCTGCTGTGAAAAGACACCATTATTAAAGAAACTACTTCAAAAGAAAGTATTTAATTGAGGGCTTACTTACAGTCTCAGAGGATTAATCTATGAATATCATGGTGGCAGGAATGTAGGCATGGGACTGAGAACTTGCATCCTGATCTGCTGGAAAGAAGACAGAGTGAGAGAAATACTGGGCTTGGCATGAACTTTTTAAACCTCAAAGACCTTACCCAGCAACACACTTCCTTCACCAACGCCACACCCCCTAGTCTTTCTAACACAAGTGCCACTCCCTGGTGACTAATCATTTAAATATATGAGAATGCGGGCACCATTCTTATTCAAACTGCCAATGTGGACCCAGCAAAACGTGGCTCATTTCTCTTCCTCACTTGTGTCCTGATGTAACAGTCCTTCACTGGGCATTTCCCAGTGGCACTCCTGTTATGGTGGCCCTTTCTCAATTACAGTCTGATAGGCAGGTTCTTAACCATGATAAGGGATAACTGAGTCACAATGAGAGCTTTTGAGACAAATTCATACCCAGGATCCATAGCAAACAATTAAGACAGAATCTTTGTTGTGGTGTTGTTTTAAGTTTGGAGTGTGTGAACCAGGATCAGGAGTATAGATAGATATGCATAAATAATTTAATAATATTATAGTGGCAATAAGGTCTTTGAAGGGACTGGGATAGATAGTGTCAGTCTGTTTGGAGATCTTCTTTAGATTATGCCATTAGGCAAAATCTTCCTAAGAGACATATCTGTAGAGATGTAGAAGGTAGTGAGGAAAGTTAGACACACCAGTTTCCCTGAAAAGTTTTCCAGACAGATGAACTAGCAAGTCCAAAGGGCCTATGGTTGGAAGGGTGATTGTTTGCACAATTGGACAGAAGAAAAGCATAGCTATACAAATAATTTTAGCTATGTACAGTGTTGACGGAGTACAGAGAGGGTATTGTATCACCTTTAGCTGAGTTACAGATGGTTGTGAAGTACCTGATGTGGCCAATGGGAAACAAACTCAGGTCCTTGCAAAAGTAATACATACTCTTAATTGCTAAGTTGTTCATCTCTCCCGCTGTTACTTATATTTTTACAAACCTCACTGACTACAGGAGATGAATGGATTTTAAGCCCTGAGGTCACTGTCCTCGAGATAAGCAGATTTCCTCTCCCAAGCCATTTGACATAGCTGACTCCCATACTGGCTGAGCAGCTTCCTCTTTAAGTTACACATGCTTCAGTGGCTGTCCTTATCTGGTACACTTTGTGCCAAACTGAGATGTTAATCTAATTAATGTTAATCAATACAAAATTAGGAGTCAAATATTTGGGTAAGAACCTGAAAGATCAGAGAGTCAGTAGCAGCTACCAGTAGCTTCCTACCTCTTTGTTCCTCTGTCCAAAAAGGACAAGGGCTCCTCTCTCAGCCCTGCCTTGCCATGTCCTGTCTTCTCTCTCTCAGTCCTCCAGACCTAGCTAGCTCTGCCCTCTGACTCCAAGCAAACTTTATTTGCTAGCACACAGTCAAATTATCACTCATTTGCCCCTTTTTATATAAAAACAAAGGTTTTAACTAATGGAAAAACAATATACAATATGTACAATAACTATATACAAATATATATATAGGCAATAATTACATTAACAGTGTCTAATCCATAGCATGTGACAAATTCAGAGAAAATACTCCATTTTATCTTGGTGAGGCCAAACTGTTGTACATAATTCACTTTCTATCCTGACTTATAGTACCAGCCCAAAAGTATCTTTTTTTTACACTTTACACTTTTTTGTGAGTTTCTTTTCTGAACTGACAAGGAAAATAACCATAGCTATCTGTTCTTAACTCCATCAGAGACCTGAGAAGGATATAATATTACCTGGGTAAACAGGAAGTGCAAAGCAAACTAAGAAAGGACAGAAACTGCTGATTGCCTGGACATTCACCGAAGGTTCGTCTGCAACCTTGGGGAATCCATACCTGGCCTACAGGTATATATGACAGAAATTTCTGTGAACCAGGATTTTTGAAGGACTTTCCCACCTTTTCTTGGCAGAGTTCGGCAGTCACTTTCTTTTGTTCCCTGATTGTCCAACTTGGACAGCATACTGTCAGCAGTTGAGGCAAGGGCAGTTTCTTGCCCAGTGGCTAGCTTTTACCACATAGAAAGTAAACTCAATTTGGCTTTTCTTTGATGCCTATCATCTTCTCTGAAGTAGATTGGTGCTCCCAGGAACAGACATGTCTCATTGTCTTAAAAAAAGAACCTTATGCTATTAAAATATGTTAAGTGCCATATTTTGTAGATTTCCAAGGTTTGGAAGACCACCTGTTTATATAAAATATCTCTATTTGACCTCGAAAATATACCTAACCTGAGTACAAGCTTGATCATAATAGGTGACTAACTACTCACCTGCATTTCTTTATTATCCTAAATACTTTGTAATAATAAATTTTGAGGATCAGAAATTTAATTACATTGTTCGATGAGCTGTATAGGTACAATACACTGACCAAGAGTAGAAATCTATGTACAATATTTTCTAAACAAGACAACCTTAAGTTTCTATCAATATATAAACATGCCTTTAATAAGAGTAGAAACTTATATATCGTATAACAAAGATAGCTTCAGATTTGTATTATTGTACAAAAACCTATGCCTATACCATCTGAATGGTGGACATGGAGGGAATGTGTGAAAGTATGTGTGACTGGGAGGAAGTGAAACCACAGTGCTGTTCGGAAGCAAAGCTGCCCAGTGGTGAGGGCCTAAGCACAGTAGCATTTGGATGCCAAGGACCTGTGGAGTTTGGGGCTTGTGGAGATTGCTCTAGAAAGGCTGCAATAGGAAAATTCCATACTCAGAGGGCCTGAGGGGTGGGAAGGAGCATGGTTACTCCAGCACGTGGAGCTCCTATGTGCAGCTGCAGTGGGTGCTGGTGGCTTCAAAGCCATGGGCAACTATTTTGTGAATTTGTGCTCCAAAAGTTGGGCAACAAATGATGTATTTATCTAAATAATGTTAATCAGTAAAGACGAAGGAATCAAATATTGTGATAAAAACCTGAAAGATTAGGGAACCAGGAGCTTCCTACCTTTTCTGTTCCTCCATCTAAAAGGGCCAAGCTCTTCTTTCAGCACTGCCTTACCACTTCCTGTATCCTCTGCTACAGTCCAAACCTCTATGTTCAACTAGTGGCTAGCTCCACCCTCTGACCCCAAGCAAGCTTTATTTGTCAGAACACAATCAAAATATCACACAACACCTTAACTGCCTCATTTCAAAAGCACTGTCTGTTGGGCTACCTGACTTTCCCATATGGAAATGAAGATGCCTTGGGATTGATCAGGAATGATGTGAGCCACTGTTCCAGGCATGCAATGAGTGTTCCTTAAAGACTGTTATTAATCATGAGTGGATGCAAAATGTGCGAACATGAAGGAGCAGGAACCTCAACATGCAGAGGCCCACAGAGCACCATGAGGGAAGCATGGAATGAGTGGAAACGTCCATGTCATGGCTGTCTGGGAATGACACTGAGTGTAATTAATGGAAATGGGTGCCTTTCTCAAAAAATGAGGTGAGAGAAATGTGGAGGAAGACACTAAACAATGACCTCTGGCTTACACACATATTTGTGGTGTAGCTATGCACAACACCTGGTCCCAGGAGGCAGACACTGTGTGTAATCAATGGCTCAGACCTTCAACTTAACTTTATGCAGAAGTCATCTTGCCTTTCTAAACCTCAGTTTCCTTATCTGTTACCTGGGAATGATGATATTATTAAGGTTATAATGCCCATGAGAATATGCAGGCTCAGTTCTTTGTACTGATGTATATTCAAAAGCTTCTGAACTGAATGAAGCATGAGTGATCAGAATTTATTAAAACATTAGTGTGTTCTGTGTAGAAGGCACTAAGCTTCAGATCAAAGAGCTCTATCTCAAGTCTCATCTCCTCCCTCAATCCTCTGCTGATAGTTTTAGCATTTCACTCAATATCTTAGAATTCTGGTTTTTTTTATATATGAAATAGGGTTAAAGTTCTTGCCATGCAGAATTCTGATTAGTGTTGAATGAATCTGTGGAAACTCTTTTAACATTTGTCAACCAGGAACCATTGTCTAGATCTGAATGCCCTTCTGGAAAATTCTGTATGTGTTTGATTTTCTGTTGCTGTGATATAATAGTCTTATCAGCAGTAACTTAGGAAGGGAAAAGATTTATTTGGTTTATGTTTCAAGTCACAATTCATCATTAAGGTGGTAAGGGTGGGAACTTAAAAGCAGAAACCATGAATAAATACTACTTGCTCCTTACTGTCACACTCATCTAGCTTTCTTATACAGCCCAGGATCACCTGTGTAGATATGGTACCACCCACAGTCAGCTGGGCCATCCCACATCAATCATCAACCAAGATAATACCTCATAGACATGAACGCAGACCAATCTGATCTGGGCAATTCCTCAGTTGAGAATCCTGCCGATGACTCTACACATTCTCAAATTGATCACTGATGCTAACTAGGACATGGTAGTAGGCATTTAGCGATAATAAAGGGGGAAAGAAAGACCTGCACTCAGCCCAGCTGTGTCACTTCTGAGACGTGTGAATTTGATTCAGGTACTTGGCCCCTTTCAGCCTCCCAGTGTGAAGTGTGATAATACTTTCAAGCCATGTTCATTGATAGGATGTTGGTATAAGGAGCAAGAGAATTTCTAGGACCTTTACAAACCATACTAGTTGTTTAATAAAGATATTTTAAAACAGATTTGTATATGAGGATTATAAGAAAGACAGATTATTAGAAGTGCATGGGTGTGGGCTTTCCAAAGAAGAGTTACAAGAATTAAGTTACTAAATTATGTCCAAGTATGAGTGAGGGCTACTCAAGAGGGAGTTGTTTGGATTCTCTCTTATAATGGTATTAACCCTAGTCATAAAAGATGCACCCTTCTGACATAATTATTTCCCAAAGCACCCTTAATCTCATGTTATCACTATGGGAGTTAGGATTTGTACATACAGGTTTTGCAGAAGCTTTAGGTCATGAGTTTTACCACTTCAGAAGGGCCCTTCCTGGCCTGCACTGAGTCTCTATTCCTTGAATCTTCTGTGTTACTGTTCCTTACATCCCAAGTGCATTGTTCCATCTGAACTCATCTCCGTTTGTTTTATTTATTGTATTCTCCACTATTGGTACATGCACCCCTAAAGTGGAGGAGCCTTGTCTGTCTAGCAACCCAGGAACACTGATAAAAATGTTAGATAAGGCTTGCTTTAAGAAGCAGAAATGAGGAAATTATAGCTGTCAGAGACTGAGTACCTGCTGAACATCCAGCTTTATACCATGCACTTCCTACCATTATCTCAGCAAATCCAATCACATGTTTTTGCTACTTAATAAACTAGTCCAAATAGTAGCAGTTTCAGCTGACCATCATGATGAGCTCACTATTCCATGATCAGATATTTGTTCTCAGGGTTTATGGGTCCCTACAGGTGTCTGCTGCTATCTAAGAATGTCTGCTAAAGGTAGGTTTACCTGGGCCATGGGCTTATTATCAAGCCAGGTAATATATTTTTAGTCACAAAATGAGGAAGTGGGGTGTCACAGGATTTCGAGAGTGTTGAAGCTCAAATCCAAGTGCCTTAACAAATTTTGACGCTTCTAACATCCATTTTCTTAATGTCCCATGAACCAAAACAAGTCACACAACCAGGCCTGAGTCCTGTAAGAGAGTGCCAATATTAAGTATAGATAAAGAGAGTTAAGTAGCTTTTGTAATCAACCACAGGTGTTCTTATTCCCAATGAACATATATACACACTGACATCAAAATACCATCAACATTTGACCACCTGTACTGCACCTATAACTCAGAGATCAAATCTGATATTATGACAAGTATCAGAGTATTCCAGTCCTGAGCCCTTTGTTCTCTCCAGCAGAAAGCAGTTATGGGCACTGTGGTGAATTGGGGAAAACTTAGAACAGAAAGGCAGAGCTTCTTCGAGTGTCTCGAGCCATCTTCTGGGCTGGCTCGTCCTGTTTTAGGCAAATACTCTCTAAAACTTGACTCTTTCATCATAAAAATGGCACAGTCACATTAGGAATGCACAAATGTTTACAACTTTAACACTTTCCCCAGGCTGACAACATTGTAGTTTTTATTTTTTATTGATTTTATTGAGCTATAGATTTTTCTCTGCTCCTCTCCTTTTCTCTATCTTCCCCCTTCCACCCTCTTCCATGGTCCCCATGCTCCCAATTTACTCAGGAGATCTTGTCTTTTTCTACTTCCCATGTAGATTAGATCCATGTTTGTCTCTCTTAGGGTCCTAGTTGTTGCCTAGGTTCTCTAGGATTGTAAATTATAGCCTTTTTTTGCTTTATGTCTAAAAGCCATTTATGATATTTCTCTTTCAATAGGATGTTTTCTAGATTCATCTATTTGCCCTGAAATTTCAAGGTGTCATTTTTTTCTGCTGTGTAGTACTCCATTATGTAAATGTACCACATTTTCCTTATGCATTCTACACTCAAGGGTCACTTAGGTTGTTTCCAGGTTCTAGCTATGACAAACAATGCTGCTATGAACATAGTTGAGCACATGTCCTTCTGGTACAATTGAGAATCCTTTAGGTATATACCCAAAAGTGGTATTGCTGAGTCTTGAGGAAGGTTGTTTCCTAATTTTCTGAGAAATCACCATATTGATATCCAAACCAGTTTGCAAACCAGTTTTCACTCCCACCAGTAATGGAGGGGTGTTCTGCTTACCTCACATCTTCTTCAGCATAAGTTGTCATCAGTGTTTTTGATCTTGGCCATTCTTGCAGGTGTAAAATGGATTCTCAGAGTTGTTTTGATTTGCATTTCTCTGATAGCTAAGGATGTTGAGCATTTCCTTAAGTGTCTTTCAGCCATTTTATGTTCCTCTGTTGAAAGTTCTCTGTTTAGGTCTGTACCTCATTTTATGTTATTGGATTCTTTCTTCTTTTGATGACCAGTTTCTTGAGTTCTTTGTATATTTTGGAGATCAGTCCTCTGTCTGATGTGGAGTTGGAGAAGATCGTTTCCCATTCAGTAGATTGCCATTTTGTATTGTTAACTGTGTCCTTTGCTTTACAGAATCTTCTCAGTTTAAGGAGTTCCCATTTATTAAGTTTTTCTCTAAGTGTCTGTGCTACTGGGGTTATATTAAGAAGTGTTCTCCTATGCCAATGCATTCAAGTGTAGTTCCTACTTTCCCTTCTATGAGGTTCAGTGTGATTGGCTTTTTATTGAGGACTTTGGTCCATTTAGACTCGAGTTTTGTACACGGTGATAGATATGGATCTATTTTCATTCTTGTACATGTTAACATCCAGCATCAGTTGTTAAATATGCTTTCTTTTTTCCACTTTATATTTTTTCCTTCTTTGTAAAAAATCAGGTGTTCATAGGTGTGTGGATTAATATCTGGGTCTTTGATTTGAATCCATTGGTTCTCCTGTCTGTTTTTATGCCAATACTAGGCTGTTTTCAGTACTGTAGCTCTGTAGTAGAGTTTAAAGTCAGGAATTGTGATGTCTTTATTGTGCAGGATTGTTTTGGCTATCCTGGATTTTTGCTTTTCCATATAAAGTTGTGTACTATTCTTTCAATGTCTTTGAAGAACTTTTTTAGAATTTGATAGGCATTGCTTTTGGTAAGACTGCCATTTTACTGTATTAATTCTCCCTACCCAAGATCATGGGAGAGCTTTCCACTTTCTGATGTCTTCTTCAATTTCTTTCTTCAAAGGCTTAAAGTTCTTGTCATACAGGTCTTCCACTTGTTTTCTTAGAGTTACGTTGTGATATTTTATGCTATTGTGAAGGGTGATATTTCTCTCTTAGCCCATTTATCATCTGTGTAAAGGGGGGCTACTGATTTTTTTAATTTGTCTTGTACCTTTCTACATTACTGAAAGTGTATATGAGTTGTATAAGTTCCTTGGTAGAATTTTTTGGAAGTTTACATAGCTTGTGTAAACTATCGTATCATCAGCAAATAGTGAGAATTTGGCTTCTTTTCTGATTTGCATACCCTTGACCTTTTGTTGTCTTTTCCTCTAGCTAGAACCTCAAGGCCTATATTGAATAGATATGGAGGGAGTGGACTACCTAGTCTTGTTCTTGATTTCAGTGGGATCTCTTTGAGTTTCTCTCCATTTAGTTTGATGTTATAGTTCGCTTGCTGTATATTGCCTCTATTATGTTTAGGTATGTTCCTTGTGAACAGGTCAATCAGACAAAAAATGAACAGAGAAATAAGAGAACTAACAGATGTTATGACTCAAATGGATTTAATGGACATATATAGAACATTCCATCCAAACATAAAAGAATATGTGTTCTTCTCAGCACCTCATGGAACCTTCTCAAAAACTGACCACATATTCGCTAACAAAACAAACCTCAACAAATAAAAAAAAATGGAATAACAAATGTACCTTGTCAGATCACCATGGTTTAAAACTAGAAGTCAACACCTATACTAATTCCAGAAAGCCCACAAACACATGGAAATTAAACAATGCTCACCTGAATCATCAATGGGTCAAGGAAGAAATAAAGAGAGAAATTAAAGACTCCCTAAAATTCAATGAAAATGACCACACAACATACCCAAATTTATGGGACACAATGAAAGCAGTGTTAAGAGGAATGTTCATAGCAGTAAATGCCTACATAAAGAAGCTGGAAAGATTCCACACTAGTGAGTTAACAGAACATTTGAAAACTTTAAAACCAAAAGAATCAAACTCACCTAAGAGAACTAGACAGCAGGAAATAATCAAATTGAGAGTAGGAGTTTAAAACTCTGCCAAAAACGTTTTTGACAAAATACAACATCTGTTCGTGATAAAGGTCATGGAGAAAGCAGGTACATAAGGAGCATACCTAAACATAATTAAGGCAATATACAGCAAGCCAACAGCCAGCATCAAACTAAATGGAGAGAAACTCCCAGAAATTCCACTGAAATCAGGAACAAGACAAGGTTGTCCACTCTCTCCATATCTATTCAATATAGTTCTTAAGGTCCTAGCTAGAACAATAAGACACCAAAAGGAGATCGGGGGGATACAAATCAGAAAAGAAATCAAACTCTCACTGTTTGTTGATGATATGATAGTTTATATAGTTGATCCCAAAAATTCTACCACGGAACTTCTACAACTCATAAACACTTTCATTAATGTAGCAGGATACAAGATTGATGTGGGAGTGTCATATATCAATCTGTTGATTTCATTGGTTAAGTTATAATAAACCAGCTGCTTGGCCTCATGGCTTGGAACATAGATGGGAGGAGTAAACAGAATAGAATTCTGGGTGGAAGAGGAAGTGAGGTCAGACTCTGCTCTGCTCCCGGAGAGACTCTGCTCTCCGGAACACAGACGCCATGCTCAGCTCTCCCGGGTAGACGCGATAGCTCTGCTCTCTGAGGCACACGCGATGAAGATGGATGTAGGCTAGAATCTTCCCGGTAAGCGCACCTTGGGGTGCTTACACACATCATTAGAAATGGGCTAGTCCAGGTGCGAGAATTAGCCTGTAAGGGCTAGAGTTCATGGGCCAAGCAGTTCTTTAAATGAATACAGTTTGTGTGTTGTTATTTCGGGCATAAGCTAGCCAAGCGGCCGGGGTGTTGGGGACGCAGCCCCGCCGCCGCTCCTATTTCAACACAAGATTAACTCAAAAAAAATCAGTAGCCCTCCTGTACACAAATGATAAAAGGGCTGGGGAAGAAATCAGAGAAACATCACCCTTCACAATAGCCACAAATAGCATAAAATATTTCAGAGTAACTCTGACCAAGCAAGTGGAAGACTTGTATGACAAGAACTTTTAAATCTTTGAAGAAAGAAATTGAAGAAGACACCATAAAGTGGAAAGATCTCCTATCTCTTGGTAGGCAGAATTAACACAGTAAAAAAGGCAATCTACAGATTCAATGCAGTGCCCATCAAAATTCATCACAGACCTGAAAAGAACAACACTTATCTTCATATGGAAAAACAAAAAAAAAAAAAAAAAAAAAAAAAAAGGATAGCCAAAACAATCTTGTACAATAAAAGAACTTCTGAAAGCATCGCAATCCCTGACTTCAAACTCTAATACAGAGCTATAGTACTGAAAACAGCCTGGTATTGGCATAAGAACAGACCTGAGGACCAATGGAACTGAATAGAAGACCCAGATATTAATACACACCTACAAACACCTGATTTTTAACAAGCAAAAAAATATCAAATGGAAAATGAAAGCATATTTAACAAATGATGCTGGCATAACTGGATATCAACATGTAGAAGAATGAAAATAGACCCATATCTATCACCTTGTGCAAAATTCAAGTCCAAATGGATCAAAGACCTTAACATAAAGCCAGCCACGCTGAACCTTATAGAAGAGAAACTGGGAAGTACACTTGAATGCGTTGGCACAGGAACCCACTTTTTAAATATGATCCCAGCAGCACAGACACTTAGAGAAATAATTAATAAATGGGACCTCCTGAAACTGAAAAGGATGTTGAACATTTCCTTAAGTGTCTTTCAGCCATTTTAGATTCTTCTGTTGAGAGTTCTCTGTTTAGATCTGTACTCCATTTTTTTTTTAAATTGGATTATGTGTTCTTTTGGTATCCTTTTTTTTTTTTTTTGGTTTGAGTTCTTTGTATGTTAGAGATCAGACCTCTGTCTGATGTGGGGTTAGTGAAGATCTTTTCCCATTTTATACACTGTCGTTTTATCTTGTTGACCATGTTCTTTGCTTTACAGAAGCTTTTCAGTTTCATGTTCATTTTTGGGGGATTAGTTTTTTGAGATAAAGTATCCATCTGTTTTTTTCTGGAACTCATTTTGTAGACCAAACAGACCTTGACCTCACAAAGATCCACCTGCTTCTGTCTCTCGAGTGCTGGAAGTAAAGGTGCCCCCACCTTCACCTGTCTATTAAATGAAAAACAGTGGACTTCCAAAAGAAGGCAAGATCTTTGGTGAGAAAGGAAGCAAAGGGAGTCATTTTTAATAACCCATGCTGGTGAGAATTAACTGAGATCCAATGAGAGCTACATTCATCCTTTGTAAGTGTAGCACCCCAAATGACTGAGCTACCTTCCCTCAGTCCTATCTCTTAAAAGTTTCAATACCACCACACAGAGGACCTGACTTTCAATATATGAATCTTGAGTAGAAAACCCAGCCAAGTCATAGCATCTTTGAGGATGAATCTGAAGCTTAGAGTGAGTGGAGATGAATATGAGGCTTAAAATGGGAAATGTGTCATGCAATCAGTTGTAAGTAGAGGAAGGAAGAGTAGGATCAACAAGGTGGGTGTTGTGTCTGCTTTACTGGTAAGGGACTTAGTCATATTTAGTCAAGAGATTTGGATTTGCATCTGATTGTCCAGGACATGCTAGAGGCAGAGACTCAGAGGTGGTATGCTGATGCTGCTTTCTTCCCTTCTTTTCCAGACTCCAGATGCTAGAGGCCATCTGTAAGCACTGGGAGGGGCCCATCAGCCTGGCCCTCTACCTGTCTGATGCTGAAGCCCAGCAGTTCCTCCGCTATGCCCAGGGATCCGAGGTGCTCATGAGCCGCCACAATGTGGGCTACCACATCGTGTATAAGGAGGGTCAGTTCTATCCTGTCAACCTCTTGCGCAATGTGGCTATGAAGCACATCAGCACACCCTACGTGTTCTTATCTGACATTGACTTCCTGCCCATGTATGGGCTCTATGAGTACCTCAGGTAAGGACCCCAGGGGACCTGACTGCTCTGTTCACTCTTCAGGCTGGCAGTCACATAGGATAATGAAGAACTAGACCAAAAGGTCCTCAGTCAGAACCATTGTCCAGTCTGCCACTCACCTTTTATAGGTAGGGCAACTGAAACCCAAAAACGGAAAGGGGTCTGCCCAGAGATTGTTCCTGCCTTCAGTAGGACCCTGTTAAAGGGTCCCTACAGGTTTGGAAGATGCATACAAAGTTCTATTATTCCATGCATAGACTGGATCTGAGTTTCCGTAGTGACATGTTAATTTTTGTATAGAAAGATCCTTTTTGTTCAAAATGCCTGCCCCTCTTCCAGTTTTCCAGCAGACAGACTTCCTGTAACCATTCTCAAAAGACCACTGCCTGCTCTTTAAAGCAAACCTAAGTAATTATGATGCCTAGCATATGTTGAAGCACTTGTACCAGAAAGTGATTGACAGATAAGATCTCATTCTGTTTCCTCCTCTTGTGGTCCATGCCACAGATCATATTTTTGTCTTCATTTTACAAATGGGAAGCTGCTGAGCAAGACTGGAAGACGCTGTTTTATGTTGCATAACTAGAGGAGAAGGAGCTGGGGAGGCACAGCACAGGACACCTAATCTCAGAACCATATAAATTTCTGTTGTAGGAGCTGCGGGCCTCTTCCCACAGCCCGGCTCCTGGCCGTTTGGCTAGCTTATACCCCGAAATAACAACACACAAATTGTATTCTTTGAAACACTGCCTGGCCCCTTAGTTTCAGCCTCTTAGCCCATTTCTAATAATCTACGTAGCACCACGAGGTGCGCTTGCCAGGAAAGATTCAGCATGTCTGACCTGGTGGCTTGCTGCATCGCGTCTGGCTCTGAGAGGAGCTGCATGATTTCTGAGCTCACTTCCTCTTCCTCCCAGCATTCTGTTCTGTTTACTCTGCCTATCTAAATTCTGCCCTATCAGATGGACACCCCTCTTTCTCCCATCTTCCCTCCATTTTTCCTTCCCTCTCCAGCAAGAGAAGGCATCCTTGTTAAGGTTGAATATGGATTCAACCTCTAGCACATTAGACTTTCATTGCAAGGTGTTGTTTGAGACACCAGTCCCTTCCTGGTAATCATGGAAGAGCCCCCTAAGCTGTCAGGGAATTAAAGGGTGAAAAGAGAGAGGTTAGAGGGCTGTGCCCTGCCTATCCATAACCTGGGATTTTCCTGAGAAGTCTTTACCACAATGAATTGAGTGTTAACAGGCCCTTCTCTCATCTCAGTGGCCCATTTCCCAACTTTACCTCATGGGCAGCATGTTTTGCAACACAGCACATAGGAATGGGTGTTTGTTTCTTCCCTATGTGTCTGTCATTGGACAAAGACTTAAAATTGCTGATGGCAATTCAGTGCTAGGCAACATGTGTTACCACTAACTTTTTTATTTAGTTCAAAGGTCACCTTATGAATCTCATCATAAGTTTTGAGATATTACAGATTGCCCTTCAAACCCTATCACTTTCTTACAATTTGAATTCACAGACTTATCTGAGCAAGAGCCATCTCCCCAGGTATGGAATTACCTCTGTTGGAACAGGATTGGAGTTAGTCACTCTATATGTTTTCTCAGAGGACCTGAGTTTTCATGTGTTCTAATGTTTTAATATTATAAAATAATAGGCAGCTAGAGAGATGGGTCAGCAGTTAAGAGCACTGTTGCTCCTACAGAAGACACAGGTTCAGTTCCCAGTACCTTGCCAACTGAGGTAAACATTTTTACAGGTGGCTAAACTTGGGTCCCAGGAAAGTGAAGAAGTAGTAGTTCAAAGCCATTCATTACTCCAGAGAACTGGCCCTCTCTTAAACCCAAGCACTCTTGTGACACACATGTGTATGTATAGTCAAAACACTGATATACATAAAAAAATCTTTAAAATGTGCAAATAATTAAAAATGAGTTTTTAATGCTATGGAACCAAACTATATCGCCGGGCAACATTAGTCCTCTCTCACCTGCTCACCAGTGTGTAACCTCTGACCTAGATTGTTTCTAGACACCAGAATCTTGAGAGCCTGTAAAAATTCAGTCAGAAGGCCAAAATAAATTCAGTCTCATTTTTTTATATAGGCAGATTATTGATTTGCTTTGCTTGGAGAAAAAAAATTTAGTGATTACCAGGTGTTTGCTTCTGATGTGTGAATTACTCATGGGCACTTTTGAGAGCAGTGTGCTATTACTGGTTTACGATGAGCTTAAGGGTGCTATTTGCTACAATATATGTAGTTTCCAAGAAGGCCAGTAGACCCTGGTAGAGACTCACTTTTTCACATGTAAATATAGCAAAAATGTTTTATTCAAACTCTGTTAACCTTCAAATAGTAATACCACAAATATGACACCCTGGAAGCCCTGCCAGCTGAAGTAAACATTTCTATAGGTGACTAAATATAGGGCCCAGGGAAGTGAATGATTAATGTCAGAAAGAAGAGAAAATGGCCTTCTACAGTTCATTCCTGCATCCAAAACTCCTGCTTATGTTACATTTTTTAAGGTCTTTCTTAGTTTCTAAAAAAAAGTTCAGCATTGCAGCTCACTAAACAGTTGCTGAGCAACCTGCTAATATTATAGCAAAACAAACAGCTCATTTGGAAAATAATGAAGTTGTGTCTATGCATAAGCAGAGCTGCAGAGTATCACCAAATTCTCTTCCAGCCCAATCTGTGTCTAGTAAAGTATCTGTTAGAGACCCAGCTTTCATGCTTGATCACAGAACTGTTAGTAAGGTCAGGGGGCATGAAGAAACCACACAGTCCTTCATTTGAACAGGTTCATGACTTGGGGCAGCTTGCTCCATTTCCCAAAACTTCTTCAAAAAAAAAAAAACTTTTTTGTTTCACCTAAAGAAGGGGCACTGACATCCCGCTGGATTATAGTAGATGTTCCACAGGAATGAATTCCCTACCACATGGCAGGCTCACAGTTGTCAGTTTGGGACTCATTTGCCAGTCCTCACTGCAGGACCTTCCCTTGCAAATGCCCCGCCACCTTCAGGACAGTTGGGTAACTGCATGGAACTAATTCATTTTTTTCTCTCATGGACGTGAGAAACATATAAATGGTATCTGGTCTACGATGGTTCACTTTTTGATTTTTCACTTATATAATGATGTATCTACAGAACCCATACTTAAAGATTTTGAATTTTGCTGTTTTTCCCAGGTAGCAATTAGCATAAAATCTTGTCTTGATTCCAGACTGAACAGTGACAGAAGCTCCAGTCAACTGTGTGGCTATGGGACAACTGATACCCCACACTGTGCTACAAGACTAAGCTATGGTGTTAACTAGATTAGGTGTAGTAAATGGATTTCCCATACACCATGCTTTCAATGTATGATGAGTATATCAGGATGTGACCCCATTTTAAATGAAGGGGATTCTATCCTCATATATGAGTTGCTTTTCTGTTGCATGATAAATTACCATGATCATTGGCAACTTAAGGAAGACAGGGTTTATTTGGGCTTATGATTCCAAAAGGATAGGCATCCATCCTGGCAAAGAGGTATGACAGCAAGTAGCAGGTATGATTGCTGGAGCAAGAGACTATGAGCTTACATCTTCTGCCACAAGCACAAAGCAGAGAAAGCATACTGAAAATAGGTGAGGCTTTTAATCTCAAAACCTATATTCAATTTACATACATCTTCCAGGAAGGCTACTTACATAAATCTTCCCAAACAACACCACTACTTGAGATCACTTCCAGAAATTGTAAGGCATATTTTGCATTCAAATCACCACACCTCCTTAGGGAACATTTACTTGGACTTGGCATCTAGGTACCTCCTAGATGTTCCTTGACTTTGATATGAGGATCATCCCATATCTTTCTCATGAGTCCTAGAAAGTGATAGAACAGTCGTCCTGTGACCATGCAGTGTATACCTAGTATAGAAGACTTGCGACAAAGCACAGGGGAAGCAACATTTTTCCATGCTTGGAGTTTTTAATCCGGTTGTATTGCTACTACCTTCGCTAATATTGTTTCCATTATAATTTTCATCATGAATGCAAAATAGAATTGCAGGAGCTGAAAGTATATCAGGAAGATGTGGGTGGTCATGGAACGCCTCAAAAAGAGCTGATAACTGAGGTTAGGTTTAAAGGTCAGTGGGACTCAAGTACAGCTGGTATCGCTGATGGACTGAAGGGCAGAAGAGTTGAAGGGTGGTTTCACAACCAGGACTATTCACACCATGGGATTGGACTGGTTTCCATCATTGGTCACCTGCAAAATTCTCATTGCTGATTATTACCTACAAGCCATAGCTATACCCATTGCCTTCCCTGTATTTATGTTCTAGGAGTAAAACATGGTACCCTGGCCAACACTGGACTTTGTAGCATGTGGGAATAAGTAGTCAGTGTAATTCCATTTATTCTAAGGGGATACATAACTGCATTCCTTTATATTTTCTCTAGTGTATAATGGAATAAGTGTAGCAATGTGAACAGGGTAAAAGAGGTGACAAGTGAGTCAGGCTAGGTGTCTATTGAGAGACATTAACTAGGTGGCATTTCCTTGAGTTCACATAGCCTTCTAATTCTACCTTATCTATAACATTAGCATTCATAGAGCACTTGTTATGTGCTAAGCACTGTTATAATCCTGCATGTGTTTTAGCAAACAAGCACCTCCATTTATGTTGCTTATGAGGGTACTCAGACTGAGTCCCCCACCTCAGGGCTCAGCATTGCTACCTGAAAATCTAGTTCCCTGTGAGCTTTTCCAGAAGTGCTCTCTGTTTAGCCTGCTGATTGATCAAGATGCCCATGTCCAAATTCATCACTATGACCACAATCATCAACCCAGAGATCTATGCATTGAGAGCTATCTTAACCTTTGCCTGAGGATACCGATTCAATCCTTACAAAACCCTACAGAGTACACACTAAGTGTATATCCTACCTACCAAACCCTGGGTTCTCAGGGCTTGCTCAAGAGTACCAGCTGGTGAATTCCTAGGTTGGATCTGAATTCAAGGCACCTGCAGCAGAACTACCCTTCTGGGAGACTCTGTTGTACATAACAAACAGGTTGAATGATTAAGCAGAATACTAGCTAAGCACCAGGTTCTACAGCCTTGTCTTCACCATCAAGACCCTCGGGAGGTGATATTCTAAGAGGGCAGTGATAAGTTGTCCCTTGTTTCTATGAAGTACCCCTGCCCATAAATCTCATGCTACAACTTGGGCGGTTTTCCTGGTTACAGAAACATCTATTTCTAAGGCAAGAGGGTGTGGAGAAAAACTGGACAGAGAAATGCTGGCTGGAAACTGAAAGGTTAATACTTTTTATTTCCATAAAAAATGCCAGAAATCTGCCCTTGCTCTAACAGTATGCCTCTCTTTTGAATGGTCCATGGTCTCCTTTTCTCCTACCTCAAGCCCATTGTAAGTTGAGACTAGGAAGGAGAGGGGACTCACTACTAGAAGACAAACCCTCCATTGGTCTCTAAAACTCTGAGAGCAGAGAAATAGTGTCACTGCCTGTGTTTTCAGATAGGGACTCAATGAGTGAAACAGGTATTAAAAAGTATCTAGAAGGTCAGAAGAGAGGCAGACAAGCTTTGAAGACAGCACCTCTTCTGCAGTGTTCTCCATTTTATCAGTAGTATACCCTGCACCATTTAGGTAGATACAAAAATGTTCCTCAACCCAAACTATTGCAGGAAGTTTATGAATACTTTGAAAATGTTTTGAACAAGAAGCAATGCATGTCACTCAGTGCTCTACATGAAAAAGAGATGCAGAGATATGGATAAATGGGTGGATATGGAAATATAGAAAAGCAGACTTTAAGGGTTGGCAAGACTTTGAAATTGGCAAGCTTGAATGTGGTACAGCAGGCTTCCATGTGGAATCACAGTTAGTGACTGTTACAGCCCTGAGGCATCAGTCTTTTTTTTTTTTTTAAGAAAACTTGGCTTTTGTATTCTTCAACTAATTGACTATGTTATTAAGGGTTAGCTGATTTCTTAAGATCAAGTGATGAAGATGTTAATACATATACCAAATACCTTCATCTAATTTTACTTGTTCAAGAGGACAGCTGTGATCCAGTGAAGTTTTTCAACAGGAAAATAAAACCCTTCAATTCTAACAGTCTAGATTCAGCAGTAGAAATGAGATATATGGAGTGATCCGAAGTGACTCAGTTTTGGGGGGCCATTTATATAACTCAAGTCTCCCAACCCAGATGTACCATCATCACACCCCTGCTTCTGGAAAATTTTGTAGTCACTGCATGACTCACAGGCAAATGATGGTAGCAGATTATTTGCCCCTGAGCCAGCATGTCCCAGCCAAGATAGGATGTATCAACAGGGCACACTGCAGCAGGGCCCAGGCCATAGTTACTATCCTACTCAACTGAAATGTTCAGAATGTAGACCCTGCAACCACTATACTGCTGAGACAACTTCCTTAATGAAACCTTTTCAGAACCTCAAAATTGAAACCTTCTGAACTGCGTCCAAAATGAACTAATCTGGGAACAGAACTATCCTTGTGGCAGTTTGTGTTTCGGTGAGATCAAAGAAATTTGCAGAAATCACTGCAGAACCAGATACTCTCTGTGGAGGGAAAGGAACTAACCAGAGCCTATTTATAAGGTATGCTGCGTATTGGGTCTGTTTATTGCAATATAGGCTTTGCAATACATCCATTAGTGTTTGATTATAAGTAACAGATTCTAAGAATATAATTATAGTAAAAATAAATCACAGGGTGAATATCTTCTAATGGAATCAAAGTAGAATTGGAAAGCCAGTGCAGTGAGACAAAGTTAAGAGGAGCAGCTCTGGGCATCTTTGCAACAGAAGTTCAAAAACCTGCAGAGCCCCAACAAAGTCATCTGTGTGGTCTCCCAGGCTCTGTTTCTATATCAATCACCAAGGGTGAGAAATGTGTTATTTCCCTTAGGCTGAGTGTATACCCCTAGACAGAGCAGGCAAGCTCTGAGGGCTGCTGCTTTAAATAGCCCTTTAGAAAGGAGAATTAGTTTTGAGCATGACATTAAAACAAATGGTTTTTATGCAAGTGGGGACCAAAAGCTCAGTCAGAAAAGAGGCTTCCTGGGCAAGCTTGAGGATCTGAGTTTGATCTGAGAATTAAACAAGAAAAAGCTGACAGCCTGGTCTACAAGAGCTAGCTCCAGGACAGGCTCCAAAACCACAGAGAAACCCTGTCTCAAAAAAACCAAAAAAAAAAAAAAAAAAAAAAAAAANCCAAAACCACAGAGAAACCCTGTCTCAAAAAAACCAAAAAAAAAAAAAAAAAAAAAAAAAGAAAAGAAAAAGCTGAATGTCATAGTGTATGCCTCTAATCCCAGCACTGGGGATACAGAAGCAGGTGAACCCTGGAGCTTGCTGACCTAACCTAATTGGCAAGCTCTGGTTCCCAATGAGAGACAGTGTCTCCAAACACAAGTTGGGATGAGGAATGATAGATATTCCAAGACTGACCTCTGGCTTACACACAATGCACCCATACATATGTAAGCACACATACATATTAGTAACTGTGATTGAATAATAACTGGGGCTTATATAGAGAACCTCATGTTTATATATGCATATAAATGAATGTCCTGTTCCCATCATAATTTTGCCCTGCCCACCTCCTACTCTACTTTCATGCAATTTATAACTTAAGTTTCCACAGATGCAGTCTTGCTTCAAATTTAGAGATCTTTGTCCTCAGACTTTTAGCATATAGAGCCATTTATGCCATCATGTAAGTACTATCTGGGCAGTGTGTGGTGGCTGTATTTCTATGTAGCTGGCACGTGATGGGTGGATGTACAGTGACCACTGACTAAGTAACAATATCTCGTGTCTTAGGGTCTCTTTTGCTATGAAGAGATACTATGACCACAGCAACTTTTATAAGTGAAAACGTTTTATTGGGTGGCTTATAGTTTCAGAGGTTTAGTCCATTATCATGGCAGGATATGGATGCATGCAGGCAGACATGGTGCTGAAGAAGGAGCTGAGAGTTAATATATCTTCATCTGCAGGTAACAGAAAGTGAACTGAGACACTGGGCATATCTTGGGCACAGCAGACCTCAAACCCTGCTTCAGCAGTGACACCCTTCTTCCAACATGGCCACACCCACTCCAACCAAGCTACACTTCCTAATAGTGCCACTCTCTTATTGGGGTCAATTACATTCAAGCTACTCTATCCCCCAACATTTTTATGGCCTAGAGTCCCAGGGACCCAAGAATATTCTTTAGACTTAGATTCTTATTTCACATCTAAAGTAGATAAGTAGGTCCATACTTTTTTTAGGCTCAACTGTGTATATAATGTAGGTTTAATACAAAAGCCTGATTCTGGGTATCTGGCCACAGAGGAAGGAACTGTAGATATTTGACAACATTGTTCAAACAAACAAGGGGGAGAAGAATGCAGGCCAAGACAGATTGACTGACACCCATGACTCTCAGACTTGCTGAGTATAGTTTACAGACATCTGTCTTCTGTCATCCTTTATAAACCTCTGTAGTAGTGATGTGGGGTGTATCACTGTAATTATAAGGACTTAATATAGTGATATTCAAGGGATTCCAAGATGAACTTACAGGCTACTTCTTGGACACCTCTTATCTATTCACCAAAGTCTCATAAGACTAAAACGATGGTCTCAGAAATCTGTCCTTATCGGTCCTGGTCCATAGTCTTCATCACCATTAATTGTTATAAAGTCGTGACTATATGCTTCTCAGCCTGTGGCCCTGTTCTGCTCTGCCTTGGACCAGGTTAAGCCAGTGACTAAAACAGCATGTGACTTCTCTTTGAACATCATCTCTAGTCCAGGCTTTAAGTTCAGACTCCAAGTTTTGTTAAGTGAAGTGGCTTCACATGGCTATGAAAGCTGCTTCTCCCAGGATTTTTCAAGATGCCTTCCAGTGTCTGCCATTCCCTCAAGCCTTTCAACTGTTTTTTCTATTGTAGAAATAGACGCAGAAGGTCCATGAGTGCATCAAGATCCTAAGTCAGTGGTGTGACTATATACAAAATGAAGTACTAAGGTCATAGCCAAAAGTAGATCAGGCCACAGAATAATGACAAGACTGCAGATGATACTTTCTATTTATCGCTGCATACTTGCATCCTGCCATGTGTACTACTTGGTGTGATATTACCTCATCTACGGCAGTCAGGCATTATTGTCACAGTTCTGGGCAGGAGAAACGTGAGGTAGTTCAGGAAGTCTGTCAGAAACTGAGCTCAGTTATTTGACCAGGACAAGACTCAAAGTAACATTGCCAGAATTCAAATGCAGTTTGTGTTTCTTAAAAGTATCATGCTATACTGCTATCTCTGAGCCTTTCTCCTTTTCCAAGAGATAGTGTTGGAACTGGTAGCCAACAGTCCAACTCAGGGGCAGGAGCCAGGTTCTGAGGAGCAGAAGACTGGGTAGGAGTCAATGAAGTTGGAGAACTCTTCCACGTAATCCATCAGCCTTCTAACTTACCTTGACTGGTGCTGGCCATATACTTTACAGGTTCAGGATCAGGGTCATCCCAGAGTTGAGGGGTCATGGGTGGTCTTTCCACTCATTGGCTTTGTATCCCTGGTCTTCTATGACTTGCAGTGTTGTAGAAGAGGTAGAAATAGGTCCTTTGAGATTTCCCCCTTCTATTCCTGGCTGTGATAGTAGTGCACACTGCAATTTTGTGGGCAGTAAACCCAGCCTCTACCGTTTAGCGTGCTCTCGGTTAGCAATGATAATCTGTCAGTTCCTCTCTGTGCTCTGTATGAGGCATTTGAACAGTTGCTTAACCTTCCTGGACTGACCATCAGCTTATCTTCACAAGGAAGAGGCTTGACCTAACATCAAAGGCACCTTATATCTCTCTTTGCATCTCTTTCAGGAAGTCTGTCATCCAGCTTGACCTTGCCAACACAAAGAAAGCAATGATTGTCCCTGCATTCGAGACACTGCGATACAGACTCTCTTTCCCCAAGTCAAAAGCAGAGCTTCTGTCAATGTTGGACATGGGGACCCTATTTACATTCAGGTGAGTGACCCTCACAGCACACATCTGCAGTTCCCAAAGCATCTCTCTCCCAGTACACCCAGCTGTCAAAGATGTTGGCAAAGAGGTCAATATGTTGCATTAGTCCACTATAAAACCAAAGAGACATACTAATCCCAGTATCCTTGGGACTCTGCTATTTCTCCCTGACATATTATTGCTTTATACATGGATGGTAGGGACTGCATCCAGATGGAAAGAGGCTTGCTGGGGCGAGAAGCCACACATTTATGTTCATACTTTAAAAGGCATGAAAAAATCCATTTAGCACCTTTCCCTTAGCTCAGAATTCTCCCTTTGGAGTGCATGGTAATGTTCTCTAGAAGAACTAAATTGATAGGATGAATAAATAT
>NW_026068094.1:41161-46595 GCF_014885135.2 Alexandromys fortis | reverse complement strand
AAATGAATTTATTAGATTACCACATGCAATAAAATCAGAATGGTCCAAAAATGGCTGTCTCTATTGGAGAAGCCAAGAATATAGTAGTTCCCCAATCCAGGTGTCTTAAGTACTAAAACAATACAATCTTATGCCAAGGATCTGGTAGATGCTTTCTCTTCAGTACACATTGAAAGGCTGAAGAAGCTTGTTCTAATGCCACAGAAGGAACTAGCAATGGTAAGAGCAATTGGATAGATGAATTTGTCAGCCAGAGTGAAAACCAAGTAAACAAAAAGCTTTCCTTCTTCCAGGTCTGGCTACTACCAGTAGGTAACACCCACATTTAGGGAAGGTCTTCCATATTAATTAAGGCAATCAAGACAATGCCTACACAGACTTTCCAGGGCAACCCAATATGTACAATCCCTCATTGAGACCCTCCCCCTCTCCCTTTCCCCCCACTCCACCCCACCCCACCCCTACCCCCATGCTTCCAACTTTTGCCTGGTTATCTTGTTTGCTTCCAATTTCCAAAAGGATCTAAATATGTTTTTTTTTTTTTTTTTTGGTTCACCTTATTGCTTAGCTTTTCTAGGATCACTAACTATAGGCTCAATGTCCTTTGTTTATGGCTAGAATCCATTAATGAATTAGTACATACCATATTCGTATTTTTGGGTCTGGGTTAACTCACTCAGGATATTGTTTTTTATTTCCATCCATTTGCATGCAAAATTAAAGATGTCATTGTTTTTTACCGCTGAGTAGTAGATGTGCCACACTTTCTTTATCCATTCTTTCATTGAGGGACATCTAGGTTGTTTCCAGGTTCTGGCTATTACAAATAATGATGCTATGAACATAGTTGAACAAATGATTTTGTAGAATGATTGAATGGTATTGCTGGATCCTGAGGTAGGTTGACTCCCATTTTCTGAGAAACCGCCACACTGATTTTCAAAGTAATTGCATGAGTTTGTATTCCCACCAGCAATGGATGAGTGTTCCCCTTACTCCACATCTTTTCTAGCATAGTTTATCATTGGTGTTTTTGATTTTAGCCATTCTGACAGGTATAAGATAGTATCTCGAAGTTGTTTTGATTTGTGTTTCCCTGATAGCTAAGGAAGTTTAACATGTCCTTAAGTATCTTTTGGCCATTTGAAATTCTTCTGTTGAGAATTCTCTGTTCAGTTCAATACCCCATTTTTAATTGTTCATTAAGAATTTTAATGTCTCCCTGCGCTCACTGCCTCCTCGCCGCAGCCCCCGCCGTCACCACCTCCGAGAAGATGGCTGTGCCTCCCACATATGCTGATCTTGGCAAGTCTGCCAGGGATGTCTTCACCAAGGGCTATGGCTTTGGCTTAATAAAACTTGATTTGAAAACGAAGCCGGAGAATGGTTTGGAATTTACCAGCTCAGGCTCCGCCAACACAGAGACCACCAAAGTGAACGGCAGTCTGGAAACCAAGTATCGATGGACTGAGTACGGCCTGACGTTTACAGAAAAGTAGAACACAGACAACACCCTGGGTACCGAGATCACCGTGGAAGACCAGCTCGCGCATGGGCTGAAGCTGACCTTCGACTCATCCTTCTCACCTAACACTGGGGAAAAAAAATCAAGACAGGGTACAAGAGGGAGCATATCAACCTGGGCTGTGATGTGGACTTTGACATCGCTGGGCCCTCGATCCGGGGTGCCCTGGTACTTGGCTATGAGGGCTGGCTAGCAGGCTACCAAATGAATTTTTAGACTTCCAAGTCCCGAGTGACCCAGAGCAACTTTGCAGTTGGCTACAAGACGGATGAATTCCAGCTTCATACTAATGTGAATGATGGGACGGAGTTTGGTGGCTCCATCTACCAGAAGGTGAACAAGAAGTTGGAGACTGCTGTCAATCTCGCCTGGACAGCGGGAATAGTAACACTTGCTTTGGGATAGCAGTCAAGTACCAGGTCGACCCTGACGCCTGTTTTTCGGCCAAAGTGAACAACTCTAGCCCAATCGGCTTAGGGTACACTCAGACCCTCAAGCCAGGTATCAAGCTGACGCTGTCAGCTCTGCTGGATGGCAAGAACATCAATGCGGGTGGCCACAAGCTTGGTCTAGGACTAGAATTTCAAGCATAAATGAATATTGTACAATTGTTAATTTTAAACTATTTTGCAGTATAGCTACCTTCAGAATTTAGTGAACCTTTTAATGTTGTACATTGGGGGATGCGAGAATCGATAAATACCACGTTAGATCTCCAGGTTAAGGATGACTCGGCTTTCCGGTGTTTACCATTTCAGAGGTACAGCAGACACCCCATTCCTGAAAGGGTCCTTTTAGCTGTAGACGTGGGCTGGGGAGGAGACCCTCTAGAGATGCCAGGCCACAAGTGGAAGCTCGGGATATACGGGCCCTTTGTAAATCTGTATCGAGTCCACAGGTGAAATTGTGACTTCCTGAGCAACCTTGGTGTCTTGATCTAACTGCTGAGAAGCATGTGCACCTGTGTGCACCTGTGTGAGAGGGCCTTTCCCAGACAGATCTCCGTGGCCTCTTCCCGTCCTTGCCCAGTTACCTGTTTTACACCAAAAGCACTCTTCTGGTTAGCTATTCCTTTGTGCCATTTTAGGGTGGAGAGAGTGCGCCAATGGAGCCGTCATTTAGTACTTCATTCTTCCTTGTGTTGTGGCATGTTTTTTTTCTTTTCTCCTTTTTTCTTCTCTCTCTCTCTCTCTCTCTCTCTCTCTCTCTCTCTCTCTCTCTCACACACACACACACACACACACCATTGCACTAGAGTATGAGACAGCTTTAAGCTGGGCAGGTGATTGTGGTCACCATGACAACACTAGGGATCTAAAGTGACCTGTTAAAGCCACACCACTCTTTTTTTTAGCAGTTTAATGGGTACATTAGAGAGTCTTCCATTTTGTGTGGAATTAGCTCCTCCCCTTCAAATGCTGTAATTAACATCACTTAAAATAAAACTTGAATAAAATATTGAAACCTCAAAAAAAAGAATTTTAATGTCTAGCTTCTTGAGTTCTTTATGTATTTGGGAGATCAAACCTTTGTCTGATGTGGGGTTGGTGAAGATCTTCTCCCACTCAGTAGGGTGCCATTTTGTCTTAATGACTGTGTTCTTTGCTTTACAGAAGCTTCTCAGTTTTAGAAGGTCCCATTTATTCATTGTTGCTCTTATTGTCTGTGCTACTGGGGTTATACATGGAAAGTGGTCTCCTATGCCCATGTATTGCAGGCTACTTCCCACTTTCTCTTCTATCAGGTTCAGTGTGGTCACATTTATATTGAGGTTTTTAATCCATTTGGACTTGAGTTTTGTGCATGGTGATAGATATGGACCTATTTTCATTCTTCTACAGGTTGACATCCAGTTATGCCAGCACCATTTGTTAAAGATGCTTTCTTCCTTCCATGGTATAATTTTAGCTTCTTTGTCAAAAATCAGGTGTTTATAGGTGTATGGATTAATATCTGAGTCTTCAATTCGATTCCATTGGCCAACGTCTCTGTTTTTATGCCAATACCAAGCTGTTTTCATTACTGTAGCTCTGTAATAGTTTGAAGTCAGGGATGGTAATGCCTCCAAAAGTTCCTTTATTGTATAGGATTGTTTTGGCTATCCTGGGTTTTTTGCTTTTCCATATAAAGTTGATTATTGTTCTCTCAAGGTCTGTGAAGAATTTTGTTGGGATTTTGATGGGGTTTGTGATGGGGATTGCATTGAATCTATAGATTGCCTTTGGTAGAATTGCCATTTTTACTTTGTTGATCCTACCAATCCAAGAGCATGGGAGATCCTTCCATTTTCTGGTATCCTCTTCAATTTCTTTCTTCAAAGACTTAAAGTTCTTGTCAAATAGATCTTTCACTTCCTTGGTTAGTGTTACCCCAAGATACTTTATGCTATTTGTGGCTATCGTGAAAGGTGAAGTTTCTCCATTTTCCCTCTCCGCCTCTTAATCCTGTGTGTATAGGAGGGCGACTGATTTTTTGGAGTTGATCTTGTATCCTGCCACATCACTGAAGTTATTTATCAGCTGTAGGAGTTCTTTGGTAGAGTTTTTGGGGTCACTTATGTACACTATCATATCATCTGCAAATAACGAAAGTTTGACTTCTTCCTTTCCGATTGGAATCCCCTTTATCTTCTTATATTGTCTTATTGCTATTACTTCAAGCCCTATATCGAAGAGATATGGAGAGTGGACAGCCTTGTCTTGTTCCTGATTTTAGTGGAATTGCTTTGAGTTCTTCTCCATTTAATTTGATGTTAGCTGTCAGGTTGCTGTAAATAGCTTTTATTATAATCTCTTCAAGACCTTTATAATAAAAGGGTGTTGAATTTTGTCAAATGCTTTTTCAGCATCTAATGAAATGATCGTATGTTTTTTTTCTTTCAGTTTATTTATATGATGGATTACTTTGATAGATTTTTGTATGTTGAACCAGCCCTGCATCTCTGGAATGAAGCCTACTTGATCATAATGGATGATTTTTTTATGTGTTCTTGGATTCGATTTGCCAGTATTTTATTGAGAATTTTTGCATCGATGTTCATGAGTGAGTTTGGTCTGTAATTCTCTTTCTTTCTTGAGTCTTTGTGTGGTTTTGGTATCAGGGTAACTGTAGCCTCATAAAAAGAGCTGGGCAAGGACTCCTTTGTTTCTATTACGTGAAACACATTAAGTAGTATAGGTATTAACTCTTCTTGGAAGTTCTGGTAGAATTCTGCACTAAAACCATCTGGTCCAGGGCTTTTTGGGGGGAGGTTTTTGATGACAGTTTCTATTTCCTCGCGACTTATAGGTCTATTTAAATTGTTCACCTGGTCTTGATTTAATTTTGGTAGATGGTATTTATCTAAAAAATATCTATTTCTTTTACATTTTCCAATTTTGTGGCATACAGCCTTTTGTAGTAAGACCTAATGATCCTCTGAATTCCCTCAGTGTCACTTTTATGTCCCATTTTATTTCTGATCTTATTAATTTGAGTGATCTCTCTCTCTCTGCCTTTTGATTAGTTTGAATAGGGGTTTGTCAATCTTGTTGATTTTCTCAAAGAACCAGCTCTTTGTTTCATTGATTCTTTGGATTGTTTTCTGTGTTTCTATTTTGTTGATTTCAGCCCTATTTGATTATTTCCAGTCTTCTACTTCTCCTGGGTGAGTCTGCTTCTTTTTTTTTTTTTTCTAGAGCTTTCAGGTGTGCTGTTAAGTCTCTAATGTGAGATTTCTCTGTTTTCTTTATGTGGACACTTAACTTTCCTCTTAGCACTGCTTTCATAGTGTTCCATAGGTTTGGATATGTTGTGTCGTTATTTTCGTTGGATTCAGCGAAGGCTTTAATTTTTTTATTTCTTCCTTGACCCAGGGGTGGTTCAGTAGTTGACTGTTCAGTTTCTATGAATTTGTAGGTTTTCAGGGAG
>NW_026068094.1:0-40095 GCF_014885135.2 Alexandromys fortis | reverse complement strand
GCAAATGGACGGAAATAGAAAACACTATCCTGAGTGAGGTAAGCCAGACCCAAAAAGAGGAACATGGGATGTACTCACTCATAATTGGTTTCTAGCCATAAATAAAGGACATTGAACCTATAATTCGGTTCAATAAGAAGCTAAATAAGAAGGAGAACCCAAAGAAAATCATATAGGCATCCTCCTGAATATTAAACTTCATCAGGCGATGAAAGGAGACAGAGACAGAGACCCACATTGGAGCACCGGACTGAAATCTCAAGGTCCAAATCAGGAGCAGAAGGAGAGAGCCTACATAGCAGAACAGGGATTTGAACCCTAGTCCAGAGCACCTACTGTACTTTGCTTGGAACCTCATATCAATTCCCAGTCATCACTTTATGCTGTTCCTTTTCTGCTAAGGCACCAGGTATCAAAGCTGCCTGTTCAGCAAATTCTCAGAAAGTCACTGCTCATAGCCTAATTTTTAGATTAGACCTGTGATTGACATCTCACAATATTCTTTCCATGCTCCATTAAAGTACCAGTTCCTCTGTCTTTCTCTTCCTTCCCCCCTCTCTTTATCTCTATCTCTCATATCTGACTTTAGTAAAAATTGCTGCATTGATGAAACTGAAGCTTACGTCGCTGCCTTTTCCTAGCCTGTTTATCCTATCCAGCAAAGCATTGAATTTGCCCCGAAGCAATGAGGGTTTAATGAAGGTTTAGCAAAAGTCCATCCTCTTTGATGAAACAAAGATTTAGGAAAGAGTTTCAGTCCTGCCACTTGTTAACAGGGACTGACTGCCGTTTTGCTTTCCGACCCCCTGGACCCAAATAATCACAAAGAAACTATATTAATTACAACATTGTTTGACCAATGGCTTAGGCATATTCCTACCTAGCTTTTATATCTTAAATTAACCTATTTCTATTAATCTGTATAGCACCACGAGACTATGGCTTACTTGTAAGGTTCTGGCATCTTTCTCCTTTGGTAGCTACATGGTGTCTCCTTGACATCTCCTTGACTCCACCTGCCCTCTCTATATCTCCATTCATACTTCCTGGCTGACTTTACTCTGCTAAACCTTTGGCCAAAACAGGTTTATTCATCAACCAATAAAAGCAACACATATACAGAAGGACATCCCACAGCAGCCACTGCAATGCCACCTGCCTTGGGGCATTTACTCTCTCAGCCATGCTAGCTTTACAGAGCTGTTTCTAGATTAGAGACATGAATTATCTGTTTTCCTCTCTCCTACAACTAAGCTATTGGATCTCACCCTTACTTTTATTTCACAAAGCTTTTCCATAAACCCCTAGTGTTTTCGTTAGGTTTTCTATTGCTGAGACAAAACATCACCACAAAAGGCAAGTTGAGAAGGAAAGGGTTCATGTGGCTTACATGTCAACATTGCTATTCATCACTGAAGGAAGTCAGGACAGGAACTCAAACAAGGCAGCATCCTGGAGGCAGAAGCTGCTGCAGAGGTCATAAAGGAGTACTTCTTAATGGCTTGCTTATCATGACTTGTTCAGCCTACTTTCTTATAGTAGGGCCTCAAAGGGTTGGGCCCTCCCCCATTGATCACTAATTGAGAAAATTCCTTACATCTGGATCTTAGAGAGGCATTTCCTCAACTGAGGATCCTTCCTCTCTGATAAGTCTAGCTTGTGTCACATTGACACACAAAACTAACCAATACACCGGGGTTACCATGTTTTCTAACCCCTTTCTGATTTTGTTGCCACCTACTATAACTTTATTTTACTCCCTGCATCTTCCTTCCCCACAACTTACAGTGACAATATCCTACCCGCTCACTGGTATACCTCTCAGACACCTCTCAAGTTTTAGATTATCCATCCACTCTTTCACAGTGCACTCTCTCACATCATGAAACTAGACACACAAGTAAGAACAGAACATCAATAGAATGATATGAAAGGAGAGAGCCTTGGAACTTAGAGCTGAAAGGAAATTTTTTGAGATGAGTTGGGAACCTAAGAAGGAATGTGGTAAATTCAGGGACATAGAGTGCAAACAGAGTCCTAATCAGCCTCAAACCCCTGATTTTTTTTCCTCTTGTATGAGTGTTGAGGACAATGGCACAGAAGCTGGCTAGGCTACCTGGGCCTTGTTACTGTTTGCAGCCCAACATTGGATACATTTTTAGAATTTAAAACAATATGTGTCTAGAGCATTTAAAATAGTCCCAAAACATAGTAAATTTGTAACTAATACATTTTTCTGATTGACATGTGGTCATTTCTCATCACCAGATAGCAAATACCATAAACACAACACTGTAAAGCAGTAAAGACTCAACCTCACTGTCTGTCAGCTTGCACTGAGTAGCCAACTCTCTGCCCAGAGTATCACTGGATGGAAAGCAGATGTCTGAAGAATACAGGTCTCCTCCAGTGCCATATGTTCCTCTTTTTGTTCGTTAGATACTGATAGGGTTTCTTCCCTTGTTACCACAGGGTAAGGTCTCATCTTTACTAGCTTTTGGATGTATACCCTCATTAGCTCCTAGTTCCTTGCTCTTTGCACCCTGATTTAATAAAGAGCTCACAACATGATTCTTTCCTTCCTTTCATATCTGAAGGCTCATGAGTCATATCAGACCTACCTAGGCAATCTCAAATTTTGTTAGTACAGAGGTACCTGCTTAATAATAAGCTTTATATCTATAAAAATCCACTCTTGCTACAGAATATAATATAACCAGAGGGTATCCCACTCATAGGTTCTGCCCTATCATTAAGGATTAAGCAGGATCACCAGATCACCAGTGGTCCCTGGTGGGAATTATCAGATATAGATTCCATGGTGCCAAATGCGTGGAAGTTCACAGACATTTCTATGAAGTCTTCTCTTTAGTGACAGATAACTCTGATAATCTGCATTAATTTCCTGGGGCTCCTGTAACAAAACACTACAAAATAGGTGGTTTAACACAACAGTTGATTATTTTTTAACAATTTTATGAGTCAGAAGTTGTTTTCCAAAGCTCTAGGAAAGACACTTTCATTGTTCCTTTCTGTCTTTTTGTTAGTGATTGCCAGCAATCCTTGATACCCCCTTTTGTCTTGATGGATCTGTCACTCTAAGCTCCGTTTGATCTGCACGTTAGTCTCCCTGTATCTGTGTGTCCAAATATCCCTCTCATAAAGGGACATAAGATTAAGTCCCACCCTAATTTTAACTTAATTGTGCCTGTAAAGGTCCTGTTTCCTGTTAAAGGTTTGAACTTGAATTGGGGTTTTGCAGGGACATGGTGCATCCCAGTAGGAAAAACATATCAAAATGCATTTCTTCTTCCTCCACATCACCAGGGTTGGGAAAAGCTCAGCTTCCATCCTTTCATTCATTGGCCAATCTCCATATTTCCCAGGTATCACGTCTGGACTAAAGGCCATGCACCCACAAACTTTGCCAAGTGGCGGACTGCCACCATGCCTTACCGGGTTGAGTGGGAGGCTGATTTTGAGCCGTATGTTGTTGTGAGACGAGACTGCCCTGAGTACGATCGAAGATTTGTGGGCTTTGGCTGGAACAAAGTGGCTCACATCATGGAACTGGATGCACAGGTAGGAACAGAGCACCTTACTGATATTATTCAGGGAAGGAGACAGGTACAGATATTAGAACTGAAAGAGAACCTTGGAGATAAGAAGATTAAAAACAAATTTCAGAGGAACAGGATGTGTTCAGGGACTAAAAATGAGAACATGAATCTGATTTTCTAGGCTTGAAACCTCAAACTTTTGTTCTTGTGCATGGGAATTGGGTTCCTGGCAAGGATTAGGCAAATGTAAGTCTCCTGTAATGTATCATCTTACCCCTCCATCCAGTAAGGAAGGCAAGCACAGGATGACTAGTCATGACTTGGCTTTCAAGTTGTATAATTGTGTCACTATAAATAGCACAAAACATGCCACTAAAATGTGGTTAATTATTCTACCCTTCAGTTAAAACAGCAGTGACTTTTAGACTGGGTTTAATCTTGAAAGCCTTCATTCATTTATACAATACTTAACAAACATATATTTCAGAAGAAGTATGCATAATTTAAATAAGTGAAGCCTAGGTACCGCACACTTTCTGCAGAAGACCAGATAGTGTGTGGAGATTGTGTGACCTGCAAATCTACCTTGTACCTGCTCAGATCAAGAATTGTTTTTCCTCCATAGATGGCCTGTAAATAAATGTGCATGGCTGGATTTCAGTACAGCTTTAGACAGCTACCAGAAAGGCTGTAGTTTATCATCCTCTGTGTTGAACACAGAGGCACAAAACTGCTCTGGTTATGTTAGGGGGATACTTGGATCCCTTGAACCCCACTATTCATATTCTTCTTCGGGCTTCTCCTTTTTGCCTCAGTATTAATATTTCTCAGCAAGAGTACTCCAAAATCTGGGAACACTAAGTTAGGTTAGTGATGGCTATCCATGAAACACTTGTTCCATTGAGTCTGAGCTATGCGAGGTGACTGAGAACCATTGGTGTTGGGAGAAGGTTGTGGAATAGTGTCCTCATTAAACAAAACAAAGCCTGATATCCATCCATTGATACCCATGTCATGACCAACATAACTGTTTACATACCATGAGCCTTGGCCTGCTTTTGCTGTTCCTAGATAGAACAGTGGTATTTCTCGGACCAGAAATGTTGTGTGGAGAAGGTTTAAAGAAAAGTTTATTTTTCCCATCACCAAGGCCTTGCTTGCCTTTGTTCTAGACTCTTTTCACAGCGCTTTTGCAAACAAACCCTATACTTTATTTTCCTGTGGGGTTCATAAAACATAATTTTACCCATCCCAGGGAATTAAGAAAGTGAAACACTCATCATCATCCCTCAAGATAGATTTTCTCACTCTCACTTTGTAGCTGAGCAAACCAAAGTTTAGATGACTCCTATATTTTGTACAAGTTCATGGGCATGGTCCTGAAGCAAGTTACTCTGTAGCTAGTATGCCCCCTTTCCAGTGTTATTCTCCAGTCCCTTGATTCAAAGTCATATATGACCCAAGGCTCTTGCAAGATCTCTCATTACCTTGTCTTCCTCCTTCCAGGAGTACGAGTTCATCGTGTTGCCCAATGCCTACATGATCCACATGCCCCATGCCCCCAGTTTCGACATCACTAAGTTCCGTTCCAACAAGCAATACCGCATATGTCTCAAAACCCTGAAGGAAGAGTTTCAACAAGACATGTCCCGACGCTATGGCTTTGCTGCCCTGAAATATCTCACGGCAGAGAACAACAGCTAGCACTATGAAGACCACCGCTAGGGAGAGACATACCACTGAGGAAGAGCCACTTGCTGCCTGGGGCCCAGCCATTGAAGACAAACTCTACCACTGTTTTCTTTGGTTTGTTTTCCTTTGTCTCTTTGGCCCCTCAAAGCTGTTCTTTTCTAAGATCTTGGACAGCAACCCAGTCCACCACCATGAGGTGCTTACAGAATGGGACATGGAAGCGTGGAAGCAAACAAAGAGTAAACAACTTACCACAAAAGCACGAACCAAGTCAGGATTTCTCGATGCTCTAATTGCTTTTCAATAATTATGGTTCAAATCCTAGCTGTGGAGAAAGAAGTGGCTATTCTACTTCATCCCAAGAAATAAGAGCAAACTACTTCTTCCTAGGAAGGGAACTTTATTTCCCCTGCCACCTAGCCAGGTACCCAAGTGGGAAGCAAGTCAAGGATCCCAACTACCATCTGGAGACCTGCATAGGGACATTATATATGTATCCTGGAAGTAGGATGAATTGATTCTTTATTCTCAAAGTCTCTCGTTTTGAGTTGTTTGAATTTGGGAGATTTTGATTTAGGATTCCAAGCTAAAAACAATTATCTAATCGTTAAAGCTCTAAAAGAAAAATCAGCTTCCCCAGTCAGCAGTGGACTGGCAAAGATGAGCCTCCTTAGAGAATGTTCACACATGGACAGCTTCCTTCAGAATGAACACTGAGATCCCCTGATGCTGAGTTCCCACTCTCAAGACCCAAGGTTATGACAGGAACTACAGAAAAATGAAGCCAACACTATATGCAAGTCACATTCTTCTATGGACAGTAACTAAGGCACAAGGAAAGGGCTTCAAGGAACTACTTCAGTACTCACTGAAGGTATGATTCTTCTCTCAGGCCTTTAGAAGAACTTATAGTTCACAGTAACCCAGTCCGAAGACTTGTGTGACCACATGGAAGCCACTGGAAGAAAGAGGTCAGGCACTTCCAGAAAAGGGTCGGGCACTTCCCTTTTGGAAGCACAGGAGTTAGTGACCTTAGTTTCCCTCAGGACTTGTCCTGGGGTTGGTAAGCACCTCTTCGCTTCACAGATGGAGGAAACACTGAACTTTTTACTCGTTTCCTTTATCTTCACTATTAATGTTGTGTTTCCATCGATGAGAACAAGAGTTAATGGCCTGCCCATTGCTGGACTGTTTGTATTGAGTTGCCATGTGACTAGTGAAAGCTGCATTCAATAAACAAAAGTATGGACTGTTTCTTCCTCATCTCCCTCCCACTCTTGAAAGAAGCCACATGACATACTTGGTCTAGAGGGCAAAGTCAGTTCCATGCACAGCACCTCACACTCTGTTATCCCATCTCATCTTTCTCATTGTTTGAAATGTTACATTTTTTTCTCTATGTTCAGAATTAGATCTTACTTTCTCCTCTAATCCTCAACTCATTTCAAAATTTCCATTTTGCATCTGTCTCACTACTGTAGTGGTGATGTTTTATTCTAAGTATGCAAATTGTGGAGATCAGAAGCAAATTTAATAGCCAACTCTTAGGTCTTTCTTGTCCCCTGGAACCCCAACAGTCCAGTCAGTGAGACCACTACATTCAGTGTGTTCAATGGCGTTTCCCCTATATTTGTACAAAATGAAGAAAATTATAATTAGGATTGTCACATAGACACAGATAAGTTTGTTTCTTTGTTAGTTACTTATCTTGTTACTGTGATAAAATATTTGGCAGTAGGGTTTATTCTGGTTCAGAGTTTGAGAATGCAGCCCAACATGATAGGGAAGACATGGCAGCAGGAACTTGAAGCCCTGATCACATTGTGCCTGTAGTCAGGAAGCAAAGAGAGATGAGCATCAGCACTCAACTTGCTTTCTCCTTTTTCTTCAGTCAGGGACCCCATCCAATGGGATGATACTACCCACACTTAGGGTGAGATTTCTCACTTCTGTTAACCTAGATAGTCTCATTCAGACATGTTTAAAGGTTTGTTTCTTGGGTGATTCCCCTAGTTGATTCTAGATCCTAGCAAGTTGACAATATTATCTATCACAATATACTTACATATATTATATATATATATAATACACATATATATTTATATATAAAGGAAGCATCTGTGTGTATAGCATATATGCAAAATTTATCCTTACCAAAGTAATGAATGAACACTATAAAAGGAAAACATGACAAAAAGGTGTTCAAAGCCATGCTAAGTTCAGTTTCTTCACTAATGATGCTGCAGCCAGCTACCACAGGCTCACAGAATTGACTGTGCGTCTCTCTCCAGTAGCCATATTCAGTGACCTCCCCAAAACATTGGTTATTAAATATTTACCTTTAGCACTCACAGCCTTTCCCCCCCCCACCACATGCATGTATACACATACTCAAAGGTACACATAAATTCTGCTGCTTTCCCCCAGATTAGCCACTGCTAGTTGTAGGTTGATTTGAACTAATCATCCCCAGCTACTTGAGCCAAGCTTAACGTTAATTGGCAGCACTAGTTCTCAGCATTAAACATCAAAGTTTAATTCCCTAAAGCTTTTCTTTAAACGTTTATTCTGACACATGAATCAGGCCCAGACACCTTGTTTTCATTTGCATGTTTATAGGAAAAACTAGGGCCCATATAAATGACTAGCCAAACAAGGTCACTCCCAAGAATGAAAGGAGATGCTAACTACTTTGATATAATACCCATAAACTGGTAGATGATGAAACTGCATGTACATAGAATCTATTAAAGCCAGAATCTGACACTCCATACCATCATGAGAAACATCCTATTTCCTCAAATATGATTGTCTGACACTGTCATCTAGTTCCACTTAAAAACAGAGCTCAAAGGTTATCAACCAAATTCAACCCACAATTTGGCATCTAGTGAAGTTGAAGTATGTGGAGCCAGCACCATGAGTCTCCAGCAGATACCTCAGTAGGTACACAGGCCTGTATGTGGTAAGTACCCATTTGAGCCAGGGTAATTGCCAAGGATGGTGGTTCCTTTGTATCAGGTTCCTGGAGTCAAACAAACTTTGGAATGGATTGTGCAGGTGTCATGCCAATAGGCTTGGCTTTTAGTTGACAGGAAGGGCAGGTTCTCTCATTGGCTCCAAAATGTTCAGTATCCAGGAGAATTGCTGTTAAATAATAACCAACTATGTGAAAGAGCCTTTAGTAGCATATATTAGCTCACTGAGTAGTTGGCACAAAGCTTCATGCTGGGCATTGCTGATTATCAGTGAGGAGACACTGTGTACTCAAAACTTCCCCTTAATTCCTATCATCCAATATCATAAAAGCAGTTTTGAAACTCAATCCTAGCTATTTAATCCAAAACCACATAACCTACAATACTGCTTTTGCCTCCCTCAATAAGACAAAGCTAAATAAATATGAACTGGGAAAAGGGGGGTGGTAGTGATTTGAACCTGCTAGTGGAAATTATTAACCTTTCTCCTTCAGTATCCTTTCAGTAACACAAAACCTGAACATCAGACGCTCCACCATTCTTCAAAGCTAGCTGTACTAATGGACCTCATGAAACTCATGTGAACTAGACCTGGTCTGTCTGTACTTATATGCAAAGAGTGGTTCCACTTTAGGGAACAGAAACTGACTCCATAAATGCTAAATGACCCAGGTAAAAGTATAGAATTTTAAGTTCCCCCTTGAGCCCCAGCCTAGCAAATTCAGAGTAATGCCAGTAAATATGTTGCAATGACTTATAAAACACATATTGACTGAGTTAAAAGAAAATAGATTCTTAGAGCTTTATTGTGAAATGACAGATACTGTGTTAATACTGTTACTCTCAAAAAACATTCCTGTCTGAGTTAAGGCTATGCTTTTTATTAACCAGATCTTTAGGGAGTTCTGTGTTGGTAGAGAAACATGAAGAAAACTTCCTCCTAGATGGAATCTCTGCACACTACTAATGAAGATGATAAGAGCCATGTTATTGAGTCCAAACGTCAGTTGTAGTTGGCACTGTTGGGTCATGACAGCCATGCTATATTATGTCCCTTCTTACTTAGCTGGTAGAGATATGTCTTGGAAAACGTACATGTTCTTCCCAGGGTCTCATAGACAGTAATCAATGCTTTGGAATGAGAACAAAATCTAACTGGTTTCAAAACCCGTATCTTGGCACTAATACATGCTATGACCTTACCATGTAATGTTGCAGATAGCCTTTGGGATTCCATAGTCATATCTGCATGTAGTTTTTGGTGATATGCTTTGATCTTATTTTCTTGTAATCTTAAGAAAAATTGTAGTTTAATGTCACTAGTATTCATGAAATTTCACAACTATCTTGAGAATCTCAAAGGTTCCAGACTTACAAGACCTACAAGATCTGATATTAAATATATCATGGGCTTTGTTTTTATTTGCTAAACAAGAAACGTTCTCAATAAGCAACTTTTTGCTTCTAAGTATGACTGATGGTATCTGAAAGGAGGTAATAGACTTCTAATTGGGAATTTGGTCATTGATTTGTTCTGACATATTTAGGTGGTCTTGATAGGCACCATAATTTACAAGATAAAAGAATGCCATCAGTTCGAGGAAAGAATTTCCACATAGGATGCATTATTAATTTAGCTACTTCACTATTGGACAATGAAAATGGTTGTTGAAGTGCTTCATGTGTGGGGATGAATGTTTATTGAATTGAAAGTCTTCATGGGGTTATTTCACATGGATATGAACTACACTGAATACCATAGGCAATGGTAAGTCGGACTGTGAAGCAGGGGAGAACAAATAAGCTGAGTAATAGGAATGTTTTCTTTTTATTTTTTTTCATTATTTTATTTTTAAAAAGAAAACAATCTTTTATTTTATATGTATACATACATACATACATATAAATCCAAGTTCCCACTGCCTTCCCTCCTCCCATTCCCTCCACTTGTGCCCCATCTACTTCACCCCCCCCAATCCACTCCACAGAGTGGCCACTGGCAGTGGCACCAGGATCCATCCCTACTGTTTGTACTATATTTTGTGGAACTTATTCCCTTTGGATGAATTATCATGCTCAGACCAGATATAGTTGGGAGGGCCTTGGACCTTCTCCAAAGCAATGTGACTTACCCTCTCTGTGGGTATAGATAGGAAGGAAAACTAAACTGAATCGAGGGAGAAAGAAGGTGGAGTCAGGCACTATCTATCTATATTTTGCCATGCCATATAGGTCAAAGTGGCTTCTTTACTAACCAATGGCAATAAAACTTATTTCATAGCATGCAAAAGGGAATCTCACATCAATGTGGCCTTCAACAGCAAACAATATGATATTTCTAAGCCTAGCCAAAGCCCTTGGGACAGTTGGGAGTTCTTTGCCTGTTCCTTGGCATATAGAATAGTAGGTGTTCAACTGACAGGCAGGTAAGCCTATTAGCATCTCTATGTTATCCATCAACCTCTTCATAGGGTCTGTGTGTAAGAATTATACCTCTTCAGCCTGATATGTCTAGTAAGTTCTCTTGGGCCCATTTTTAAAAATATGATTTTAATATGTCCATCTTACTCTCAGTGTAATTTACCCTGATTAATTTATAGGATAGCATCTTTCCTACTCTTAGGAAAGTCATTATTAGACTTTGCTACATGGGTAACATCAGAAATATGGTACCATTCACATGTCCACCCAAGTCCAGAGTCATCCTCTATCCCCAAATGTATTAAAAAAAAACTGCTTGTAAAATGGAGTCATTCATGGCAAGGCACAGTCTAAAAAAAAAAAAAAAAAAAAAAAAAAAAAAACGCAGGATCTAGATAGGCACAGCCTGACCTTAACAACTTCCATCTATGCATATGATATAATGATCATAATCTCTTTCTGTTTTGCTTTCTTTTTTCCACCCTCTTTTCACTTGTACATGCCTAGTGGTTCCTTTTGACTTTCATGTCTTTTGCCCTATCCATTCCATGTACAAGAGAAAATATATACATTTGTTTTATAAATCTAGTTTGATCCATTCAACAGGATGACCCCAGTGACCATGATTGTCCAACACTCTAGCTTCCTGGTATTAAAATTTAACAGGAGCCAAGAAAGGCCCCATGACTCTCAAAGAACCTATGCCATTGTGATTCTATGACTGGCTTTCTCCAGACCTCACCACACATTCCCCAGTCAGAGTCTTAGTTATAGCTACTGTTTTCTTTTAATGTTTTAGTTCTAGTTCTCTCTCTCTCCATCCTCCACTCTCATAAAACAAGTAAAGCAAGATTTTCACATGCCTTGCTTCTGAGAGATACTGAGAAAGAAAAATAGCCCCAAGTGCTTTTGTTAGCAGTGTTTCAATTTTCTTTAAACTACAAGAAATTCTATAAAAAAAAAAAGGTACTGGGTTGTGACAAATAGTGCAGTGTATTGAGATTATACATGCCATAGTGAACTATGGGAATTTTAAAAAAGATTAAGACAAGGGAGAACTGTTAAAGACAGAAATAAAGTCAAATCAATAAAATTAATGTTTAAAAAGTCTTTAAATACTAAGTATTCTTTTAGAGATAGGGCCTCCTGTAGCCCAGGCTGGCCTTAAACTCATTATCTATCTGAGGATGACCTTGAACTTCTAATCTCTTTGCCTCAGCCTCCTGAGTGCTAGGATTACAGACATCCACCATCATGCCTGATTTCATATAATACTGGGGATTGAACCCAGGATCTCATGAATACGAGGCAAGTCTTCTACCAGCTAAGCCATATCTCTAACCTAAGTTTTGAGAGAAACAGTGCAGCTTTCTAATACTAATGCCTGCTACTTTGTCCATTTCTTTGTCTTTCATTGGTGTTCTCTAGCTTCTAATGTGATTTGAATTTGGGATGGATTCCATACCTTTACCTTGTGTGCCAAGCTCAGCTTATTGGCTCTTTCTACTAATAGAGCATGAAGGGATTCAATTATGCAGCTATGTCATGTTTGCAGCAATAAATTTAGCCTTTTTTGGAAATAAGCCACAGGTCTGGGTGAGTATACATAGTCCCATTCTGTCTTTGTGCTATAAAAAGTCTTCTCCATTCTAAAGGTGTAAGTCACAAAACAATCCCACACAAGTTTGGAATTATGATTAATAAAAGGGTTATTTATTTAAAGGGAAAAACTTACAGATCACCGTCCTGGACATCAGCCCTCTGCATGACCAGAAAAAGAGTCTGGTAGCCAGAAGCAGAGTCTGAAGCAGGAGGGGGAGCGCACGCCCAAGTGGGCTGGCATCGTAAAGGCTGAAGGCGCTGAAGGAGCTCCTGCAGCGTCATGCAGTCAGTCCAAGGGCTGGAACATAACTTCAGGCACTCTTTACCTTACAAATTGTTCCCTATTGACTTATTTCCAACTCAGAAATCCCCGATCCTCTCCCTGAGAACCATTTCTTATAGAATGTAGTTATTTCCAAGAACATTCTTGGCTGCTTTCCATATGTAGAGAGTGGATCTTAAAGATATTCAGATCAAACCTCAGGAGAGAGTTCTTGCCCCTGTTGTTAAGCCCGCAAGTAGTACTAAATTGCTTCAGATAGCCAGGAAGTCTTGAAGTCTTGACGTCTGGTTGCCTGTGAAGTTTGGTTTAAGGGACTTAATGTATTGAATGAAGTATGTCTCCTTTACAGCAGAGCTCCATGACTTCTATTCCCAAGACTTTGCCAAAGAGTTGAAGGCTGTCTCTGGACCCTGAGTGAGGACTATCCAAATATATTGTTACATAGTATACTTGAAAGAAAGCTAAAATCAGGACTGAAGGATTGAAACCCTATCCTTGCTCTGGCTTTATAGAGTATTGCTTTTTATGTGGGGACAAGAATCCCGCTTCCACAGATGGCTGTCTTTTTCTGGTGCTGTCGTCTTCCTCACATAGTTTTTTAAAAAATATTTTAACAGCTTTATTAAATGATATATAATTCAAATGCTATAAAATTAAGGTGTGCATTATAGAAGTACACACTGTAGTATGGTATGGCAGTTGCACAACTCTGTAAATATACTGAAAACCATGAAACAGCACATATACTTTGTTTTTGCTTTTAAGTTCTGTCATACTGTAGATGGAATTCATAGTCTCATGCTTACTAAGAAAATTCTTTTTTTCTTTTTTCTTTTTTTTAATTTTTTATTGAGAAAAAGAAAAAAAAAGTTTCTGCCTCCTCCCAGCCTCCCTTTTCCCTCCCCCTCCTCCCACCCTTCACCCCCTCCTCCCACTCCTCTCCCCCTCCCTCTCCAGTCCAAAGAGCAGTCAGGGTTCCCTGCCCTGTGGGAAGTCCAAGGTCCTCCCCCCTCCGTCCATGTCTAGGAAGGTGAACATCTAAACTGGTTAGGCTCCCACAAAGCCAGAACATAAAGTAGGATCAAAACCCCTTGCCATTGTCCTTGGCTTCTCATCAGCCCTCATTGTTTGCCATGTTCAGAGAGTCCGGTTTTATCCCATGCTTTTTCAGTCACAGTCCAGCTGGCCTTGGTGAGCTCCCAATAGATCAGCCCCACTGTCTCCGTGGGTGGGTGCACCCCTCGTGGTCCTGACTTCCTTGCTCATGTTCTCCTTCCTTCTGCTCCTCAATGGGACCTTGGGAGCTCAGTCCGGTGCTCCAGTGTGGGTCTCTGTCTCTATCTCCATCCATCACCAGATGAAGGTTCTATGATGATATGCAAGATATTCGTCAGTATTGCTATAGGATAGGGTCATTTCAGGTTCCCTATCCTCAGCTGCCCAAGGAACTAACTGGGGACATCGCCGTGGGCACCTGGGAGCACCTCTAGGTCCAAGTCTCTTGCCAACCCTAAGATGGCTCCCTTAATTAAGATATGTAATTCCCTGCTCCCCTATCCAACCTTCCTTTATCCCAATCATCCCGTTTCCCCAAGTTCCCCCCATCCTCCCCTTCTCACTTTTCTCTCCCCATCTCCCCTTACCCCCATCCCACCCCAGGAAAATTCTCTACCACTTTAGCAACTGCCTATGTGAGGACCTTCTGCAAAGACCCAGTTACCATTTGTACTTATTCCCCAGTTCTAACTCTTCAGTCCTAGCACTCTGTAATGTATTTTTTTCATTTATTTATTTATTTATTTATTTATTTATTTATTTATTTATATTTTGTTTATTCTTTGCATCTTTCACACCATGCCTCCAAATAAAACAAGTTATTTACAGGAACACGAATGACTCAAAAGCAAATGCATCACTGAATAAAACACCCTGACATGGGTGACCACTCATGAAAACCTCATCCTTGCAGTTCTTATTATGACTTACAGGCTGTTTGGTTGGTGGGAGAGTTCCTTCCCATAGCAATTACTAATTATTTTGTAAATTTGAATCAGGGCTTTGTGAATTCTCCAAATCTCAGGAACCTCTTGAGAGTTATGAGTTCTTTACTTCTTAAGCCTTGTAGTTTCACTTATTCCCTGAGCCACTCTCCAGGGTGGAATACAAATTCATAAGACATTGCTATCCAACATGTATCACATACTGCCCACATCTTTATTCTATTTGATCTCAGTTGTTAGAGACTGAGGAGACTACACCTAACTGTTGATATAGGCAGGTTGGAGCCCAGTGCCAGATTCTGAAGCCTTCCTTTTATTGATGGGGCCAGCTGTCCAATAAAGTGAGCACCCACTATAATTAATTATTCTTGCCTAACAGTGTCAACTACTAATACAATTTTTGAAGGCCCCTATTATTTCTCCATGGAAAAGAGTGGGCTTCTAATCTAGGCATTGAATCACCTCATTGACTTTATCCCTTACCCTTTTATTAACTTTATGTTGTTATTTCACTTTATCCCTTCCATAGGCAATATACCATCCATTCTATTCTGAACCTTGCCCTGTGGCCCCTGCTTCTGAGCCTGAGAAGGAGCTGTCTTGGATAAGTGGATTTAAGGTGGTTCTATGCTTTCTGTAAACAGGATTTGAAACTGGGAAAGTGGAGCACGTTGCAGTCATAGGGTTAAAAATTTCTGCAGACCAATGGAAATATAGGGCACATTTGTATTATAAAGCAATAAATATCTGGACTCTTGACACTTCATGCGTCTTGATCCTAACCAAAGAAATAAACCTGGGAGACAATACTTCAAGGTAAGATCCCAACTTTAGGCCAGATTTCTCTGCCCTTACTCTTTGTACTGGGAACAAATTGCATTATAGAAATGAATTAGGGTCTCCTTCTTGAGAAAGTCTGTAGAGAGAATATTGTTGTGTTGTTTATTTGAGAATCCATCCCAGAGGGGGTAGGTAGGAAGTGAATGAGACACCCCCAGAACTTTAAAGAAATATAAAGAAAGGTGGTAATGTACATGTAAAGAGATGTTAAGGGCCCATAGTACTCTTGGAAAGGATCTGACTTCTGTTACCAGCATCCAAGAGAATGATGTCTTACCTTGGAAAATGAGGGAAGGGTTTAGTATCCTAATGCCACACTGTCGGTTCTTGGATACTGAGAAGGGAGTACAACTCCCCTAACCTGATATCCCACCAGTGACAGTGTCTTGGGATTTGTGTTGCAACCTGGAATTGACTGTCCCAAGGGTCAGAACCTTTCTGAATCTTCCAGATTCTAACAACAATGAAGTGTTAAGTCTCCCAGATGCTGCATGCCTGATTTTTTTTTCAAGACAGGGTTTCTCTGTAGCTTTGGAGCCTGTCCTGGAACTAGCTCTGTAGACCAGGCTGGCCTCAAACTCACAGAAATCCGCCTGCCTCTGCCTCCCGAGTGCTGGGATTAAAGGCGTACGCCACCACCGCCCGGCCTGCATGCCTGATTTTTACATATCCCATTCTACCCAACTGATGTTTGTATTAGCTAAATGACTGCACACCAGTGCTCTCAGAAATGGGACTTGGTAATCCTGCTTTTAATCACCTACTAGTCCTAGACTTCCTGAAGTTTGTCAGCAATCTAAGTTAGGCTAACCCAGTCCTCTCAAACTTGTTGAACTTTCTTAAATGATGAGGAGATAGTAAATAATACACACAGCAAATTTGGTTCCATGCTTGTTAAAATATGAACACCAAGAAGAAATTCACTGTGCTTTGTAGAAGCTGAACATAGCCAAATTTGAGAACAGAAATGAGGGCAGGAGCAATCCCAGAAAGGTGTCTATTGTCTTCTGATGGCCCAAAGGGACTCATTGTTATAATGGAGTTGGAGAGTGAGCCTTTGAAAGTTGTTTTCTTTTATCAGAAATTATTTCTAGGACCTGGCATTTTCCCTATCATCTAGTAGATCCTCATTAAATAGCTTGGCCTGGAGGCAACATATTATAATAAACTAAAGAGTCAGATTCAAGAAAAGTCCTTTAGAATCAAGGATGGTCCACTTCTAGCTATTGTATCTCTCTGATTCTTATCTGCACAATGATGACACTAAGAATTTATACTGCCCACAGCTAAGAAGTCTATATGACAGATCCTGACAATGAGTAGGTACACACACACACAATACACATTACACAGAAAAACACACACACGCAGAGAAAGTTTATTTTTTCTGTTCCATTTTATTGTCACTGGTTTTCTGTATGAACCCCTGAGAGAAGGTCTTTGAGGTTGAGCTCTGAGGACAACGATTCAAGAAAATGATAAAAGGAAGGGTGGAGCAGGGAGAGGAAAAGTTGAGTTCCAAACATAGAAACATTAGGAAGTGCAAGGTACATTACTGTAGCTGGAGAGATGGCTCCATGGTCAAGAGCACATACTACTCTTGCAGAGGATTCTGTTTCCAGTACCCATCCATGTAAGGCAGCTTGTCACTCAAGTTACAGGGAATCAGATTTCCTCTTCTATCCTCTGTGGTATATGCATTTTTGTGTTTACTCATACACATACACACAAACAATATAAACACACACACACATGTATATATGGCAATACCAGCTGCCTTCTGTGTATTCATTACAGCTCTTCCCAAGGTTGGATTTCTCTATACTTTGAGCTCTTCACAAAAGAGGGTTGTGGTTAATGTAAGTTGTCACAGCTCAGGTGGAAAGGGATCCTGGCAGTTTGGAGCTAAGGAGTACTGAGTGTTACAGTTTGGGAGGAAGAGTATTCTGGCAGTAGGGAACCAGGGAACACTGAGTGTTACAGCTTGGGTGGAAGAGCATTCTGGCAATCAGGAGCCAGAGAATAAGGAGTATTACATCCAGGGTGGAATAGTGCTTTAGCAGTCAGGAGTCAGGGAACAGCACAGGCCACAGTAACCATAGCAGATTAAAGCCCTGCTCTATGGAAAGGTTTCCCAATATAACAGCTCTGCTCTGGCAGAAGAGGACTTCTCAGAGAAGTTGTGACAACTCAGCACTGCTAAGGTAAGGCTCTCCTCAGTGAAAGTGTTACAGTCCCACTCTGCTCTGCTCCAGTGAAAGAAGATCTTCACCCAAACCTTGTTCAAGAGATTTATTGGGAGGAAACAATCCTAGAGAGTGTCTGCCTCTACCAGGGTGGAAGAAGAGCTGCAGTAAACTCAACATGTGCAGGGCTTATATAGGGCTTCTTAGGGGTGAAGTTTCTCCAGGGAGAAGAGGGATTCATTAGTTTAGTTGGTCAGGGACAGAGATGGCTAATCTCAGGGCCACACTGTTTCTTTCACCAGTTTTTTTTAAAGCTTTATGGCTCTAGTTTTGGGACCAGAGCCTATTTCTTCCACTGACTCTGATTCTAGGGACAAGTTTTTTTTTTTTTTTTTCACTTGTATCAGAATCAGGGCATGTCTCTTTGGTTCTGCATTCAAGGATAAAGTATTTCTTTCACTGGTTCTGATTTCAGGGCCAGGGAGGATTTTTTTTTGGCTGGCCCTTTCCCCCTATATTTAATACAGGCTTTCTGCAATGTCATGCTGATTTTATAGCACTTAGCTACATCTTTGGTCTTCATGTTGGTATTGCAAAAATTAGAACCTCAAAACTCACCAAGACTGACTCATATACTTTATGTCACAGATAGGAGCTGGAACTCGGGCTCTGCTGCAGTTTCTGTGCTATTAGAAACACTCAGATGGGACCTAGGTAAGAGAAAAGAGTCAGTTTCAGTGAGTGTCCTGTCTAAGTGTCTCATCAAATTTTACTCTCTAAGCCTGGCAGGGTCTGCAAGGCACTTTTGAAGGAGAAAATAGAAGGCTTCAGTTGTCTGGAATTCGAAAACTCCGGGAAGCAAAGGCTGAAGAGGTCTCAGTCAATCATCCACAGATTTTCTCCAAGAGTTCAGGGTGACGCACTCATGGTTTACTGAGGAGCTTGTATGTTTCAGGTCCTTTCCTAGATGAGTGACCTGAATCCTCACATTTAGTCATCAGTCATCCCTATTGAGCCAGATATTGTAGTCCTAATCAGCAGAGATAGATGAGGAGGGGTCAGGAAGGGAAGGAGAGGTCCCAGTGTCCTTTTGGCCCATAAAGACACAACAGGATTATTAGCTTGGATCAGCCAGGTTCCAAAGGAAGTCCCTATCTTTCCTCTCAGACACCCTCTGGGGACCCCCACTTAGGGTTACTCCAGCCTTAGGGTTACAGCCAGGCTAGGGTTACAGGGATGCTAGGGTTGGGGCGTGGCTAGGGGTGGGGCGTGGCTAGGGGTGGTTAGGTGCTAGGGGTGGGGGAGTGGCTAGGCTAGGGGCCGTCCTAGGGTCAGGGTCAGCCTTAGGGTCAGGACCGGTGCTAGGGAGACCATCAGGCCGGAGGCCTGGGTGGCTGGCAGCCTCGGACCGGTCTTTCTGATTGGTCGAGGGAAGCCTGGATCCCAGGCCCCTCCCAGGGGCTGATGAATATGCAGGCTGACTCCCCAGGACGCCCCTGACGTGTGCATATATCTGCATAGGCCACCCCACATGTAGCAGTTGGGCATAGGCCTGAGGTCTATGGAGACCAGGGTTGACTCTGGCCCCTCCTAGGCCCCTCCCAGGGGCTCATGAATATGCAGGCTGACTCCCCACCACACCCCTGACGTGTGCACACGTCTGCACAGCTCCCTGGCTCCCCCTCCCTCACTCCTCCCTCCATGGTCCCGGCTCCCCGTTCCCAGCTCCCTCCCATGGCCCCGTACCCGTTCCAGGAAAACCAGCTGGGAAAGCAGGAAGGAACAGAGCTCAGGTTAGGGTTAGGGTTATGTTTTATGATTACTGGTTACTGGTTAGGGTTAGGCTTAGGGTTAGGGTTATGGTTAGGGGTTATGATTATAGTTATGTTTTATGATTACTGGTTACTAATTAGGGTTACTGGTTACTTGTTAGGGTTACTGGTTACTGGTTAGGGTTAGGGTTAGGGGTTAGGATTAGGGTTAGTGTTGGCGTTAGGGTTAGGGTTAGAATTAGCTTTAGGGTTAGGGTTTAGGGTGAGGGGAGGGTAAGGGTTAGGGTTATGTTTTATGATTACTGGTTACTGGTTAGGGTTACTGATTTCTGGTTACTGGTTAGGGTTACTGGTTAGGGTTAGGGATTAGGGTTAGGGTTACGGTTAGTGTTTAGGGTTAGGATTATATTTTATGATTACTGGTTACTGGTTAGGGTTACTGATTACTGGTTACTGATTAGGGTTACTGGTTAGGGTTAGGGATTAGGGTTAGGGTTAGCGTTACAGTTAGTGTTTAGGGTTAGGGTTATGTTTTATGATTACTGGTTACTGGTTAGGGTTACTGGTTACTGGTTAGGGTTAGGTTTATGTTTTATGATTACTGGTTACTGGTTAGTGTTACTGATTACTGGATACTGGTTAGGGTTACTGGTTATTGGTTACTTGTTAGGGTTAGGTTTAGGGTTAGGATTAGGGTTATGTTTAGTGTTAGGGTTAGGGTTAGGGGTTAGGTTTAGGGTTAGGATTAGGGGTAATGATTATAGTTATTTTATATGATTACTGGTTACTGGTTAAAGTAACTGATTACTGGTTACTGGTTAGGGTTTTTGTTAGGGTTAGGGGTTAGGGTTAAGATTAGGGTTAGGGGTTAGGATTAGGGTTAGGGTTGGTGTTAGGGTTAGGGTTAGAATTAGCTTTAGAGTTAGGGTTAGAGTTAGGGTTTAGGGTTAGGGTAGGGTAAGGGTTAGGGTTATGTTTTATGATTACTGGTTACTGGTTAGGGTTACTGGTTACTGGTTACTGGTTAGGGTTACTGGTTACTGGTTACTGTTAGGGTTAGGGTTAGTGTTAGGGTTAGGATTAGGGTTAGGGGTTATGATTATGGTTATTTTTCATGATTACTGGTTGCTGGTTAGGGTTACTGGTTACTGGTTACTGGTTAGGGTTACGGTTAGGGTTAGGGTTATGTTTTATGATAACTCCTTACTGGTTAGGAATACTGGTTACTGGTTACTGGTTAGGGTTACTGGTTACTGGTTAGGGTTAGGGTTAGAGGTTAGGGTTAGGGTTAGGTTAGGGTTAGGGTTATGGTTAGGATTACGGTTAGGGTTATGGTTAGAGTTAGGGGTTATGATTATGGTTATGTTTTATGCTTACTGGTTACTGGTTAAGGTTACTGGTTACTGGTTAGGGTTACTAGTTACTGGTTACTGGTTATTGGTTACTACTAGGGTTAGGGTTAGGGTTATGTTTAGAGTTAGGGTTAAGTGTTAGATTTAGGGTTAGGTTTAGGGTTATGTTTTATGATTACTGTTTACTGGTTAGGGTTTCTGGTTACTGGTTACTGGTTAGGGCTACTGGTTACTGGTAACTGGTTAGGGTTAGGTGGTTAGGGTTAGGGGGTTAGGGTTAGCGTTAGTTTTAGGGTTAGGGTTAGTGTTAGGGTTAGTGTTAGGATTAGGGTTGGGGTAATGATTATAGTTTTTTTTTATGATTACTGGTTACTGGTTACTGGTTAGGGTTACTTGTTACTGCTTACTGGTTACTGGTTAGGGTTAGGGTTCGGATTAAGTTTAGGGTTAGTGTTAGGGTTATGTTTTATGATTACTGGTTACTGGTTAGGGTTACTGATTACTCGTTACTCATTAGTGTTACTGGTTACTGGCTAGGGTTAGGGTTAGGGGTTAGGGTTAGAGTTAGGGTTACGGTAGGATTAGGTTTAGGATTAGGTTTAGTGTTAGGGTTAGTGTTAGGATTAGGGTTAGGGGTAATGATTATAGTTATTTTTTATGATTACTGGTTACTGTTAGAGTTGCTGGTTACTGGTTAGGGTTAGGGTAAAGTTTAGGGTTAGTGTTAGGGTTAGGGTTATGTTTTATGATTACTGGTTACTGGTTAGGGTTAGGGTTCGGATTAAGTTTAGGGTTAGTGTTAGGGTTATGTTTTATGATTACTGGTTACTGGTTAGGGTTACTGATTACTCGTTACTCATTAGTGTTACTGGTTACTGGCTAGGGTTAGGGTTAGGGGTTAGGGTTAGAGTTAGGGTTACGGTAGGATTAGGTTTAGGATTAGGTTTAGTGTTAGGGTTAGTGTTAGGATTAGGGTTAGGGGTAATGATTATAGTTATTTTTTATGATTACTGGTTACTGTTAGAGTTGCTGGTTACTGGTTAGGGTTAGGGTAAAGTTTAGGGTTAGTGTTAGGGTTAGGGTTATGTTTTATGATTACTGGTTACTGGTTAGGGTTAGGGTTCGGATTAAGTTTAGGGTTAGTGTTAGGGTTATGTTTTATGATTACTGGTTACTGGTTAGGGTTACTGATTACTCGTTACTCATTAGTGTTACTGGTTACTGGCTAGGGTTAGGGTTAGGGGTTAGGGTTAGAGTTAGGGTTACGGTAGGATTAGGTTTAGGATTAGGTTTAGTGTTAGGGTTAGTGTTAGGATTAGGGTTAGGGGTAATGATTATAGTTATTTTTTATGATTACTGGTTACTGTTAGAGTTGCTGGTTACTGGTTAGGGTTAGGGTAAAGTTTAGGGTTAGTGTTAGGGTTAGGGTTATGTTTTATGATTACTGGTTACTGGTTAGGGTTAGGGTTCGGATTAAGTTTAGGGTTAGTGTTAGGGTTATGTTTTATGATTACTGGTTACTGGTTAGGGTTACTGATTACTCGTTACTCGTTAGTGTTACTGGTTACTGGCTAGGGTTAGGGTTAGGGGTTAGGGTTAGAGTTAGGGTTACGGTAGGATTAGGTTTAGGATTAGGTTTAGTGTTAGGGTTAGTGTTAGGATTAGGGTTAGGGGTAATGATTATAGTTATTTTTTATGATTACTGGTTACTGTTAGAGTTGCTGGTTACTGGTTAGGGTTAGGGTAAAGTTTAGGGTTAGTGTTAGGGTTAGGGTTATGTTTTATGATTACTGGTTACTGGTTAGGGTTAGGGTTCGGATTAAGTTTAGGGTTAGTGTTAGGGTTATGTTTTATGATTACTGGTTACTGGTTAGGGTTACTGATTACTCGTTACTCGTTAGTGTTACTGGTTACTGGTTAGGGTTAGGGTTAGGGGTTAGGGTTAGGTGGTTAGGGTTAGGGTTAGGGGGTTAGGGTTAGAGTTAGGGTTAGGGTAGGATTAGGTTTAGGATTAGGTTTAGTGTTAGGGTTAGTGTTAGGATTAGGGTTAGGGGTAATGATTATAGTTATTTTTTATGATTACTGGTTACTGTTAGAGTTACTGGTTACTGGTTAGGGTTAGGGTAAAGTTTAGGGTTAGTGTTAGGGTTAGGGTTATGTTTTATGATTACTGGTTACTGGTTAGGGTGACTGATTACTCGTTACTTGTTAGCATTACTGATTACTGGTTACTGATTACTGGTTAGGATTAGGGGTTATGGTTAGGGGTTAGTGTTAGCCTTAGGGTTAGGGTTCGTATTAGGGTTAGCGTTAGGGTTAGGGGTAAGGGTTAGGGTTTAGGGTTAGGTCTAGGGTTAGGTTAGGGTTAGGTTTAGGGTTAGGGTTTAGGGTTATGGTTAGGGTTATGTTTAGGGTTAGAGTCATATTTTATGATTACTGGTTACTGGTTAGGGTTACTGGTTACTGGTTAGGGTTATTGGGTATTGGTAACTGGTTACTGGTTACTGGTAAGGGTTAGGTTTATGGTTAGGATTAGGGTTAGTGTTAAGGTCAGGGTTAGGGTTACGGTTAGGTTTAGGGTTTAGAGGTAGGGTTAGGCTTAGTGTTAGGCTTAGGGTTACAGTTAGGGTTAGGTTTAGGGTTGGGGTTAGGGTTAGTGGTTACTCATTAGTTTAGGGTTAGGGTTACAGTTAGATTTATGGTTAGGGGTTATGATTATGGTTATGTTTTATGATTACTGGTTACTGGTTAGGGTTAGTCGTTACTGGTTACTGGTTAGGGTTAGGGTTACGATTAGGGTTAGTGTTAGGTTTATGTTTTATGATTACTGGGTACTGGTTATTGTTACTGGTTACTGATCACTGGTTAGGGTTACTGGTTACTGGTTATTGGTTACTGGTTAGGGTTAGGGTTATGTTTAGGGTTAGGGTTAGGTTTTAGAGGTAGGGTTATATTTAAGATTAGGTTTAGCGTTATGTTTTATGATTACTGGTTACTGGTTAGGGTTACTGGTTACTGGTTAGAATTAGGGTTAGGGTTAGGGTTAGGGCTTAGGTTTAGTGTTAGGGTATGGGGGTTAGGTTTAGGGTTAGGGGATTAGGGTTAGGGGGTTAGGGTTAGTGTTAGGGTTAGGGTAGGGTTAGGATTAGGGTTAGGGTTAGCTTTAGGGGTTAGGGTTTAGGGTTAGGGATAGGGTTAGGATTAGTTTTAGGGTTAGGGTTAGGGTTAGGGGTTAAGGTTACGGTTATGGTTATGGTTAGGGTTTGAGTTATACTTTATGATTACTGGTTACTGGTTAGGGTTACTGGTTACAGGTTAGGCTTACTGGGTACTGGTAACTAATAACTGGTTACTGTTTAGGGTTAGATTTAGGGTTACGATTAGGATTAGTGTTAGGGTTATGGTTAGGGTTAGGGTAACGGTTAGGGTTAGGCTTAGGTGTTATGATTATGGTTACTGATACTGGTTACTGGTTACTGGTTAGGATTACTGGTTACTGGTTAGGGATTGGGTTAGGGTTAAAGTTAGGGTTAGGGTTATATTTTATGATTACTGGTTACTGGTTAGTGTTACTGATTACTGGTTACTGGTTAGCGTTACTGGTTACTGGTTAGGGTTGGGGTTAGGGTTAGGGGTTAGGGTTAGCTTTTAGGTTAGGGTTAGTGTTAGTGTTAGGGTTATGGTTAGGGGTTAGGGTTAGTGTTAGGGTTAGAGTTATTTTTTTATGGTTACTGGTTACTGGTTAGGATTACTGGTTACTGGTTAGGGTTAGGTTTAAGTTTAGGTTTAGTGTTAGGGTTTGGGTTAGGATTTGTGTTAGGGTTAGGGTTTAGAGGTAGGGTTATGGTTAGTGTTATGCTTAGGGTTACGGTTAGGTTTAGGGTTCGGGTTAGGGTTCGTGGTTACTCATTAGTGTTAGGGTTAGGGTTACTGTTAGGATTAGGGTTAGGGGTTATGATTATGGTTATGTTTTATGATTACTGATTACTGGTTAGGGTTACTGGTTACTGGCTACTGGTTAGGGTTACTGGTTACTTGTTACTGTTTAGGGTTACTGGATACTGGTTACTGGTTACTGGTTAGGGTTAGGGTTTAGAGTTAGTGTTAGGGTTAGGGTTAGGGGTATGGTTAGGTTTAGCGTTATGGTTAGGGGTTATGATTATGGTTATGTTTTATGATGACTGGTTACTGGTTAGGGTTACTGATTACTGGTTACTGGTTAGGGTTAGGGTTATGGTTAGGGTTAGTGTTATGGGTTATGATTATGGTTATGTTTTATGATTACTCGTTACTGGTTAGGGTTGCTGGTTACTGGTTACTGGTTAATGGTTAGGGTTAGGGTTATGTTTAGGGTTAGGGGTTATGATTATGGTTATGTTTTATGATTACTTGTTACTTTTTAGTGTTACTGGTTACTGGTTACTGGTTAGAGTTACTGGTTACTGGTTATTGGTTACTTGTTTGGGTTAGGGTTATGTTTAGGATCAGGGTTAGGGTTAGGTGTTATGTTTAGGGTTAGGGTTAGGGTTATGTTTTATGATTACTGGTTACCTGTTAGGTTTTCTGGTTACTGGTTACTGGTTAGGGTTACTGGTTACTGGTAACTGGTTAGGGTTAGGGTTAGGGGGTTAGGTATAGGTTTAGTCGATTGGGGTTTGGGTTAGGGTTAGGGTTAGAGTTAGGGTTAGGGTAGGGTTAGGTTTAGCGTTAGGGTTCGGCTTTAGGGGTTAGGGGTTAGGGTTAGGATTAGGGTTAGTGTTAGGTTTAGGGTTAAGGGTAATGATTATAGTCATTTTTTATGATTACTGGTTACTGGTTAGGGTTACTGATTTCTGGTTACTGGTTAGGGTTACTGGTTAGGGTTAGGGATTAGGGTTAGGGTTACGGTTAGTGTTTAGGGTTAGGATTATATTTTATGATTACTGGTTACTGGTTAGGGTTACTGATTACTGGTTACTGATTAGGGTTACTGGTTAGGGTTAGGGATTAGGGTTAGGGTTAGCGTTACAGTTAGTGTTTAGGGTTAGGGTTATGTTTTATGATTACTGGTTACTGGTTAGGGTTACTGGTTACTGGTTAGGGTTAGGTTTATGTTTTATGATTACTGGTTACTGGTTAGTGTTACTGATTACTGGATACTGGTTAGGGTTACTGGTTATTGGTTACTTGTTAGGGTTAGGTTTAGGGTTAGGATTAGGGTTATGTTTAGTGTTAGGGTTAGGGTTAGGGGTTAGGTTTAGGGTTAGGATTAGGGGTAATGATTATAGTTATTTTATATGATTACTGGTTACTGGTTAAAGTAACTGATTACTGGTTACTGGTTAGGGTTTTTGTTAGGGTTAGGGGTTAGGGTTAAGATTAGGGTTAGGGGTTAGGATTAGGGTTAGGGTTGGTGTTAGGGTTAGGGTTAGAATTAGCTTTAGAGTTAGGGTTAGAGTTAGGGTTTAGGGTTAGGGTAGGGTAAGGGTTAGGGTTATGTTTTATGATTACTGGTTACTGGTTAGGGTTACTGGTTACTGGTTACTGGTTAGGGTTACTGGTTACTGGTTACTGTTAGGGTTAGGGTTAGTGTTAGGGTTAGGATTAGGGTTAGGGGTTATGATTATGGTTATTTTTCATGATTACTGGTTGCTGGTTAGGGTTACTGGTTACTGGTTACTGGTTAGGGTTACGGTTAGGGTTAGGGTTATGTTTTATGATAACTCCTTACTGGTTAGGAATACTGGTTACTGGTTACTGGTTAGGGTTACTGGTTACTGGTTAGGGTTAGGGTTAGAGGTTAGGGTTAGGGTTAGGTTAGGGTTAGGGTTATGGTTAGGATTACGGTTAGGGTTATGGTTAGAGTTAGGGGTTATGATTATGGTTATGTTTTATGCTTACTGGTTACTGGTTAAGGTTACTGGTTACTGGTTAGGGTTACTAGTTACTGGTTACTGGTTATTGGTTACTACTAGGGTTAGGGTTAGGGTTATGTTTAGAGTTAGGGTTAAGTGTTAGATTTAGGGTTAGGTTTAGGGTTATGTTTTATGATTACTGTTTACTGGTTAGGGTTTCTGGTTACTGGTTACTGGTTAGGGCTACTGGTTACTGGTAACTGGTTAGGGTTAGGTGGTTAGGGTTAGGGGGTTAGGGTTAGCGTTAGTTTTAGGGTTAGGGTTAGTGTTAGGGTTAGTGTTAGGATTAGGGTTGGGGTAATGATTATAGTTTTTTTTTATGATTACTGGTTACTGGTTACTGGTTAGGGTTACTTGTTACTGCTTACTGGTTACTGGTTAGGGTTAGGGTTCGGATTAAGTTTAGGGTTAGTGTTAGGGTTATGTTTTATGATTACTGGTTACTGGTTAGGGTTACTGATTACTCGTTACTCATTAGTGTTACTGGTTACTGGCTAGGGTTAGGGTTAGGGGTTAGGGTTAGAGTTAGGGTTACGGTAGGATTAGGTTTAGGATTAGGTTTAGTGTTAGGGTTAGTGTTAGGATTAGGGTTAGGGGTAATGATTATAGTTATTTTTTATGATTACTGGTTACTGTTAGAGTTGCTGGTTACTGGTTAGGGTTAGGGTAAAGTTTAGGGTTAGTGTTAGGGTTAGGGTTATGTTTTATGATTACTGGTTACTGGTTAGGGTTAGGGTTCGGATTAAGTTTAGGGTTAGTGTTAGGGTTATGTTTTATGATTACTGGTTACTGGTTAGGGTTACTGATTACTCGTTACTCGTTAGTGTTACTGGTTACTGGTTAGGGTTAGGGTTAGGGGTTAGGGTTAGGTGGTTAGGGTTAGGGTTAGGGGGTTAGGGTTAGAGTTAGGGTTAGGGTAGGATTAGGTTTAGGATTAGGTTTAGTGTTAGGGTTAGTGTTAGGATTAGGGTTAGGGGTAATGATTATAGTTATTTTTTATGATTACTGGTTACTGTTAGAGTTACTGGTTACTGGTTAGGGTTAGGGTAAAGTTTAGGGTTAGTGTTAGGGTTAGGGTTATGTTTTATGATTACTGGTTACTGGTTAGGGTGACTGATTACTCGTTACTTGTTAGCATTACTGATTACTGGTTACTGATTACTGGTTAGGATTAGGGGTTATGGTTAGGGGTTAGTGTTAGCCTTAGGGTTAGGGTTCGTATTAGGGTTAGCGTTAGGGTTAGGGGTAAGGGTTAGGGTTTAGGGTTAGGTCTAGGGTTAGGTTAGGGTTAGGTTTAGGGTTAGGGTTTAGGGTTATGGTTAGGGTTATGTTTAGGGTTAGAGTCATATTTTATGATTACTGGTTACTGGTTAGGGTTACTGGTTACTGGTTAGGGTTATTGGGTATTGGTAACTGGTTACTGGTTACTGGTAAGGGTTAGGTTTATGGTTAGGATTAGGGTTAGTGTTAAGGTCAGGGTTAGGGTTACGGTTAGGTTTAGGGTTTAGAGGTAGGGTTAGGCTTAGTGTTAGGCTTAGGGTTACAGTTAGGGTTAGGTTTAGGGTTGGGGTTAGGGTTAGTGGTTACTCATTAGTTTAGGGTTAGGGTTACAGTTAGATTTATGGTTAGGGGTTATGATTATGGTTATGTTTTATGATTACTGGTTACTGGTTAGGGTTAGTCGTTACTGGTTACTGGTTAGGGTTAGGGTTACGATTAGGGTTAGTGTTAGGTTTATGTTTTATGATTACTGGGTACTGGTTATTGTTACTGGTTACTGATCACTGGTTAGGGTTACTGGTTACTGGTTATTGGTTACTGGTTAGGGTTAGGGTTATGTTTAGGGTTAGGGTTAGGTTTTAGAGGTAGGGTTATATTTAAGATTAGGTTTAGCGTTATGTTTTATGATTACTGGTTACTGGTTAGGGTTACTGGTTACTGGTTAGAATTAGGGTTAGGGTTAGGGTTAGGGCTTAGGTTTAGTGTTAGGGTATGGGGGTTAGGTTTAGGGTTAGGGGATTAGGGTTAGGGGGTTAGGGTTAGTGTTAGGGTTAGGGTAGGGTTAGGATTAGGGTTAGGGTTAGCTTTAGGGGTTAGGGTTTAGGGTTAGGGATAGGGTTAGGATTAGTTTTAGGGTTAGGGTTAGGGTTAGGGGTTAAGGTTACGGTTATGGTTATGGTTAGGGTTTGAGTTATACTTTATGATTACTGGTTACTGGTTAGGGTTACTGGTTACAGGTTAGGCTTACTGGGTACTGGTAACTAATAACTGGTTACTGTTTAGGGTTAGATTTAGGGTTACGATTAGGATTAGTGTTAGGGTTATGGTTAGGGTTAGGGTAACGGTTAGGGTTAGGCTTAGGTGTTATGATTATGGTTACTGATACTGGTTACTGGTTACTGGTTAGGATTACTGGTTACTGGTTAGGGATTGGGTTAGGGTTAAAGTTAGGGTTAGGGTTATATTTTATGATTACTGGTTACTGGTTAGTGTTACTGATTACTGGTTACTGGTTAGCGTTACTGGTTACTGGTTAGGGTTGGGGTTAGGGTTAGGGGTTAGGGTTAGCTTTTAGGTTAGGGTTAGTGTTAGTGTTAGGGTTATGGTTAGGGGTTAGGGTTAGTGTTAGGGTTAGAGTTATTTTTTTATGGTTACTGGTTACTGGTTAGGATTACTGGTTACTGGTTAGGGTTAGGTTTAAGTTTAGGTTTAGTGTTAGGGTTTGGGTTAGGATTTGTGTTAGGGTTAGGGTTTAGAGGTAGGGTTATGGTTAGTGTTATGCTTAGGGTTACGGTTAGGTTTAGGGTTCGGGTTAGGGTTCGTGGTTACTCATTAGTGTTAGGGTTAGGGTTACTGTTAGGATTAGGGTTAGGGGTTATGATTATGGTTATGTTTTATGATTACTGATTACTGGTTAGGGTTACTGGTTACTGGCTACTGGTTAGGGTTACTGGTTACTTGTTACTGTTTAGGGTTACTGGATACTGGTTACTGGTTACTGGTTAGGGTTAGGGTTTAGAGTTAGTGTTAGGGTTAGGGTTAGGGGTATGGTTAGGTTTAGCGTTATGGTTAGGGGTTATGATTATGGTTATGTTTTATGATGACTGGTTACTGGTTAGGGTTACTGATTACTGGTTACTGGTTAGGGTTAGGGTTATGGTTAGGGTTAGTGTTATGGGTTATGATTATGGTTATGTTTTATGATTACTCGTTACTGGTTAGGGTTGCTGGTTACTGGTTACTGGTTAATGGTTAGGGTTAGGGTTATGTTTAGGGTTAGGGGTTATGATTATGGTTATGTTTTATGATTACTTGTTACTTTTTAGTGTTACTGGTTACTGGTTACTGGTTAGAGTTACTGGTTACTGGTTATTGGTTACTTGTTTGGGTTAGGGTTATGTTTAGGATCAGGGTTAGGGTTAGGTGTTATGTTTAGGGTTAGGGTTAGGGTTATGTTTTATGATTACTGGTTACCTGTTAGGTTTTCTGGTTACTGGTTACTGGTTAGGGTTACTGGTTACTGGTAACTGGTTAGGGTTAGGGTTAGGGGGTTAGGTATAGGTTTAGTCGATTGGGGTTTGGGTTAGGGTTAGGGTTAGAGTTAGGGTTAGGGTAGGGTTAGGTTTAGCGTTAGGGTTCGGCTTTAGGGGTTAGGGGTTAGGGTTAGGATTAGGGTTAGTGTTAGGTTTAGGGTTAAGGGTAATGATTATAGTCATTTTTTATGATTACTGGTTACTGGTTAGGGTTACTGGTTACTGGTTAGGGTTTGGGTTAGGGTTATGTCTAGGTTTAGGTTAGGGTTAGGGTTGGGGTTAGAGTTATATTTTATGATTACTGGTTACTGGTTAGGGTTACTGGTTACTGCTTAGGGTTACTGGTTACTGGTAACTGGTTACTGGTTAGGGTTAGGTTTAGGGTTAGAATTAGGGTTAGTGTTAATGTTAGGGTTATATTTTATGATTACTGGCTACTGGTTAGGGTTACTGATTACTGGTTACTGGTTAGCATTACTGGTTACTGGTCTTTGGTTACTGGTTAGGGTTAGGGTTATGGGTTAGGGTTAGGGTTAGGGTTAGGGTTAGGGGTTAGGGTTAGCTTTAGGGTTCGGTTTAGTGTTAGGGTTAGCATTAGGGTTAGGGGTTAGCCTTAGGGTTAGTGTTAGGGTTAGTGTTATTTTTTATGATTACTGGTTACTGGTTAGTGTTACTGTTTACTGGTTAGCGTTACTGGTTAGGATTAGGTTTAGGTTTAGGTTTTGTGTTAGGATTAGGATTAGGGTTAAGTTAGGGTTAGGGTTTAGAGGTAGGGTTAGGGTTAGTGTTAGGCTTAGGGTTATGGTTAGGGTTAGGTTTAGGGTTGGGGTTAGGGTTAGGGTAAGTGTTAGGGGTCATGATTATGGTTATGTTTTATGATTACTGGTTACTGGTTAGGGTTACTGGTTACTTGTTAGTGTTAGGGTTATGGTTATGGTTAGGGTTAGGGGTTATGATTATGGTTATGTTTTATGATTACTGGTTACTGATTAGGGTTACTGGTTACTGGTTAGGGTTTCCGGTTACTTGTTACTGGTTAGGGTTACTGGTTACTAGTTACTGGTTAGTGTTTGGGTTAGGGTTAGTGTTAGGGTTAGGGTTAGATGTTATGATTATGGTTATTTTTTATGATTACTGGTTACTGGTAAGGGTTACTGGTTACTTGTTACTGGTTAGGTTTAGGGTTAGGGTTAGGGTTAGGGTTTAAGGGTTAGTGTTAGTGTTAGGATTAGTGTTAAGGGTAATGATTATAGTTTTTTATGATTACTGGTTACTGGTTAGGGTTACTGGTTACTGGGTACGGTTAGGGTTAGTGTTAAGATTAGGGTTAGTGTTAGGGTTATGTTTTATGATTACTGGTTTCTGTTTAGGGTTACTGATTACTGGTTACTGGTTAGCGTTACTGGTTACTGGTTAGGGTTAGGGTTAGGGTTAGGGTTTATGGTTAGGGTTAGTGTTAGGGGTTAGGGTTAGCTTTGGGTTAGTGTTAGGGTTAGGGGTTAGGGTTAGTGTTAGGGTTTAGGGTTAGTTTTAGGGGTAGGTCTAGGGTTAGTTTAGGGTTAGGGGTTAGGGTTACGGTTAGCGTTATGGTTAGGGTTATGGTGAGGGTTAGAATTATATTTTATGATTACTGGTTACTGATTCAGGTTACTGGTTACTGGTTAGGGTTACTGGGTACTGGTAACTTGTTACTCGTTACTGGTTAGGGTTAGGTTTAGGGTTAGGATTAGGGTTAGTGTTAGGGTTAGGGTTAGGTTTAGGGGTTATGATTATGGTAATATTTTATGATTACTGGTTACTGGTTAGGGTTACTGGTTACTGGTTAGGGTTACAGTTAGGGTTAGGGTTATGTTTTATGATAACCCCTTACTGGTTAGGAATACTGGTTACTGGTTAGGGTTACTGGTTAACCCTAACACTAACCTTAACTGTAACCAGTAACCAGTAACCATAACCATAACCAGTAACCAGTAACCAGTAATCCTAACCAGTAACCAGTAATCATAAAAAATAACTATAATCATAACCCATAAACCTAATCCTAGCCCTAACCCTAACCCCTATATGCTAAACCTAACCCTAATCCTAAACCTAACCCTACCCTAACCCTAACCCTAACAATAACCCCCAACCCTAACCCTAACCCTAACCTTAAACATAACTCTACCTCTAAAACCTAACCCTAACCCTAAACATAACCCTAACCAGAAACCAATAACCAGTAACCAGTAACGCTAACCAGTAATCAGTAATCAGTAACCCTAACCAGTAACCAGTAATCATAAAACATAACCCTAACCCTAACCTAAACCCTAACCTTAACCCTAACACTAACCTTAACTGTTAGGGTTAGGGTTAGGGTTAGATTTATGTTTTATGATTACTTGTTTCTCGTTAGGGTTACTGGTTACTGGTTGGGGTTATTGGTTACTGGTAACTGGTTACTGGTTACTTGTTAGGGTCACTGCTGCATTTCACCATGAGTAATCTCTAGAATATTTCTATAATATAGCAAATATAGAGCCTTCAAACTGTCTAGTATGCTATGCAGATTACATATACAAAGATTGGGTAGTGTAAAAATATAGAACACTATAGTGGCATTTAACACTAGCTATTAATATTTTCTAGAAAATAACAACTTTTAAAGCATGATAGCCTTTCAATGTAACACTTCTATATAACAGTATGCAAGAAACTGACCTTGGATTTCTTTATGTATATGTGCTAACATATTGTCTGGCATAATTTTAAGATTTACAAGTGAACAGTTATATTAAGCTTCCAAAATATATAGTACAAACATTTCCCTTATACTCTAACACATTTAATGTGTAGAATTTAAAAATTCTAATATAAATATTTATAATTGCATACTTATCAACATGTCATGTAAAAATATCATAATGTAAATAACAAATAATTGTGTTTTTTTTATTTTTGCTTATTTAATATATAATATGTGCTATTGACCAATGTGGAAAATAAACTCTAGGGAGTATAATATGTTAACCCAATATATTATGCATTATCCAGTGAGCTTCTGTGTTTTCCAGATTTATTCTCCAGTTTCGATACCTTTTGAAACAATCTGACCTTTGAAACATTCCTCTATTTCATTAAAACACAAGAGCATCATATTTTGTTCCTAATCTAGTGTTGTAAAACTTGTATATTGTCCGAGAAAATTATTTCCCCCTTTACTCAGTATAAATTCAACATAGGAAGATATACATAAAGACCATTAAATATAATTACTTTAAAAAGGTATGTTAATATTATTATTTGCTATAATCAAACAAAATATTAAATTTACTTATGACTGTGAGATAGTAACTTAATTAGCAGAAACTAATGTTCAGACCTTGTTGGGTAAAGAAATAATTTAATTAAAAATGTACTTATATTTTAAGTAAAAATGTACTTTCCTCTATTGTGATGAAACAAAATGGGGATCTTTCTTTGAGGATTTATAGTAACAAGCTGTTTGCCTAGCTATTGAACTTTATACCTAACTGCAGAAAGGCTGAAATTTAGCTTTATAGAAAATTGAGTGGCATACTTTCTCAAACCAGAGGAAAATTCATTCAGTCTTATACTCATTGAAATAAAAACTTAAGATTCTTTTTTTTTCTAATTTAAAAAACCATCCTGTGTAATAGGGAGGCCACTTGTTCATTTCCTGGTCACCCAGACTCCTGAAATAACCACACAGAAACTTTATTAATCAAAGTTTGGGCCACTGCTTGGCCCATTAGCTCTAGGTTCTTATTGGCTAAATTTTACATCTTAATTTAACCCATTTCCTACCAGCAAGGTTCCAGTGTGTCTGTCTCCTGCAGCCGCTCCATGGCTTCTCCCTGACTCTGCCTTCTTTCTCCCAGCATTCAGTTTAGTTTTTCCTGCCTAGCCCTGCCCTACCTTATCACAGGCCCAAAACAGCTTCGACATTAAACAGTGGTATTCACAGCATACAGAGGGGAATCCCACATCGATCCTGTATCAAAAATATCCCCAAAATAGACTGACATTTTACACAGAGTTCTAGGAATAATGATGAATATAAAAGACAAAATGGCATCTTGAAGACTAGATACCAACTACACGTACCCAGCTTAGACACATCTGCTTCCAGAGTACCCTGACCCATTTAAAAAGGTAAATAATTCCTCTAATCAGTGCATAATTTTATTTGAGCAGGTGACTATTCATAGTATCAGCGATAATTTGATTATTATAGGTTAATTCATTAAAATACTTGGAACTAATTCAGAAAATGAAATCTTTCCTGGACAGCTTTTTCCCCCAAAAAAAATCTCAAGGGAGGTGAGAGTAATTAGCTGCCAAATGACACAAATCTATAATGTGAAACAAGGAAATTCCAAAGTGAAATGATGAACAAACAAACACTTAGAAAATTAAACATGAAATGGTTGGTAAGCCAAGTAATGTGCAATCCAACCTACAGAAAACAAGCATCCCAGACTCCTCAACTCCCTGCACACCAACCAGGCACTCTTAATCTGACAGTGTCAGGGTCCTGACCAGAAACTCTGAGCTTCCAGTAAGAAACCTTGAAACTGCACTACAGAATCTGGTAAGAAAAGAGTTATAACTATGCCCATTTCGAAGGAGTAGAGAGTTTTAGTTGACTCCATAATCACTGTAATATGGAGCCATAAGTAATTTTATTCCGTTCATTTTAACCCCTTCATCTCAAGACTTTGTTGGTTCAATAATTTATATTTAAAAGCCAATTGTTTTCCCTGCATCCCCCCCTTCCCCCCCAATATTTGTTGTTACTTGTTCTGTTGATCTTTACTGTTCTGGGGTAAAATGAAATCTCAGAGCAGTTTTGATTTGGATTTTCCTAATTCAAGGATGATAAAGATTGAGTTCCGTCAGAGAGCATGGCGAGCTAGGGTGTGCGGCCTCCATCCACCGGCCCCCTGCTTTCCAGGGCCGGGCCCATGGAGAAGCCCCAGCCCGGCCTTCGAAGACATCTGGCGGCCACCCGAAGGCCAAGGTTGGCCCTTGAGGTCAACACTCGGCCACCTCTGGGAGGGCACCGCCCTGTTGAGCCCTCGGACTTGGATGAACAGCGGCCTCGACGGCCCTGGAGCGAGTGAGCCGAGTCCAGCATAGCGGGAGGAACAATGGATCGTAGGGCCGCGGGGTCCCCCTTCCACCCGAGAGAAGACGGGAGGTGACATCGCAAGCGGCCAGTCGGAAACGCTGGCGAAGATTTCCCCGCTGCCGTAGAAGACCTTGTATATAATAGGAAAAAGCTGCTCTCAACCTTTCCCCCGACCCTTTTAGAGAGACCTTGGCTAAATCTGGACACGTAGCTGTAGAGATTGCCGACGCAGGGTAGAGGTAGGAAAAAACACCTTAGACGGGTCTTCTAGAAGTGACTTTGAAGTGGAATTGTTTAGGCCACCTCTAGAAAGACCCCTGGAGCGACATTCCTCCTTGTTTATCCACTAGATTAGAGGACCCAGCAGGAGGAAGAAGAGGTCCGGAGCCAGATTGACCAAGTGAATAAGACGTCTTTTTTTTTTTTTTCCTGTTGTATTGTGTACACATTTTGTTCATTTCTCAACCCCCCGCCCCTGTTTGTGTGTGTGTGTGTGTGTGTGTGTGTGTGTGTGTGTGTGTATGTGTGTCAATGCCGAGTGTTTTTTGGAACTATCTTTCTAGATGCTCTAAAGTGCCTGACATATTTTATAAGTAGTGGTAGAAAACAACACATTATGTAAATACGTTTTTGTTAGGATTCATTTGAAATACTGTTTGGGGAGGTAGAACTAAACCATTCCCGAGTTGACCACATTATGTTTGTGCCCCGGTTCCCAGGGGAAGGCAGAGCTCTGAGCCATTGTGTTTGGCTTTGCCGTGTACATAGCATATATAAAGGACAAAGGAGTCCTAATTTATGACATCTAGTCACTCTAGGTGTCAAAGAGGTCGCCAGTGTATGACAAAGTAGAGGTAGTAGAATACATTTTGTATTTTTTATGTTAAGGTCTTCTAGAAGGGAAAGAGGCTGCCAGTATGTGACAGAGTAGAGCAGTGTTTGAAAGTTATGTTAAAATTCATAGGAAAGAACTCTTAAAACCATGTAGGAAGTGAGGTTGTTATCCCCACGAAACCATGACAGATTCATAACCTGACCCTTGGGTTAAAGAGAGGTGGGGAGGTTCTAGACCAGAGTCTCACACAGTAAGAAAATGTGCGTAATGGATTGGTAGGTGGCTCAGCAGGTAAAGGCGCTTGCCACAAACTGGTGACCTGAATGTGATCTCCAGGATCCACGTAAGAGGAAACTGATCCACAAATTGTCTTCTAGCCTCCAAACAAAGAGGCATGCATGTGCCTGCACCCATGCACTAATCCATAAATGTAAAAAATGCACACACGGTGAAAATAGAGGGTTAACAGCACCTTTTAAGGATTGTTATTTCATAGGAATGGTTACACTGGAATGGAACTGTTAGACATGTTCTTTGAGCAGATGCTGTTCCCAGGTGGTGGAGGTGGGCAGGGGAAAGAAGAGTGCAGAGTAAGGCGCTGTGCCTGTTGGTTGATTCCCCGTTGTCCTGCCATTGTTCCCGTGTGCATTTCCGTTAATGTTGCCAAGTGTTAGAGGATAAGTCCCAGTGCCCAAATGGTGTTATAAATGTCCTGCTAGTCTTTTGGAAAGGCCGTCTTCTGGGGGTGTCCTTTGTCATACTTTCAGTATCATCATCCTGAACTGGAGTTGGACAGAGAAGAGGACGGATGAGGAAAGAGCTCTTGGCTAGGACCACCACTCTAGAAGACAATTTCAGCTGTACCCAGGGATCCATATATGCATTGCTGGGAAGATACTTGTGTTTATTGTGCTCAAAGTTCATTCCACAACATCTGAACTTCATAAATGACCTAAAGGAGTGGATATGGTTAAAGGTATAGCTTGACAGAAAAGGTTCCTCTTGAACATGGAATTGAGCCGTGTCTGGACATATTGCTAGGTTGACTGGAGGGACAGGGAGGCTCACAGGGCGAGGTCTGCAGCACTGCGCTGTTGAGATTGACATCCTGAGAACCCCTGCCGTAGGTGCATCTTCAGTGCCCATAGGAGTACATTTATTGAGCAGGAACATGCCTTCACATTTTAGTGTATAGATCTGAAGATAAACTTAGGGATGCTGTGCTTAGTGTGCTCTGTTGCTTTATGTTTCCCTGTAAGCTGAGCTTTGAGGGAATGCACAATTATAATTGTAACTTCGCCAGTACTTCTATCTAGATGCCTGCTGCCATTTTTGTCTTCTATGAAATTTTTGTTGCCAAGGAAGACAGGATTACACCTTTGTCTGACAGATTGAGATGGCATGGTGTATTCTTGGTTATCAACACACTCATGTAGCGTGGGGTTTTAGATGGTGAATAATCACAGTGTGGGGGCAAGCATGGTGCATACTGTGTAACCTCAGTTACCTGATATGTGTACACTTGCAGCACCCAGAGGGACACAGCAAGCTGAGCTGCATGTGGCTGGGTGACTGTTCCTGGCTTCTTGTGTTTTGTTTCCTGTGATGCACATGCTACAAAATAAATAAAAGCTTCTTTTTAAAGTTAAAAAAAAGAATGATAAAGATTTAAAAACATATTCCTTAGCCATTTTTTTCCTTCTAAAGAGAACTCTATTCAAGTCCCAAACCCATTTTCCAAATGTGTCAACTGCTTTTTTTTTTTTTATTTTGTTGTTATCAGTGGTGGCAATGGTAGTAGCAGTGGTCAGATTTTTGTCTTGTTTGTTTTTGACATCCTACCTTAAAGGACAGTTTCCCCATCACCACTGAAGTACCAGGTGCTGAATCATTAATATCATATGTCGAATTAGGGCCAAATGTCTTTGAGCTTCAACGCCAAAGTGAAATAACTAAATACGCTTTTATTGTGAACCACACACCTCTAAGGAAAAGATTTCTGCATGGTAGATGTTTGTCAGTCCATTTCTGTGAGTTCAGATTGGACACATGGGGAAGAGCCCAGGGGTTCTATTCTCTGCGTGAACATCCCCAATGATGGGACTGATTAATGCCTGTCAAATGGCAAGCTTTCAACAAAGTTGATTAAATCGACCTTCCCCAAACCAATAACTTCTAGTCATTTATTCATTCAAAGTTACTGGAACTAGCGCGTTAGCGAATCTTCATAGCAATTGTGAAGGATTTTTCCCCCCAAAGGATCTCTAAATAAAAGAATGCATTGGTTGTTTATAAAAAAAAAATAAACATCACGTCTAAACCTAGTGCTATGTTTTTGTATTTCTGCCCTAGGTTGGCCTTGGTTCCCCCCCCCCCCCCCGAGAGGCGGGTTAAGGATGTGCTAGCTGCCCTTGAGTCTCCTTCCTTTGAAGTTTTTTGGCTAGCCTGGTTACGCTAGCCCCTTGCCCAGGAGCAGCTCCCGCAGCCTGTCGGGTGGGGCCTCCAAGTACGGTCGAGCCGCTTGTTGTGCGTCGCCGCCCTCTTCCTCACCACCTCCCTCTCCCTGTGGTTTGTGGTAACCCAAGAGGGACAGAAGGTGTCCTCCTGGGTCCAGGCCCTGCCAGGAGGCCGCGAGCGCGAATGCCCGCAAGCGTGCGCCCGTGGGAGGCGGCTGCGCTTTTCCCTCAGGGGCCCAGCGCTGCGTGAGGATCCCCGGTCAGCCTGGCCGCTCACTGGAACCCGGGATCCCAGGCCGCGCGACACAGCCCCGAGGCGCCTGGCCCACGCTCGCGCTCCACCCTACCCCCTCCGCTTCCTTCCTCCGTTGGGTGCACAGGAGAGCTAGTGCGGGCTGGACGCGAACCAGGGCAAGCCTCGGGCTGTTCAACTTAGTGGTTCCCGGCCCGCTGCCCACGCGCTATTTGTGAGGCGTGGCTCGGTGAAGGAGGCGCTTGGGGGGCGTGGGGCTCCCCACTGGCAGCGGTGACGGAGAGGGCGCGCGGGACAGAGCTGGGCAGCTGCAAGCCGCGACAGCTTTTAGCTGGCTGAGCGGGCCCACCTGTGAGCATGGCCCGCGTGCTCGAGCCAGGTGTCCCAATGCTTTAAGGCCGGAGCGCCCAGATCACGGCGCCCTGCAGCTGGGGTTGTGGGGACGTTCCTTCATTAATTTATTTATTTGTGGAGAGCTATCTCTGAGCAGCCGCTACGGCCAGCACCAGGAGCATTGAGCTGGAGCATTTTGAAGAACGGGACAAAAGGCCGCTGCCAGGGTTGTGGAGAGGGGCTCCCAGCTCCTCCGGGGGCAGCAGCATCTCTGGCCCCAAGGGCAATGGGCGCATCCCCAGCCCGGCGCACAGTGCACACTGCAGTTTCTACCGCACGCGGACTTAGCAGGCCTTTAGCTCGGAGAAGAAGGCCGAGAAGGCACGCTTCTACCGGAATGGGGACCGCTACTTCAAAGGCCTGGTCTTTGCCATCTCCAACGATCGCTTCCGTTCCTTTGATGCGCTCCTCATAGAGCTGACCTGCTCGCTGTCTGACAATGTGAACCTGCCTCAGGGCGTCCGCACAATCTACACCATAGACGGCAGTCGGAAGGTCACCAGCTTGGACAAGCTGCTGGAAGGTAGGAGGGGCGGGCAAGGCTTGGCAGGTGCAGTGACTGTGGGCTGGGCGCTTCCCCGCTTAGAGCGGGGCAGGTGCTTTCTAGGCAGCCAGGGGGATTAGAGCTCCTCTGTAGTTTGTGTTGGGCCAGGGTGCACACATTCTCTGTCCTTCTCAAGAGAATTGCCTTTTTTTTTTTTTTTTGAAGAAAATTCTAATGAGTAGAAACAAATACAGACAATGGTACCTTTAAAATTAGCCAACTTATTTTTGCTGGAAGGGCAAGCTGTTTGAAAGCATGGTCCTCCAGTGAGGCGCGGGGTAACCCTTGGTGGAGCTCAGCGCAGCTCTATTGCTGTCCCCGTGTTTGGGATCCCACTGTACCTTCTGTGCATGGCTGTGGTTCT
>NW_026068093.1:2624668-2628566 GCF_014885135.2 Alexandromys fortis | reverse complement strand
TCTTAGTTCGGGGGAAGTAACAATGAAATGACTCATAATGACATTCTGCTGTACTCATGGGTCAGTAGCTTAGTCAGCCATCAACAGAGAAGATCCCTCATGTAACAGATGAGAGCGAAAACAGAGACCCACAGCACGACACTACATAGAGAGACCTTGGAACACACAGCTCTCAGTGAGATGTCTCCACCCAATCCCTCCAGTCAGAGCTCAGGGAACCTCATGGAAGAGAGGCTGAAGAAGTTGGGGAGAAAGAAGGAATGGAGGACCCCCAAAGAACAAGGCCTACTAAATCACTCAGCAAAGCTCATATGAACTGATGAGGCTAAAGGAGTCTGAACAGGGCCTGCTGGACCTGTACCATCCTGAACAGACACCATAGCTTCCAGTCTAGTCATTTGTTTGTTTATTCATTTATTTATTTGTATATTTATTCTTTTTTAATTTTTTTATTTTTTGTTTCATTTATTTATTTATTTTGGTTTCTCGAGACAGTGTTTCTCTGTTTAACAGTCCTAGATGTCCTGGAACTAGTTCTGGTAGGCCTACTAGACACGAATCCACAGATATCCACCTACCTCTGCCTCCCAAGTGCTGGGATTAAAGGCATGCACCACTACCTCCTGGCTCCCATGTAGTACCTCTGTGGGACTCCTAAAAGTGCTAACAAGTGAGTCTCTGATTCTTGTCCCTTGCCTTGGCACTCTTACTTTTCTGTTGGCTTGTATTGTCCCATTTTATATGGTAGTTTTCTTTTCTCTCATTTACATTTTATTTCCTTTGAGAAATCCATCCTCTCTGCATTCTCCATATTGTATCAGTGATTCCAGAAATGCGGAAAAGCTGCTTGTGCACTCCTATAGAGTGCAGCCGACAGAAAATGATGACAGCTTCAATGCTTGATGCATTTTTTTAAAACATCTCCAAAAATCGGTAAAATGTACATTGAAAGTATTTGTCACTTTAAAACATTTTTTAAAGTTGTCATACAGAGTATTCAGTGGTATTCTGGCATTTTTCAGACGTTGTCTTTTCTGTTTATTCTGCTCTCCCGCTACCCTGCCTTGCCCTCCGGATGCCCTCTTCCTACCCCTGCACATCCCCCTTTCTGTCTTCATGAGGAATGTCTATCATTACTTACTGGGTTTGTTTCTTCTAAGGAAAATTTTCTTTGTCCCTTTCTAATTTTATGACCTTGCTATGCACACAGAGAATGGCAAACAAAAAGAGTTAAACTTACTTTGTAACTTTGAATGTATATGCGATATCCTCAAAGGTTTACACAGCCATATCAATAGGGCACCAATATAGATTTGTTTCCTAATTAGTGACTTTGCACAAAATAATTCTCTAACCCGGGAAGAAATTCCATATGCAGTGAGGTAAATGATAAATCACAGCTCAGTAAAAAATTTATGTTTTCTTGGCTAAACCAAAGGCTCTCGTCATGTGCTTAAGGAGAGATAGCATACCTTGGAAAGTGGCTTTCCCTGATGGCAGTTGATCCCACCAATGTAGACCATGTTGGGCATCACAGGTGCAGGGAACTCAAATACAAAGTCAGTGCGTAACAACCAAATGGACACTTGACTGAAGAGGTCTTCCATAGTCACTGGGGTCTGGAGAACTTCAGAGGCAATATCTGTAGCAGTTTTGAAGAAATGGGGGCAAATTACATGCCCCTCCATATAGGTGATGTGGTTCCACACTCTCTCCATAAAAGTCATGGTGTCTGAGAATTTCGAGAGAAGTCTTGGAACATAAGAGAGGGGTCTGGGACACTGAGTGCTCTCTTCGAGATAGTGGCAAAACATCATTCTTCCAAAGACCACGGACGGGACCGACAAGTACTTGGCAATAGTCAAGCCGCACACATCAAAAGGATCAAGAAAAACAGCATCAAAAGAACTCTGCTTCAAGTACTCCACTAACTTCTTGTCGTTAAACAAACTCCTACAGTTAGTAAATAATAATTCAAAAAAACCTTTGGCTGAGCCGAATATTGCAGAAAGCATACTTTGTTCTGGAGCTTTCCATTGAGTATCAGAAAAATACTTGAATACTCGGTCTAGATCTTCCAGAGTATGAGAAATTGAGTACGTCTTCACAGTAATATTCAGGGATTTTCCCAGTTGCCAACTCACCTCTGGCACGACTACCACCACCTCATGTCCATTGTGGATGAGCTTCTCCACAACCGACTGCATGGTGAACCAGTGGCTCCCATCCATGGGCACCACCAGCAGCCTGCCTGCCTGGGCAAAGCCAGAGGCCAGCAGCAGACACACACACAGAGGAAGGGAGGCTGGGAAACCGGCAGGAGTCATTGAGAAGCTCAGCCCAAAGCAATCCAGCTGCTGAGAATCTGAGCTCTTCTGACAAAGGAGGACTGAGTTAAATATGTTCCCTCAGGAGGGCGTGTACTTGCACTATTAAGAAACAACAATCCCTGACAATGATTTACTTGGAGAACACCATTCAGTGATCAAATATTATGAGGCACACTTACTTGTATTCCAGATAAGACTTTTCTCTGAAAGAGTCAGGAAATGTGAGTTTAGAAATAGTTATAAAGAAATATGCTGATCCTAAGGAGTCCAAAAGTTTTCACCTAAACAAACAACTTTCAAACAATCTTGAATTTCTAGAGTAGTTCTCAAAGCAAAAGCAGACTGTGTTCCCAAGGGATTTGCTGCCTGCCACTAGGTCAAAGTCTAAGGGGAAGGTTCTTAGCCTGGCCTTGCTCACAGATAGTGTTTAGAAACAACTCTGCCAATTGAGCAATGCTTCTGTCCTGGCGCATGGGCAGTAGAATTCAATTCTTGTTCCACTTCCAAACACTGTGTTCTCTGAATTGCTGACATAAGGGTGACTTGCTTATGCACAGACCACTCCAGAGACTAAAAGCAAGCTGTCCACCATTCCTGTTACACTGTCCCCCTGTATGCATCCAGTGCTGTAGACAGCTCATATTCTATAGAGAGGCTGGGAGTCTTCTAGTCAGTTACCCAGGGACCTTCTCCACAAATCCATGCATTTGTCTCCTTTGTCACTGCTGCATCTGGGGGTTTGCTTCCCCCTTGTGTTTACAGACAATGCTGCTGTCACCTGTACCTCTTGCGGGGTTTTCTAATAGGAATTAGTTTCAAGTCTTCTCCCTGTACATCTGGGATTAAGGCAGCTTGCCCAGAATGAAATTCTGGTGTTCACTGTTGACGTGCATAAAACAGCTCTACGTGGTACTGATGTTATGATCTACTGGCCTGGTCTGTCACCTGAGTACACTGTCACTTTATGGAACAAGCCCTCCTACCTCCAAACTTCCCTGTCTCTGGAAGAGTGATTCCCACAGAACTAGAACAGGTTGATATTGGGCTTGGTCCTGGGGCTGAAAAAATGAGTCAGGACATAATGACAGCACATACAGTGAATTTTTTAAAACGTTTTAAAATTGATTATATAGAGCTATGCATTTTTCTCTGTTCCCCTCGCTTCCTCTCTCCTTTCCTTCAACCCTCTCCCATGGTCCCCATGCTCCCAATTCACTCAGGAGATATTGTCTTTTTCTTCCCATGTGATGTAGGAGGGTCATCTGTCTATGTGTTACTTTCATTGGTTAATAAAGAAACTGCCTTGGCCTTTGATAGGCCAGCCCTTAGGTGGGTGGAGTAGACACAACAGAATTCTGGGAGGAAGAAAGCAGAGTCAGGCAGATGCCATGATACTCATACCCGATACAGACATAGGTTGGGATCTTTCTCGGGAATCCAAAATCTCGTGGTGCTACACACATTAATAGTAATGGATTAATCAAGATATGAGAGTTAGCCAGATAGAAGCTAGAGCTAATGGCCAGGAAGAGTTTAAATGAATACAATTTGTGTATTGTTATGTCGGG
>NW_026068093.1:2572832-2621679 GCF_014885135.2 Alexandromys fortis | reverse complement strand
TGCTGTGTAGTATTCCAATGTGTAAATGTATCAAAATTTCCTTATCCATTCTTCAGTAGAGGGGCATTTAGGTTGTTTCTAGGTTCTGGCTATGACAAACAAAGCTGCTAGTGGGAATACAAGCTGGTACAGCCCCTTTGGATATCAGTGTGCTGTTTTCTCAGAAAATTAGGAAACAACCTTCCTCAAGACCCAGTAATACCACTTTTGGGTATGTCTCCAAAGGATGCTCAATCGTGCCACAAGGACATTGCTCAACTATGTTCATACTGGTATATGCCAGTTGAGCATAGACCCAAAGGATACCTTATCTTACCACAGGGACATTTCCTCAATACACCAGGTTCATAGTTCTTCTATTTATCAGAGTTTAAGAAAAAACACTAGATGTCTCTAAATAGAAGACTGGTTAAGGAAAATGTGATACATTTACATAATGGAGCATTACTCAGCACTTTAAAAATATGTACCATGATGCTTGTAGGCACGTGTATAGACTCGGGAAAAATCATCCTGGGTAGGCAACCAAGATCAGTTGAGAAATATGATATGTATTGATTTCAATTGGATATTGCCATTATAGAAATGATAACAAGATGCAATCTGTAAACCCAGAGTGGTTAGGTATAAAGGAAGGGATTAGGCAGGACACATTGAGAGAGGGAAATAATAAACATTTTATGAGTGAGGTGGAGCACATAAGGGGACACAGGGGTTTCATGTGGGAAGGAGAGGACAGAGGGATGTGGGTGGGTATGAGAGAAGAGACAGCTAGAATTGAAAATCAGTTGAGTGGCAGTATGGAAACCTAGTGCAGGACACTGGAAACTTCCTGAAATAAATATATGAAGGCAATCCTGAAGAGGTCCCCAAATAGTGAGGGACAGGGAACTGCTAATGTCCATATATTGTCACCAAACTAAGCTTTCTTCTTGGGAATGCTTTTCATACAATGCAGTTTTTGGTCATTCCAAGGGGTCCTGTGGAAATTCCCAAACAACCCAGGCTGTCAGACAAAAATAGGTTGCTCTCCACAAACTGACAACAAGACCCCACTGCGAAAGAAAACATCCACAACTCACTAACTCAATGAACATGAACAGTTGAGCTGGTGCCTACATCAAAACTTCACCCTCATGATCTATTGTCTATGACATGATAATGTACTCTGCAGGCTACCAAAAAAGAAAAGGAAACACCAACCCAACCACCAAACCTTTCACTTACAATCTGTCTTGCCTACAATATATATGAAAATTGAGGCCCAAACTTTGTGTGAGTAACTCATAATGATGTCCTGCTGGACTCATGGATCCAATGCCTTTGTCAGTCATCATGAGAGATTTAACAGATGGGAGCAAACAGAGACCCACAGCAAAACACTAGATAGCGAGATCTTGGAACACACCGACTTTGCTTTCTTGTTATCATATCAGTGATTCTTGAAATGCAGAAAAGCTGCGTGTGCACTACTATAGAGTGCAGCCTACAGGAAATGATGATGGCTTCAATGCTTGAGGCATTTTGTAAACATCTCCATAGCAATAAAATGTACATTGAAGTTTATTATCTCTTTAAACAATTTTTTAAAATTGTCATACAAAGTATTCAGTCGTATTCTAGCATTATTCAGACATTTTCTTTTCTGTTTATTCTGCTCTCCCGCTACCCTGCCTTGCTTGCCTCTCCCAACTCCTACACAACCCCCTTTGGTCTTCAAGTGGTATGTGTATTATTACTTACTGTTTTGGTTTCTCCTAAGGAAAATTTTTTTGTCCATTTCCTTTCTAATTTCATGAATTTGCCATACACACAGAGGAAGGCACACACACATAGTTAAACTTAGATCGTAGAATTGAATGTATATGTGATATCCTCACAGGTATACACAGCCATATCAATAGGGCACCAATATAGATTTGTTTCCTAATTAGTGTGTTGGCATAAAACAATTCTCTAACCCAGGAAGAAATTCCATATGCAGTGAGGTAAATATTAATCTCAGCTCAGTAAAGAATTTATCTTTTCTTGGCCAAACCAAAGGCTCTCTTCATGTGCTAAAGGAGAGATAGCATACCTTGGACAGTGACTTTCCCTGATGGCAGTTGATCCCACCAATGTAGACCATGTTGGGCATCACAGGTGCAGGGTAATCCAGCACAAAGTCAGTACGTAACAGCCAAATGGATACTTGACTGAAGAGGTCTTCCATAGTCACTGGGGTCTGGAGAACTTCAGAGGCAATATCTGTAGCAGTTTTGAAAAAATGGGGGCAAAATGTACGCTCCTCCATATAGGTGATGTGATTCCACACTCTCTCCATAAAAGTCATGGTGTCTGAGAATTTCGAGAGAAGTCTTGGAACATAAGAGAGGGGTCTGGGGCACTGAGTGCCCTCTTCGAGATAGTGGCAAAATATATCTCTTGCAAAGACCACGGATGGGAGCGACAAGTACTTGGCAACAGTCAAGCCGCACACATCGAAAGGATCCAGAAAAACAGCATCAAAAGAACTCTGCTTCAAGTACTCCACTAACTTTTTGTCGTTAAACAAACTCCTACAGTTAGAAAATAATAATTCAAAAAAACCTTTGGCTGAGCCGACCATTGCAGAAAACATACTCTGTTCTGAAGTTTTCCATTGCGTATCAGAAAAATACTTGAACTCCCGGTTTAAATCCTCTATGGTGTGAGAAATTGAGTACGTCTTCACAGTAATATTCAGGGATTTTCCCAGTTGCCAACTCACCTCTGGTACAGCTGCCACCACCTCATGTCCATTGTGGATGAGCTTCTCCACAACCGACTGCATGGTGAACCAGTGGCTCCCATCCATGGGCACCACCAGCAGCCTGCCTGCCTGGGCAAAGCCAGAGGCCAGCAGCAGACACACACACAGAGGAAGGGAGGCTGGGAAATCTGCAGGAGCCATGGGAGAAGCACAGCCTGAGGCAATCCAGCTGCTGAGAATCTGAGCTCTTCTGACAAACGAGGAAGTGTGACTGAGTTAAATCTGCTCCCTCAGTTGGGCCTGTACTTGCACCATGAAGAAACAACAGTCCCTGACAATGATTTACTTGGGGAACAATATTCAGTGATTGAATATTATGAGGCACCCCTGCTTCTATTCCAGATAAGATTTTTCTCGGAAAGAGTCAGGAAATGTGAGTTTAGAAATAGTTACGAAGAAATATTCTGACCCTAAGGAATCCAAAAGTTTTTACCAAAAGAAACAGCTTTCAAACAATCTTGCATTTCTAGAGTAGTTTTCAAATCAAAAGCAGACTGCGTCCCCAAGTGTTTTGCTGCCTGCCATTAGGTCAAAGTCTAGGGGGAGGGTCCTTAGCTTGGCCCTGCTCACAAACAGTGGTTTGAAATATCTCTGCGGATTGAGCAATGCTGCTGTCTTGGCACATGTGCAGTAGAATTCTTGTTTCCCTTCCCAACACTGTGTTTTCTGAATTGCTGACATAGGGGTAACCAGCATCTGCACAGATCACTCCAGGGACTAAAAGGAAGGTGACCACTATTCCTGTTACACTGTCCCCCTGTATGCATCCAGTGCTGTAGACAGCTTATATTCTATAGAGAGCCTGGGAGTCTTCTAGTCAGTTACCCTGGGACCTTCTCCACAGATCCATGCATTTGTCTCTCATGTCACTGCTGCATCTGGGGGTTTGTTTCCCCCTTGTGTTTACAGACAATGCTGCTGCCACCCACACCTCATGCGGGGTTTTTATCATAGGAATTGGCCTCAGTCCTTTCCCTGTACATCTGGAACTAAGACATTTTTCCCAGAAGGAAATTGTGATGTTCACCATTTACGTGCATAAGGCAGCTCTACATGGCACTGTTGTTATGATCTGCTGGCCTGGTCTGTCACCTGAGTACCCTGTCACTTTAAGGGACAAGCCCTCCTACCTCCAAACTTCCCTGTCTGGAACCAGGAGGGATTGATATTGGGTTTGGTGCTGGGCAGAAAATGAGCCAGGATATGATGACAGCACATCCAGTGCGTTTTTTTTAAACTTTTTAAAATTGATTATATAGAGCTATGCATTTATCTGTGTTCCCCTCACTTCCTCTCTCCTTTCCTTCAATCCTCTCCCATGGTCCCCATGCTCCCAATTTACTCAGGAGATTTTGTCTTTTTTCCCATGTAGATTAGCTCTACGTATGTCTCTATTAGAGTCCTCGTTGTCTAGGTTCTCTACGATTGTAATTTGTAGGCTGCTTTTCTTTGCTTTATGTTTAAAAACCAATTATGAGTGAGTGCATGTGATAATTGTCTTTCTGGTCTGGGTTACCTCACTCAAAATAATGTTTTCTAGCTCCATCCATTTTCTTCTTTTTCTTCCCATGTGATGTAGGAGGGTCATCTGTCTATGTGTTACTTTCATTGGTTAATAAATAAACTGCCTTGGCCTTTGATAGGCCAGCCCTTAGGTGGGTGGAATAGACAGAACAGAATTCTTGGAGGACGATAGCAGAGTCAGCCAGATGCCATGATCCTCCGACCCGAGACAGACATAGGTTAGGATCTTTCCCAGTAAGCCACCACCTCATAGTGCTATACATATTAATAGAATAGGTTAATCAAGATGTGATAGTTAGCCAGTTAGAGGCTAGAGCTAATGGACCAAGCAGTGTTTAAATGAATACAATTTGTGTATTGTTATGTCGGGTGTAAATCTACCCATACGGGAGCAAGGTGGGATGAAAAGCAGGCCTGCTCATCTCATAACTACAGATGGCGCCCAACGTGGTCTACAATTGGCACTCCAACGTGATGGACTAAATCCCCTTAAAAAACCTGAGCGGGCTTAAAAAAAAAAAAAGGAGAGAGAGTTTAACACTGTTTGCTAGGATGTGCTGTAGAGAGACTTCATGTTTCAGCAATAGTGGCAGAAAAAAAGCCTCATCATTTTAAAACGTGGCTTCCTGGGGCTGTGCTGCCAGTGCAAACTCTGGCTTTAAAGCATTTCAATGGCTTTTAAGGAACTGGATGTTTGTGTTCCCACTCAGGATCAGAAAAAAAAGTACTCTGAGACCCTGCCAATGGCTCAGCGCTCCCCCTCTGCACCTGGGCAGATGGCAGGATCAGGCTTAGGAAGGTGGGAGAGCATGGCGGATTTCTGCCACATACAGAGAGATGTTTCCAAGATACACAGTGTTGTGCCTCTCAAATTTGGCGGTAACTTGGATGAAAAGATTTTCTGTGCTGCACGCTCAGTCTCAGAGTTAAAGTGCTGAGTGTGGCTTCTACCTGGCGGCACTAGAGCTAGTAGAAAATGGTACATCCTCCATTTTGAAATTGGAGAGACTTAGAGCCAACATCCAGAACAGCCATCCGCTCTACAGGTCAGAGGCACAACTGACTCAGTCACAAGGGCTCCACCATGTTGGATTGGGCGGAGCAAGACTGCAGTACCTGTTTTTGACCTAGGATTGTCGCAGCTTAGATTCTTAAGTGCTTAGCAATTTTAAGACGCAAATCAAAAGTGCTTTTGGACAGTAAAAATTACAGATCCACAATAGGTCAGATTCAGATATTAAAGACCTCTAAATGGGTCTCAATGTTGGTTGAGTGTACATAGGCTTGGGAGAGAGAATAAAAAGAATATAGAGAATAAAGTTAATGTCATAAAAAGGGTAAAGTCTTTAAAGAGACAGAGTACAGACAGTTATAGATTAAAAGAAATAAAGAAAAATAAGCCACGTAAAAATGGAAAATTATCAGAGAGCTTCTCTATTATGTCTATTATTGTGTTTTCTTTAAAATTTTTGACTGTGAAGGAGTTAAGTACAGAGAGACATTTCATTGTATGGGCTGCTAAGCTGATATACCTGCATATATATTCTAAAATATCTTGACTTCCGAATTTGGATCTAAGGTAATGATGCTTTGGAAAAGTTCTTCATTTGTTTTCACAGAGCATGAGACCCTGTGGATTGCTTATATCCCAATATGGTTTGATAGACCACACCCTCCATAATGGTGGCTATGAACACCCTTAAAATTACTTCACTAAACTTCGACTGAAAAAAAAAACTAGCACACAAGTTATACCATAAAAGACCTGATTAACAGTCCCCCTATACAGCAGGAAGAGGTGTGGAGAAAAATAACTATATCTATATTCCCAGATATTCTTTATAAATGTTCTTTTACATTTAAAGGGGGATATGATATAGATATGAATAATTTGCATCGGTATGGATTTTAAGGTCAATTTTGTTATATGTATATGTATTTTTGATCTTGATTAAGGTATTGTGATTGTGTAGTTCATTTAAAAATGTAATGTATAGTTAGGAAATATAGGTTTTTAATGGATAATGATCAATAATAATCAAGCTTGTAGTCATGTTAGTTAGATTTTCTATATATAGAAAGATATATTTCAGTTAGATAGACATTCTTCATATCTTTAAAAGACTACAGAATATGGCATTTAAATGTTTCAATAACTTAGGGTTTTTCATGACAATGAGATGTGTCTGCTCCTGGCAGCACCAGCTACTTCAAGAAGAAGATGGGCATCGAAGAGGCTCCTCATGGAGTTGGTTAGCCATTTGGGCAAGAAACTACTCTTGCCAAGACTGATGCATAAACTGGACAAAAAGGACCCACAGAAAGAGGACTGCTGAACTTGCTTAAGGGTGAGATGGTCTTTTGGGGTTCCTGCTTCATGAAAGAGTCTGCAAGACATTCTGCAGGACACAAAAGAAAGTGACTGAACTGTCTTTGGAATTTCCTGCTTCATGGAAATGTCTGCTGGACACTATGTGCCTGTAGGCTGAAGTGGATGCCACAAGGGTACAGAAAAACTTTGGGTGACTGTCCAGGCAGTGAGATGTCTCTGTCATTTCTAGAGTTTTGGAAGTTGCTTACTTCCATTTTCCATTGGTAATATTAGATCCTTCTAAAGTCTTTGATGGAGTTGAAATAAATAGACAGTTATAGTTTTCCATTGTTATGATAAAAGATAAAGTAGATATAAATATTGTAACTGTCATTTTTATTTGATAACTGTTTTGTTATATGTAATTTTGCTAGGTTAAAGTGAAAGGCTTTCTTTTTTGTTTAAACAGAAAAAGGGGAAATGATGTAGGAGGGTCATCTGTCTACATGTTACTTTCATTGGTTAATAAAGAAACTGCCTTGGCCTTTGATAGGCCAGCCCTTAGGAGGGTGGAATAGATAGAACAGAATTCTGGGAGGAAGAAAGCAGAGTCAGGCAGATGCCATGATCCTCTGACCCAGGACAGACATAGGTTAGGATCTAGAAATGGATTAATCAATATGTGAGAATTAGACAATAAGAGACTAGAACTAATGGGCCAGGCAGTGTTTAAATGAATACAATTTGGAGTGGTTATTTTAGGTGTAAAGCTAGCTGTGCCTGAATCGGGTAGGATGAAAAGCAGCCTGCTCCCTTATTGAAATACCCATGTAGATTAGATCCATGTATGTCTCTCTTAGAGTCTTCGTTGTAGTCTAGGTTCTCTGGGATTGTGATTTGTAGGCTGCTTTTCTTTGCTTTATGTTTAAAAACCACTTATGAGTGAGTACATGTGATAACTGTCTTTCTGTGTCTGGGTTACCTCACTCAAAATAATGTTTTCTAGCTCCATTCATTTTCTTGCAACATTCAAGTGGTCATTATTTTGTTCTGCTGTGTAGTATTCCAATGTGTAAATGTATCAAAATTTCCTTATCCATTCTTCAGTAGAGGGACATTTAGGTTGTTTCCAGGTTCTTGCTATGACAAACAAAGCTGCTAGTGGGAATACAAGCTGGTACAGCCCCTTTGGATATCAGTGTGCTGTTTTCTCAGAAAATTAGGAAACAACCTTCCTCAAGACCCAGTAATACCACTTTTGGGTATGTCTCCAAAGGATGCTCAATCATGCCACAAGGACATGTGCTCAACTAGATTCATACTAGTATATGCCAGTTGAGCATAGACCCAAAGGATACCTTATCTTACCACAGGGACATTTCCTCAATACAACAGGTTCATAGTTGTTCTGTTTACCAAAGTTTAAGAAAAAACACTAGATGTTTCTAAATAGAAGACTGGTTAAGAAAATGTGATACATTTACATAATGGAGCATTACTCAGCACTTTAAAAAAATGTACCATGATATTTGTAGGCACATGTATAGACTCGGGAAAAATCATCTTGGGTAGGCAACCAAGATCAGTTGAGAAATATGATATGTATTGATTTCAATTGGATATTGCCATTATAGAAATGATAACATGGCTGACGAGATCGGCATGCAGACACGGCGAATGAGACTGGCATGCATATGAGGCATTCGACACTGCGGCACAGAGGCGGTGGATGCAGCACAGAGGCGGTGGACACGGGATGGACCAAGCATGAAATAGTAAAGCCCACACTGAGAGCCGATCGCGCCACTACAATCAAACCAAGTAAGTTTTGGGGGGGCTGGCCTGCAGAGTAGTAGGCCTTTTATTGGCGAGGTCCCTGGAAAACGGGGAGCCTGATCCTGTCCCTGAAGACCCTCCTGAGTAATGAGAGTGTTCTTGTCCCACGGCGGAAACCAGGAAACAGAGTGGGGGCATTTTTTAAGTGGGGCCCCTGGCCAGCAGGGAAACCTGATCCTGTTTTAGAAGACCCATTATATACCATCGGTAAGAGGAGATGGGCAGGCACCAACCAAAAATTCACCCAACAATCTGAAAAACAACATGAAAACACCAGAACCCAAAGATCTTACAACAGAACACCCTAACACAGAAAAAGTGGAAAAAATTGACTTTATGAAAGCAATAGAGTCCCTTAAACAACATGTAAAAAATGCCCTTATAAAACTGGATGAGAAGTATAACAAAGAGTTTGAAGAAATGAGTAAATACGTAAATGATACCCTGGGAAACCAAGAAAAAGCAATTAAACAGGTAATGGAAACAGTTGAAGAATTGAAAACTGAAATGGAAGCAAGGAAGAAAATACAAACCGAGGACCAGCTGGATATGGAAAATCTAGGTCAATGAGGAGAGACTACAGAGACAAGCATAATCAATAGAATACAAGGGGTAGAAGAAAGAATCTCAGATTCTGAGGACACCATAGAGAAAATAAATGCACTGATCAAAGAAAACAGCAAAGCCAACAAAATCTCATCACAAAACATTCAGGAAATATGGGACACAATAAAAAGACCATACCTAAAAATAATAGGGATAGAAGAAGGATAAGAGTCACAGCTCAAAGGCCCAGAAAATATTTTTAACAAAATAATGGAAGAAAACTTTCCCAACATAAAGAAAGATATTCCTTTGAATATTCAAGAAGCATACAGAATACCAAATAGACTGGATCAAAAAAAATCACCTCTCCATATAATAATCAAAACACAAAATATACAGATTAAAGAAAAAATATTAAGAGCTACAAAGGAAAAAGGCCAAGTAACTTATAAAGGTAAGCCCATCAGACTTACACCTGACTTCTCTGTGAAAATTATGAAAGCCAGAAGGTCCTGAATAGAGGTACTGCAGAAACTAAGAGACCATGGATGCAAGCCGAAAATACTATACCCAGCCAAACTGTTGTTCACTATAATGGAGAAAACAAAACATTCCAGGATACGAAAAAATTTAAACAATACGTAGCCATAAATCCAGCCTGACAGAAAGTAATAGAAGGAAAATCACAACCCAAGAAATCCAACATTGCCAACACTGCCTACAATAACTCAGGCATCTAGCGACCCTTTACCAGCACAACTCAAAGAAGGGAGGCACACAAACTCTACTACTAAAAATAATAAGAATAACCAGAGTAAACAACCACTGGTCATTAATATCACTTAATATATATGGTCTCAATTCACCGATAAAAAGGCACAGGCTAAGAGATTGGATATGAAAACAGGATCCAAAATTCTGCTGTTTACAAGAAACACATCTCAACCACAAAGACAGGCATCTACTCAGAGTAAAGGGTTGGGAAAAGTTTTATTCAAGCAAATGGTCCTAAGAAATAAACAGGTGTGGCCATACTAATTTCCAACAAAACTGACTTCAAACTAAAATCAATCAGAAGAGATCAAAATGGACACTTTATACTCATAACAGGAACAATTCATCAGGATGAAGTCTCAATCCTGAATATCTATGCCCCTAATATAAAAGCACCCACTTATGTTAAAGAAATATTACAAGAACTCAAGGCAGACATCAAACCACACACACTAGTAGTAGGAGACTTCAACACACCTCTCTCTCCAATGGACAGGTCAATCAGACAGAAACCTAATAGAGAATTAAGAGAATTACTGGAGGTAATGAAACAAATGGACTTAACAGACATCTATAGAACACTCCACCCAAATAGGAAAGAATATACCTTCTTCTCTGCAGCTCATGGAACCTTCTCAAAAATTGACCATATACTCGGAAACAAAGGAAACCTCCACAGATACAAAAGAATATCAGTGTCCACCTGTGTCTTATCAGATCACCACGGATTAAAGTTAGAAGGCAACAACAATGCTACCCCCAGAAAGCCGACAAACTCATGGAAACTGAACAATCAACTACTGAACCACACCTGGGTGAAGGAAGAAATTAAGAAGGAAATTAAAGTCTTCCTTGAATTTAATGAAAATAAAGAGACAACATACTCAAACCTATGGGACACGATGAAAGCAGTGCTAAGAGGAAAGTTCATAGCACTAAGTGCCCACTTAAAGAAAACGGAGAAAGCATACATTGGGGACTTAACAGCACACCTGAAAGCTTTAGAAAAAAAAGAAGCAGATGTGCCCAGAAGGAGTAGAAGACTGGAAATAATCAAACTGAGGGCAGAAATCAACAAAATAGAAACACAGAAAACAGTCCAAAGAATCAATGAAACAAAAAGTTGGTTCTTGGAGAAAATCAACAAGATAGACAAACCCCTATCCAAACTAATTAAACAACAGAGGGAGAACACGCAAATAAATAAGATCAGAAATGAAAAGGGGGACATAACCACAGACACAGAGGAAATTCAGAGAATCATTAGATCTTACTACAGGAGCCTGTATGCCACAAAACTGGAAAATACAAAAGAAATGGACATCTTTTTAGATAAGTACCATATACCAAAGCTAAACCAAGACCAGGTGAAAGATCTAAATAGACCTGTTAGTCGCGAAGAACTTGAAGCAGTTATCAAAAATCTGCCCTCTAAAAAAAGCCCAGGACCAGATGGTTTCAATGCAGAATTCTACCAGAACTTCCAAGAAGAGCTAATACCTATTCTCCTTAATGTATTTCACAGTATAGAAACAGAAAAGTCATTGCCAAATTCCTTTTATGAAGCTACAGTTACCCTGATACCAAAACCACACAAAGACCCAACCAAGAAAGAGAACTACAGGCCTATCTCACTCATGAATATCGACGCAAAAATTCTTAATAAAATACTGGCAAACCGAATTCAAGAACACATTAGAAAAATTATCCATTATGATCAAGTAGGCTTCATCCCAGAGATGCAGGGCTGGTTCAACATACGCAAATCTATCAATGTAATCCACCATATAAATAAAATGAAAGAAAAAAACCATATGATCATTTCATTAGATGCTGAAAAAGCATTCGACAAAATCCAACACCCCTTTATGATAAAGGTATTGGAGAGACTAGGGATACAAGGGTCATACCTAAATATAATAAAAGCTATTTACAGCAAACCGACAGCTAACATTAAATTAAACGGAGAAAAACTCAAAGCCATCCCACTAAAATCAGGAACAAGACAAGGATGTCCACTCTCTCCATACCTCTTCAATATAGTGCTTGAAGTTCTAGCAATAGCAATAAGACAACATAAGGGGATCAAAGGGATTCGTATTGGAAAGGAAGAAGTTAAGCTTTCGTTATTTGCAGATGATATGATAGTATACATAAGCGACCCCAAAAACTCTACCAAAGAACTCCTACAGCTGATAAACACCTTCAGTAATGTGGCAGGATACAAGATCAACTCGAAAAAATCAGTTGCCTTCCTATACAGTAAGGATAAGGAAACAGAGAGGGAAATCAGAGAAGCATCACCTTTCATGATAGCCACAAAGAGCATAAAATATCTTGGGGTAACCCTGACCAAGGAAGTGAAAGATCTATATGACAAGAACTTTAAGACTTTGAAGAACGAAATAGAAGAAGACACCAGAAAATGGAAGGATCTCCCTTGCTCTTGGATTGGGAGGATCAACATAGTAAAAATGGCAATTCTTCCAAAAGCAATATATAGATTCAATGCAATCCCCATCAAAATCCCATCAAAATTCTTCACAGATCTGGAGAAGACAATAATCAACTTTATATGGAAAAATAAAAAACCCAGGATAGCCAAAACAATCTTATACAATAAAGGAACGTCTGGAGGCATTACCATCCCTGACTTCAAACTCTATTACAGAGCTACAGTATTAAAAACAGCTTGGTATTGGCATAAAAACAGAGAAGTCGACCAATGGAACCGTATAGAAGACCCTGACTTTAATCCACAAACCTATGAGCACCTGATTTTCGATAAAGGAGCTAAAACTATACAATGGAAAAAAGAGAGCATCTTCAACAAATTGTGCTGGCAAAACTGGATTTCAATCTGTACAAAAATGAAAATAGATCCATGTCTGTCACCATGCACAAAACTCAAGTCCAAGTGGATTAAAGACCTCAATATCAGTCTGAACACACTGAACCTGATAGGAGAGAAAGTGGGAACTACACTACAACAAGTGGGCACAGGAGACCGCTTCCTACGTATAACATCAGCAGCACAGACAGTAAGGGCCTCATTGAATAAATGGGACCTCATGAGACTGAGAAGCTTCTGTAAAGCAAAGGACACTGTCGCTAAGACAGAAAGGCAACCCACTGACTGGGAGAAGATCTTCACCAACCCCGCAACTGACAAAGGTCTGATCTCCAAAATATATAAAGAACTTAAGAAACTAGACTGTAAAAGGCTAATCAACCCAATTATAAAATGGGGCACTGAGCTGAACAGAGATCTCTCAACAGAAGAAGTTCAAATGGCCAAAAGACACCTAAGGTCATGCTCAACTTCCTTAGCGATCAGGGAAATGCAAATCAAGACAACTTTAAGATACCATCTTACACCTGTCAGAATGGCTAAAATCAAAAACACCAATGATAGCCTTTGCTGGAGAGGTTGTGGAGAAAGGGGTACACTCATCCATTGCTGGTGGGAATGCAAACTTGTGCAACCACTCTGGAAAGCAGTGTGGTTAAGCCACAGATCTCAAAAGATTCAGAAACACAGCATCAAAAGAACTCTGCTTCAAATACTCCACTAACTTCTTGTAGTTAAACAAATTCCTACAGTGGGAACATATTAATTCATAATAAACTTGGACTGATCCTGTCATCAAAGTAAGCATACTTTGTTCTGGAGTTTCCCATTGAGCATGAGACTAATTCTTGAAATTATGGTCCAGATCTTACAGAGTGTAAGAAGTTGAGTACTTCTTCATTGTAAAATTCAGAAATTTTCTCAGCTGCCAACTCACCTCTGGCATGACTACCACCACCTCATGTCCTCTGTGGATGAGCTTCTCCACAACTGACTGCATGGTGAACCAGTGCCTCCCATCCATGGACAACACCAGCAGCCTGCCTGCCTGGGCAAAGCCAGAGGCCAGCAGCAGACACACACAGAGAGGAAGGGAGGCTGGGAAATCTACAGGAGCCATGGGAGAAGCTCAGTCTGAGACAATCCAGTTGCTGAGACTCTCTGCTCTCCTAATAGAGCTGGTTGAGGAGAAGCACACGATCTCCTTCACTGGACACATAGATTTCTATGTGTATAAGGGAAGTTAAATGTAATGCTAATGATTTACTCAAAAGAGCAATCATTATTGAACTACATTGGCCAAAGTAACTACTTTGTGCTTTCCAGGTTACAAAAATGTTTATGTTTTTTTTTTATCTATGGAAGATCAAGCTCTCTATTGTAAACCCAATTTTGATAAAATTATGAAACAATATGCTTAAATTTTTAAATTCAGAATAATTAAGAAGCTGTCTATGTGGATCCTCTAAATCTATCATATGCTCATTTGTTCCTCATAACAAGGGACACTAAGAAGGATGACATTGAGAGGCACCAAGAACAGATAGAAGGGAATTTTAGAAGTCAGAGAAAACCTTTCCTAAAGGGCACATTATGGTACAGAGGACAGGTCAGGGTCAAATCAACCCTGTATTGCTGTGTGGTTCCATGGATCTGAGAGTGCAGGAGTCTTGACTGACAGGACTGAGCTTTGGGACTCTGCCCTGCTGTAGGACTCCAGTAAACCAACAACACAACCATTGTCCCTGTCAAACGGAAACATTAGCTGTGTTAGATCAGTTTCTGTTCTTTCTAGTGCTCTTCCTAAAACAGGATGACTTTCTTCCTCAGCCTGGCTTTCAGACAGACATCTGGACGGAGGACAGAAGATGAAGAGCTGAACCTCTGAAAGCTGTTGCCTCCATGAAGATGCTCAGACTAAGTTACCTTAGGCACAATGGCCAGGTCTCTGCTTTCCAAGGAACAAAGGGATCAGAACTTTAGGACTTACACCTTCCCCACAAATCCAGGAGGGGCTGATGTTGGGCTTGGTCTTAGGGCTGAATTATGGGTCAGGGATGATGACAGCGCATTCAATGTGTTTATTTGAGCCTCTAATCACGTATTGTTTCTGAAAACAGTCATCTCACAAACCATTTGTGTTGGTTCTAAAACAGTGATGCGCAGGGTCTGCTCATTACTTACAATATAGGCACAGTGTTCAACCCTACCGCACAGGCACCAGACAGAGTGACATTTGTGCATTGACTCTTTGAGTGACGTCATGAAGATTTAACCAGATATTGTAAGAGCTTCATGGTCCTAGCTTTTCTATACTGTCGTGCATCATTTTTAAGATATTTTTTGTTTGTGCTGTAAAGGTATAATTTCATGTCTTCCCCTGGGTAAAAAAGGGCCTGAAATTTCTACATGGCTCATAGATGAGAACATAGTCCAAATAACAAGCATAACGTCATTCACTGCAAATGTGCCTCTCCCTCACTGCATCCACCATTCACAGAGCACAACACAGCACGGAAGGGGTGACGGTCCCAGGCCTATGATGTCTATAAGAAAATGAGAACCCAGAGGCACTCATGAAGGTTCCCAAATCTTCCAAGACCCTTTCCAGACCGTTCACTTTAGGAAGTAGAGTAGGAATTGCTTGTCTATTCCATCTGGGGTAGGACTGAAACAAATTGCAGAGACCATAGAGAACAGCCTGTGTGTCTCAGTGGTACCTCAGTGTGCCTGACACATATGCCAACTCCAAATGTAATCCCTGACATTGAAACACTTGCTTTCTGTATCAGGAGAGAATACAGAATTTACTACCTCAAGTCTTTAGACTGTTGCTTCCAGTCCTACTTCTTAGTGCACCCCACTAAGCTCTCCCAAAGAGGAAAAATGCAACCTCAGTCAATTATAGAAAAATGTTGGGGCAAGTAATGCTTGGCCTGAGAAGTCAAATGTCTTCATTTCTCCATGCTAGGTGACCAAGGAACTGGTCTGGGAAGGTAGGTGTGGACCTCAGATGATCAAATTTTTGTCTTTTATTAAAAAAATAGGAGTTTAACTCTGGAAAAATATTAAAGTGGTGGAATATGGGCTTAGAATGATGACTCGTAGTTGGAAGCATTGGTTGCTCAATGAGAGGTCCAGGGTTCAGTTTTCAGCATCCATGTGATAGTTCACACCTGTCTGTAACTCCCATTCCAGGGTTTGTCACACCCTCATATAGATAAACATGCAGGCAAAACACCAATGAGGATAAAATAAAAATAATTAATTAAAAATATACTAGCTCCTGGCTGTCATGTTAAGAGACTACCACCTCAATTGCTCCTGTCCTAGAAACCAAGCAACAGCTATAATAATCTAGAAAAGAGCTGGCCAGTCACTCAATCCAGGTATAAGGCCTCCCTCCTTTCAGGTTCCAGAACAGGGGCAGTTAGTACTGCTTGGCTGGGGAAGTCAAAGAATGGTTCCTCTCAACTTGAAAGGTTATACTACAGCTCCACCCTGACAGTTAAATTCCAACGTCTGCATATTTTAGAGGAGCCAGGCTTGATATATTTGGGCAGGGGGAATCAGGTAAAAACTCAGTTTAAGCAGAATCGCACCTATAATTTGTCTTGCCTACAAAATATGCTAGGACAATGGAGACACAAACCTTGTTGAAGTAACCAACCGATGTCTGATTTGAATTAAGGCCCACTCCGTGAGATGGATACTGCCTGGTCAGTCTTCCCCATTAACGTAGATCATGAACACAGACAAGTTCAACAGAACCTCCATATGTGGGCTGCCCATGCATGCTTCAGCATTACCAGAGCATAAAATTCATTTTTCATTCATTTTTATTAGATGGAAACCATACCTCATACTGCTTAGGTGTCCAGAAGTCCAGACAGTTAGGGTAAATCCAAGTATTCCTGTTCTTAGTTCGGGGGAAGTAACAATGAAATGACTCATAATGACATTCTGCTGTACTCATGGGTCAGTAGCTTAGTCAGCCATCATCAGAGAAAATTCCCCATGTAACAGATGTGAGCGAAAACAGAGACCTACAGCACGACACTACATAGAGAGACCTTGGAACACACAGCTCTCAGTGAGATGTCTCCACCCAATTTCTCCAGTCAGAGCTCAGGGTACCTCATGGAAGAGAGGCAGAAGAAGTTGGGGAGAAAGAAGGAATGGAGGAACCCCAAAGAACAAGGCCTGCTAAATCACTCAGCAAAGGTCATATGAACTGACGAGGCTAAAGCAGTCTGTACAGGGCCTGCATGGACCTGTACCATCCTGAACAGACACCATAGCTTCCAGTCTAGTCATTTGTTTGTTTATTCATTTATTTATTTATTTTTTAATTTTTTTATTTTTTATTTCATTTATTTATTTATTTTGGTTTCTCGAGACAGTGTTTCTCTGTGTAACAGTCCTAGATGTCCTGGAACTAGTTCTGGTAGGCCTACTAGACACGAATCCACAGAGATCCACCTACCTCTGCCTCCCAAGTGCTGGGATTAAAGGCATGCACCACTACCTCCTGGCTCCCATGTAGTACCTCTGTGGGACTCCTGAAAGTGCTAACAAGTGAGTCTCTGATTCTTATCCCTTCCCTTGGCACTCTTACTTTTCTGTTGGCTTGTATTGTCCCATTTATATGGTGGTATTCTTCTCTCACTAATTTTATTTTGTTTGTGAAAATGCACCAACTTTGTGTCTTGTATATCGTATCAGTGATTCTTGAAATGCAGAAAAGCTGCGTGTGCACTCCTATAGAGTGCAGCCGACAGGAAATGATCACAGCTTCAATGCTTGATGTGTTTTTTAAACATCTCCAAAAGCAATAAAATGTACTTCGAATGTTTTTTTTTTTTTTGTCTCTTTAAAATTTTTTTAAAGTTGTCATACAGAGTATTTAGTGGTATTCTGGAATTTCACAAACATTTTCTTTTCTGTTTATTCTGCTCCCCCGCTACCTTGCCTTGCCCTCCGTATGTCCTCTTCCTACCCCAGGACATCTCCCTTTCTCTCTTTATGTGGTATGTTTATCATTACTTGCTGGTTTGGTTTCTCCTAAGGAAAATTTTCTTTGTCCATTTTTGTTGTAATTTCATGACCTTGCATTACACACAGAGGAAGGACACATACATAGTTAAACTTAGATTGTAGCTTTGAATGTATATGTGATATCCTCACAGGTTTACACACGCATATCAATAGGGCACCAATATAGATTTGTTTCCTAATTAGTGAGTTGGCATAAACCATCTCTAACCCAGGAAGAAATCCCATATGCAGTGAGGTAAACGATAAATCACAGCTCAGTAAAGAATTTATCTTTTCTTGGCTAAACCAAAGACTCTCTTCATGTGCTAAAAGAGAGATAGCATACCTTGGACAGTGACTTTCCCTGATGGCAGTTGATCCCACCAATGTAGACCATTTTGGGCATCATAGGTGTAGGAAACTCCAACACAAAGTCAGTGCGCAAAAGCCAAATGGACACTTGACTGAAGAGGTCTTCCATAGTCACTGGGGTCTGGAGAACTTCAGAGGCAATATCTGTAGCAGTTTTGAAAAAATAGGGGCAAAATGCACGTTCCCCCATATAGGTGATGTGGTTCCACACTCTCTCCATAAAAGTCATAGTGTCTGCGAATTTTGAGAGAACTCTGGGAACATAAGAGAGGGGTCTGGGGCCCTGAGTGCCCTCCTCAATATAGTGGCAAAATATAACTTTTGCAATGATCACTGACGGAACCGACAAGTACTTGGCAACAGTCAAGCCGCACACCTCGAAAGGATCCAGAAACACAGCATCGAAGTAACTCTGCTTCAAGTACTCCACTAACTTCTTGTCGTTAAACAGGCTCCTACAGTTTGAAAATATTAATTCATAGAAATTTTTGGCTGAGCCTGTCATCAAAGAAAGCATACTTTCTTCTGGAGTTTTCCATTGAGTATCAGAAAAATACTTGAATTCCCGGTTTAAAACCTCTATGGTGTGAGAAATTGAGTACGTCTTCACAGTAATATTCAGGGATTTTCCCAGTTGCCAACTCACCTCTGGCACGACTACCACCACCTCATGCCGATTGTGGATGAGCTTCTCCACAACAGACTGCATGGTGAACCAGTGGCTCCCGTCCATGGGTACCACCAGCAGCCTGCCTGCCTGGGCAAAGCCAGAGGCCAGCAGCAGACACACACACAGAGGAAGGGAGGCTGAGAAATCTGCAGGAGCCATGGGAAAAGCTCAGCCTGAGACAATCCAGCCACTGAGAATCTGAGCTCTGCTGACAAAGGAGAAAGTGTGACTGAGTTAATTCTGCTCCCTCAGTTGGGTGTGTACTTGCACCATGAAGAAACAACAGTCCCTGACAATGATTTACTTGGAGAACACCATTCGGTGATCAAATATTATGAGGCACACTTGCTTGTATTCCAGTAAGATTTTTTTCTTGGGCAGAGTCAGGCAATGTGAGTTTAGAAATAGTTACAAAGAAATATGCTGATCCTAAGGAGTCCAAAAGTTTTCACCAAAGGAAGCAAGTTTTAAGGAATCTTGCATTTCTAGAATAGGTCACAAAGCAAAAGCATACTGTGTTCCCAAGGGATTTGCTGCCTGCTGCTGGGTCTAAAGCCTAGTGGGAGGGTCCTTAGCCTGGCCCTGCTCACAGACAGTGGTTAGAAACAACTCTGCATGATGAGTAAAGCTGTGCAGTAGAATTCTTGTTCCACCTCCCAACCCTGTGTTCTCTGAATTGCTGACATAAGGGTGACCTGCTTCTGCACAGACCACTCCAGGGACTAAAAGGAAGGTGACCACCATTCCTGTTACACTGTCCCCCTAGATGTATCTGATGATGTAGACAGCCCCATATTCCATGGAGAGGCTGAGAGCTAGGTTGAACTCCTTGTCAGTTACCCAGGGACCTTCTCCACATGTCCATGCATTTGTCTCCCTTGTCACTGCTGCATCTGGGGGTTTGCTTCCCGCTTGTGTTTACAGACAATGCTGCTGCACCCCACACCTCATGTGGGTTTTTGTCCTAGGAATTGGTTTCAAGTCCTTTCCCTGTACTTGTGGGATTAAGACAGCTTGCCCAAAAGGAAACTGTGGTGTTCACTGTTGATGTCCATCAGGCAGCTCTACAGGGCACTGTTGTTATGATCTGCTGGCCTGGTCTGTCACCTGTGTACCCTGTCACTTTAAAGGACAAGCCTTCCCACCGCTGAACTTCCTTGTCTCCAGAGAGGAGTGGTTCCCAAAGAACCAGGAGGAGCTAATGTTGGGCTTGGTCTTGGAGCAGAAAAATGAGTCAGGACATAATGACAGCTCATGCAGTGTGGTTTTTTTTTTAACTTTTTAAAATTGATTTTATTGAGCTATGCATTTTCTCTGTTCCCTTCCCTTCCTCTCTCCTTTCTTTCAACCCTCTCCTATGGTCCCCATGCTCCCAATTTACCCAGGAGATCTTGTCTTTTTTTCCCATGTAGATTAGCTCTATGTAAGTCTCTCTTAGAGTCCTCATTGTCTAGGTTCTCTGGGTTGTAATTTGTAGGCTGCTTTTCTTTGCTTTATGTTTAAAAACCACTTAGAGTGAGTGCATGTGATAATTGTCTTTCTGGTCTGGGTTACCTCACTAAAAATAATGTTTTCCAGCTCCAACAATTTCCTGCAAAATTCAAGATGTCATTATTTTTTTCTGCTGTATAGTACTCCATTGTGTAAGTGTACCACATTTTCCTTATCCATTCTTCAGTGGAGCATTTTGGTTGTTTCCCGGTTCTGGCTATGACAAACAATGCTGCTAGTGGGAATGCAAGCTGGTACAGCCCCTTTGGATGTCAGTGTGGTGATTTCTCAGAAAACTAGGAAACAAGCTTCCTCATGATCCAGTAATACCACTTTTGGGTATACTCATTCTTGCCACAAGGACATGTGCTCAACTATGTTCATAGTGGTATATGACACTGTAGAGCATATACCCAATGATACCTTATCCTACCACAGGGACATTTCCTTAATATACCAGGGTCATTGTTGTTCTATTTACCAGAGCTTAAGAAAAAAACACTAGATGTCCCTAAACAGAAGACCGGTTAAGGAAAATGTGATACATTTACATAATGGAGCATTACTCAGCACTTTAAAAATACGTATCATGATGTTTGTAGGCACATGTATAGAATCATCCTGGGTGAGGTAACCCAGATGAGTTGAGAAATATGATATGTATTGATTTCAATTGGATATTGCCATCATAGCAATGATAACCAAGCTGCAGTCTATAAACCCAGAGAGGTTAGGTATAGAGGAAGGGATTAGGCAGGACACATTGAGAGAAGAAAATAATAAACATTTTATGAGTGAGGTGGAGCACATAAGGGGACACAGGGGTTTCATGTGGGAAGGAGAGGACAGAGGGATGTGGGTGGGTATGAGAGGAGAGACAGCTAGAATTGAAAAACATTTGAGTGGCAGTATGGAAACCTAGTGCAGGACACTGGAAACTTCCTGAAATAAATATATGAAGGCAATCCTGAAGAGGTCTCCAAATAGTGAGGGACAGGGAACTGCTAATGTCCATATATTGTCACCAAACTAAGCTTTCTTCTTGGGAATGCTTTTCATACAATGCAGTTGTTGATCATTCCAAGGGGTCCCGTGGAAATTCCCAAACAACCCAGGCTGTCACCAAAAAACAGGTTGCTCTCCACAAACTGACAACAAGACCCCATTGCTGAAGAAAATATCCACAACTCATTAACTCATTGAACATGAACATTTGAGCTGGTGCCTCCCTGAAACCTTCACCCTCCTTTTCTATTATCTATGACATGAAAATATACTCTGCAGGCTACCAAAGAAGAAAAGGAAACACCAACCCAACCACAAAACCTTTCACTTACAATCTGTCTTGCCTACAAAATATGATACGGTAATAGATGCACACACCTTATGGGAGTAACCATGACTTATAATGATGTCCTGCTGGACTCATGGATCCAGTGCCTTTGTCAGCCATCATGAGAGATGTAACAGCTGGGAGCGGAAACAGAGACCCACAGCAAGACACTACATAGAGAGACCTTGGAACACACAGCTCTCAGTGAGATGTCTCCATCCAATCCCTCCAGTCAGAGCTCAGGGAACCTCATGGAAGAGAGGCAGAAGTATTTGGGAAGAATGAAGAAATGGAGGACACCCAAAGAACAATGCCTACTAAATCACTCAGCAAAGCTCATATGAACTGATGAGGCTGAAGCAATCTGCACAGAACCTGCATGAACCTGCCCCAGGCCCTCTGAACAGACACCCTAGTGTCCCGTTCATTACTTTCATGGGACTCTTGAATGTGGTAACAGGAGCGGCTCTGACTCTTGTGACTTTTCTTCGTGATCTTTTACTTCTGTTTACGTCTCTTGTTCAATTTTGATGTTTGGGTTTTATTTTTATTATATTTTATTTTATTTGAGACTAATTCACCTACCTTGCATCCTACATATCATATCCCTAATTTTTGAATACAGAAAAACTGCATGTGGAATACTATAGAGTGCAGCTGACAAACTTGAGAGCAGCTTTATAGAATAATGTATTTTTTAAACATCTCTGAAAACCTTGACATATAGCTTCATCACTTATTGTTGCCTTCTTAAATTTTTTTTTCTGCATCAGCATACAAAGTGTTTGGTGTCATTTGGCAATTTTCAGACAAACTGTACTTTACTCGTGATAATTCCATTCTCCTGCTACCCAGCCTTCCCTTCCATATGTCCTCTTCGTACTGCTGAACGAACTCCTTTCTGTTTTCATGTGACATGTCTATCGTTTCTGAAATTGTTACTCCTCAAACAAGTTTCTTTGTCACCTTCCCTTTCCAATTTCATGACCCCAAACAAAAATAGAAGGCATACATATATACCTAAAATTAGACTGTATCTTAAAATGTATATGCAAATATGTCACAGGTATAAACATCTAATCAATAGGGCACCTATGAAGAATTTCTTCTTAATTAGTAAATGGTACAAAACTATTCTCTACCCAGGAAGAAATTCGTTATGCAGTGAAGCAAACATCAAATCACAGCTGAGTAAATAGTTTCCTTTTCATTGCCTGAAACCAGGCCCCTCTTCATGTGCTAAAGACAGACAACATACCTTGGAAAGCGGCTTTCTTTTTTGGCAGTTGAGCCCACCAATGAACACCATGTTTGGCATCACAGGTTTGGGGAAATCTAACACAAAGTCGGTGCGTAACAACCAAATAGACGCCTGGGAGAAGAGGTCTTCCAAAGTCACGGGGGTCTGGAGAACTTCAGAGGCAATATCTGTAGCACTTTTAAACAAGTGATGGCAAAATGCACGCTCTTCCATGTAAAAAGCAAAGTTCGACAATCTCTCCTTGAAAGTCATGGTGTCTGAAAGTTTTGAGAAAAGTCTAGGAACATAAGACAGCGGACTGGGACACTGGGTGCCCTCTTCAAGATAGTGGCAATAGAAATACCTTGTAAACAACAATGAAGGGACCGACAGATACTTGGCAACAGTTAAGCCACAGATCTCGAATGGATCCAGAAACACAGCATCAAAAGAACTCTGCTTCAAGTACTCCACTAACTTCTTGTCATTAAACAAACTTCTACAGTGGGAAAACATTAATTTAGAAAAAACTTTGGCTGAGCCTGTCATTAAGGAAAGTACACTTTGTTCTGGAGTTTTCCATTGAGTGTGAGAAAAATACTTAAACTTCTGGTCCAGATTCTCCAAAGTGTAAGAAGTTGAGTACGTCTTCACTGTAAAATTCACGGATTTTCCTATTTGCCAACTCACCTCTGGCATGACTACCACCAACTCATGCCCTCTGTGGATGAGCTTCTCCACAACCAACTGCATGGTGAACCAGTGGCTCCCATCCATGGGCACCACCAGCAGCCTGCCTGCCTGGGCAAAGCCAGAGGCCAGCAGCAGACACACACACACAGGAAGGGAGGCTGGGAAATCTGCAGGAGCCATGGGAGCTCAGCCTGAGGCAATCCAGCTGCTGAGACTCTCTGCTCTCCTAATAGAGCTGGTTGAGGAGAAGCACAAGATTTCCTTCACTGGACACATAGATTTCTAGGTTTACAAGGGAAGTTAAATTCAGTGCTAATGATTTACTCAAAAGAGCAATCATTATTGAACTACATTGGGTAAAGTAACTACTTTGTGCTTTCGAGGTTAAAACAAAAGCTAATGATTTTGTCCTGGGAAGATCATGTTCTCTATTGCAAACCCAGTTATGAAAAAATTATGAAATAGTATGCTTGGATTTTTAAATTCAAAAAATTAAGAAGCTGTTTATGATGATCATATAATTCTATCACATGCTAATTTGGTCTTCATAAGAAGTGAAACTAAAAGGGATGGACAGTGAGAGTCGCCAAGAAAAGGTAGATAGGGAATCCCAGAAGCCAGAGAAAACCTGGTCCTTTCCTAAAGGGCACATTATGGTACATAGGTAATAATAATAATAATAGGTAATAGAGTAAATATTTGTGAGCTATTATTTATGGATAACTAACATTGGTATAGTTTTTGTATATAGATACAAGTTCAAGTTATATTTGTTATTTCTGTTTATAATATTTATACACCTATGCAAAATTATTTTGTGAGATTGTACTCATGCATGTTTCTACCTCTTTTTAAGACATTTTGTATATTGGTACAATTTTAAGATATATTTTCATATTACAATACATAGTCCTACCTCTGATCAAGATACTTATACATCGTTTACATTTTGAGGTCATTTTCCTCATTTACTGCACAGATGATTCAGATTATTTAGTATTCTGATATAAAGTAACAGTCTTTTAGTTATACAGATACTAAGTATTATATTATAGTTATTCATATTTGCTTATACATAGAGTCAGATTAAAAAGGTTCTTTAGATATATTGAGATTGTATTCTACCTAAATAGGTAATCTTCAACTACTTCAAGGATCTATAGAACATGGCATTTAAAGAGCTCATGGTTTTGTTGATGCGAGACACAGTTGCTCCTGACAGCACCAATCTATTCCCAAGAGAATGTTGAGCAATGAAGACATTCCACTAGGAGTTTGTTTTCTTCTTGGCACAATTGGCCTTCGGGCAAGGAACTGCCCATGCCTCGATCACTGACAAATACATGGTGTCCGGACTGGATAAGTAGGACGCACGAGCGCGCACGCGTGCGCGCGCGCGCGCACACACACACACACACACACACACACACAAAGACTGCCAAACCTTGTCAAGACAGGGTAAGACGGTTCTAAAAATGTTGCTGCCTCTAAAAATGGTCTGTCAGTTACACTAGACCTTACCTAAATTCAATACTACAAATGAGAATTTGGGTGTATGCTCAGGTAGCCAATTGTCTCTGTCATGCACTGCTCTCTTTGGAAGCTGTTTGATTGCACTTCCTACCTCCTCAAGTAATATTATCTTCCTTCTCAGGCCTTTGATGGGGTTAAAGATTAAAGAGTCTTAGTTAACTTCCTCTTATAAATTAGCCAAGCCATTTCTGATGCATGACTTAGACTCTTTAAAATAGAATGTTTATTAAACATGTAACATGTTTTCCTTGCTTAATATTATTTATGTTAGTTGTTATATTTTACTTGATAACTGGTCCTATTGTATATAGTTTTGTAATGGGTTTGCAACTCTCTTATTTAGACAAAAAAGGGAAGTGATGGGGAATCTCTGTCAGCCTATGAACTTTAAGAAGTGGGACTGACCAGCACTCGGGAGGCAGAGGCAGGCGGATCTCTGTGAGTTCAAGGCCAGCCTGGTCTACAAAGGGAGTTCCAGGACAAGCTCCAAAGCTACAGAGAAACCCTGTCTTGAAAAACCAAAAAAAAAAAAAAAAAAAAAAAAAAGAAGTGGGACTGAGTTAGGGGTGTGACCTTTTGGGTACCAGAAGAAAACCACCTGGAGGCCAGGAGTCATACTTTCTCTCTTTCTCTCTCTCTCTCTCTCTCTCTCTCTCTCTCTCTCTCTCTCTCTCTCTCTCTGGTTTCTGCTCTACATAGCTGAGTTTGGACTTCTCGGCCCCTATAACAACAACAAAAAAATACGTTCTATCTTCTAGGTAGCCTGGTATTTCTCGACTCAAGATCTCCTTTTTTTTTCTTTTTCTTTTTTTTTTATTGCTCTAGCTCAGACCTCAAGAACTATATTGAATATTATGGAGAGAGTGGAAAACCTTGCCTTGTTCCTAATTTCAGTGGGATCACTTTGAGTTTGTCTCCATTTAGTTTGGTGTTGGCTGTTGGCTTGCTGTATATTGCCTTTATTATGTTTAGGTATGTTTCTTGTATCCCAGTTCTTCCCAAGACCTTTATTATGAAGGGATATTGTATTTTGTTGAAGGATTTTTTTTCAGCATCTAATGAAATGACCATGTAGTTTTTAATTTTCAGTTTGTTTATATGCAGTGCATTTGTTAAAAAGCCTCTAATACATATTGTTTCTGAAAAGAGTTGTCACGCAAACCATTTGACTTGGGTCTAAAACAGTGATGCTCAGGGTCTGCTCGGCACATACAGTGTAGGGACAGTGTTCCCTCTCACGCCGCAAGCACCAGACAGTGTGACATTTGCGCAGAGGCTCTCAGAGCAAGGTTATGAAGATTTAACCAGATATTGTAAGTGTTACATGGCATTAACTTTTCTGTACTGTTCTGCACCATTTTAAAGACTGTTTTGCGTGTATTGTAAAGGTATAATTTCATATCTTTCCCTGGGTAGAAACAGGCCTGACATTTCTGCACGGTTTGTAGATCTGAACATAGTCCAAATAACAAGCATAAGATCATTTACTGCAAATGTGCCTCTCCCTCGCTGCATCCACCATTCACACAGCACAGCACATAGGAGTGACTATCCCAGGCCAAGGGTGTCAATAAGAAAATAAGAAACCAGAGGCACTCATGAAGGTTCCCTAGTCTTTCAAGACCCTTTCCAGAAAGCTTTCTTAGGAAGCAGAGTGGGAATTGCTTGTCTATTCTACCTGGGGTAGGACAGAAACAAAAAGGGAGAAACCTTAGAGACCAGCCTGTTTGTCTCAGTGGTACCTCAGCGTGCCTTCCACATATGCCAACTCCATAGGTTATCCCTAATGTTGATTCACTTGGCTTCTCTATCAGGAGAGGAGGTTCAAAGCTACCTTGAGTCCTTAAACTGTTGCTTGCAGTCCTGCTTTTGAGTACACCCCCACTAAACCCTCCCAAAGAAGAAAAACACCACTTCAGCCAAGTCCAGAAAACTGCTGGGGCCAGTAATTCTTGACCTAAGAAGTCCAAAGGTGGATTCATTGATCCATGCAGGATGACTCAGCAACCTGGTCTGTGCAAGTAGTTGTCCACCTCTGTGGACCTCAGATAAGCAAAGTCTGGTCCTTTTAAGAAGGTAAATGGAAGGCAAACTCTGAAAAAAATCTTTAAAAAGGAGAATGGGAACTAGAAAGATAGCTTAGTAGTTGGAAGCACTGGCTGCACTTCCAGAGGTCTGGGTTCAATTCCCAGCATCCACGTGGCAGCTGATACCTGCCTGGATATTAAATTACAGTGCTTCTGACACCCTCATCCAGCTAATCATTAACGTGGTCCCTAAACGTTGATCTTTTAGGGTATTCTTTACAGGCTTCAAGAAAGTTCTCCATAATAAATGAATGGGGGGGTAAAAATCTGAGGGTAAAGAAGTCTACTCACAACAGGAATTGTTTGTCCATGTTTCTTTATATTTCTCTATATCTGTTACAAATATTCCCAGTAATATATACCCTTAAAACCAGCAATCCGGGTCCCAGCAAGTTCCAGGGCAGGAATTCTTTTACCCCATAGAAAATCAGAAAAGGGTTTTCACACACACACACACACACACACACACACACACACAGAGAGAGAGAGAGAGAGAGAGAGAGAGAGAGAGAGAGGTGGAGGAGATATATGTGGCTCAATATTTGGTGTGGCTAGTTCATGTCTGAGGAGCTCCTTTATTGGGGGCCTTGAGTACCAGCCTCAGTACCCCCTCAGGGCTCAGAATAGGATTTTTATGGCAGGCCAGGATACGATGGTAAAAAATTAACTCAAGTACATTACCACTACATAGTCTTTATTTGTAAGGCTAGAAAATAAAGTGAGGTGAAGGGGGGGGGGGAAGAAGGGAGCGAAGAAGAGTAAGGGGTGATCTCCATGAGGTTTTTGGTTTCTATAGACATATATAGAAAAGTCCATAGGCAACAACAATGATAACATGCATATCAAAATCACAAAAAGGGCAGGTAAAGCCTGACAAAGCAGTGCTCTGGAAAAGGACATGACCCAGGAAAGAGCCAACATCCAAAGGGAAGTACTTAACATCTCAAACTATTAGATAAGTTACTAAATGTCCCTGAATCCTAGATTCACCCATTTTCCTCATCTAATCTCTATGGGGATACCCAGATTTGTTTGTTAGCAAAGGTGGGGCACAACACCTTCCTACTCCATGCCTGTCTCGATGAGAATTTCTATGTGGTCTTGTTCGCAGCTAATTTTGTGGGATTGACTCCATGTAAATTTGAGTGTTAGAACAAAGAGTGAATATTGTCACTCTAAGGCTTCTAGGTGTGGAGGAATAGAAAGGTCATGCTGTTGCCTGTGCAGGAGAAGTCACACTGCTGAAGTGTTATGAAAATAAATTTCATTTTAATTAAAAAATTCATGGCTTCCTAGGTTTCCACAGACATGACAGCAACTTTTTCAAAAGACAAGTATTCCTGCAGCTCTTCAAAATGGGATACTCCAAAAGTTGTACACTTGGGGGGTCTCAATTTATAAATCTGTCAGATGTACATTTACTATATAGTCTTGTGGGCTCCAACACTCCTTCATGAAGAAAGCTAGTTAAGAAAGAAAATTTTAAAACATTTAAAAATTTAAAAACTAAATTGTCTTACCTTGTGAATCTCTGGTTTTTGCCATCTTGGAGGGTCTTAAATAACATTTATAAAACCTTAAATTCATAAATTGATGCAGGGGATTGCACTTGGTCCTGTCTAAACTCTATATGCCAGGCTTAGTTGATTCCCCATTAGAGGACTTACCCTCTCTGAGGGAAAGGTAGGGGAGAGTTGGAGAAGGGGAGAGAGGAGGAATTGTAGTTGTTATGTCAAATGAATAAAAATAAATATAAAATCATTATATTATATTAACAAGAAATGATAAATTGGATGTGTTCTTACTGATCCTTAATGTCAGACAGTTAAAAGGCACCAGTGTGGATCCTTATAGAAGAGAAAGTGTGAAGTGTACTTGAACGCATTGACACAGGGAACCACTCCCTAAATATAACCCCAGCAGCACAGACACTGAGAGAAACAATTAATAATTGGGACCTCATGAAACTGCAAAGCTTCTATAAAGCAAAGGACATGAACAACAAGACAAAACAATAGCCTACAGAATTGGAAAAGATCTTCAGTAAAACCACATCAAACAGAGGTCTGATCTCTAAAATATACAAAGAAGGAATCTAAAATGGCTGAAAGACACTTAAGGAAATGTTCAACATTCTTAGTCATCAGAGAAATGCAAATCAAAACAACTCTGAAATTCCATCATACACCTCTAAGAATGGCCAAGATCAAAAACACTGATGACAACTTATGCGAGTGAGGTTGTGGGGAATAGGGAACACTCCTGCATTGCTGGTGGGAAATCAAGCTGGTACAGTCCCTTTGGATATCAGTGCAACAATTTCTCAGAAAATTAGGAAACAACCTTCCCCAAGACCCAGTAATACCCCTTTTGGGTATATATGCAAAGGATGCTCAATCATTTCATAAAGACATGTGCTCAACTATGTTCATAGCAGCTTTGTTTGTCATAGTCAGAACCTGGAAACAACCTAAATGCCCTCTACCAAAGAAAGGATAAGAAAAATGTGGTATATTTACACAATGGAGTACTACATAGCAGAAAAAAATAACAACATATTGAATTTTTCAGGAAAATAGATGGAGCTAGAAAACATCATTTTGAGTGAGGTAACCCAGACACAGAAAGACAATTATCACATGTACTGAAACATAAGTGGTTTTTAAACATGAAACAAAGAAAAGCAGCCAAAAAGTCACAATCCCAGAAAACAATGAGGACCGTAAGAGAGATGTACATAGATCTAATCTACATGGGAAGAAGAGAAAGATCTCCTGAGTAAGTTGGGAGCGTGGGGACTTTGGGAGAGGGTTGAAGCCGAGGGGAAAGGCAGAAGGGAAGTAGAGAAATATGTAGAGCTCAATAATAATCAGAAAAAAAAGCACCAGTGTTGTGAGGGGCACGTTCCTGCCGCCCAGCTGTGTGGTCTCTCAATGGCTATTGGCTGAAGGAGCGGAAAGAGCTCCCGCAACACACCAGTGTGCAGAACTCAATGTCATGGCACCCTAGGGGAAACAAGCATGGATCTTGTTGGAGATGTGTTCCTGCTCATCCCTGTTCATCCCTGTACCACCCTGGAGTACATGGACTCACACCCCTGACCAAGTCTATGCTTAACACACTGCATTAATTTTAAAAAGATATGGAAGGATGTAAGAAGAGTATTCATTACACTATAGAATGTCCCTGTGTAAGTCTGAAAACTTTGATTACAAAACTAAGATAAGCAAGCTTCATGGATGACCTTAGGATTACCCACTGACACTGAATTTTGCCTGACTGTTTTATAGGATGAGTTGAAAAGTAGCCTAGTCAATTTATTCTTAGTCAGACCTGTCTCCAAAAAAAAAAGTAAAAAGTAAAAAGGATATGGCTCAGTAGTAACATGTTTGCCTAGCACATATAAGAACTAGGGTTCAATTTCTAGTACTGTTAAGGAAAAAATGAGTGGCTACATACAGTATTTTCATCAAGAAAAGTTATGACAACTTTATTAAGTGGACAACATCTAAAAAGAGAGGAAGTGGAAGAGTTACCACTGTCATTCAGCTTTGATCTTAGTGTCACACTACATGTGGTTTAAAATCCACTTCTCAAACTCAAAGAATGCAATATGACATACATAAAAATTGGCGTACAATTAGACCAGGCCATTCTGTATCTAGGATACAAGTCTGAGAAAAGTTAAAACAGGAAACAGGTATTTTAACACTTTGCACAGTCCTGTCCATAGAGAAACACGAAACAAAAGCTTAAGTGTCTACTGTTAGTGGTTGGTTGAAAACATGAAGGTAATAAAGCATTGTTGAAGACCACAGAAGATCTCTAAGCTTCCACCTGTGAAGATGTCAGCGATCTGTTACCAAGCAAAGTACAAGGGGAGGAGCAATACACCGCACCAATAACTAGATATTATCTTAATAAAGTATATATTAAATGATGCATTGTTATACACATCTATTACTAACAATTTCAAAACATATTGAAAACTGCAACCTTGTCTCCTGAAGCACTTTTGCAAGTGGGGAATGGATGGATGGAATAAAAGAATGATGAGAAGGGATTGATATGAAACCAGGATTTTGAAACAACATGAAAATTAGGAATAACTAATTCAACTGTATGTACATACACACCAGTGAGGAAAAACTTATAAAGTTTCGTAAGTAAATTTGCAAGAGATAATTCATTGGACCAGACTATAAATGTTACAAACATAAATGACAAACAGTTTAATAAGAAATCTTCCCCACGACCAATATATGTAGACAAGCTACCCTTTCTGAGCGAAGGGACAGATAATATTCCTGGGACAGTGGCTTTGTGACTTTGGACACTCTCTTTGAAAGTCACAGTATAAGGGAGGAAAGACAGAAGTTTAGGAATATGCAAAAGGCCCAGGCACATTACGTACTTCACTGGACATTAAGCAGAACATCACACTACTCACCAACTCACGTTGAAGGGAAAGATATTTGGCAACTATTTTACTCACATCAAAATGGTCCACAAAAGCCTCAAAAAGAAAAAACCCCTCTGATGTGGGTAAGATATTAACTACCTTTTGGTAAATAGACTTCTACACAGTGAAAAAAATGATGTCATGAGAAACTTTGGCTGATCCCACTGATAGAGAAAACATACTGATCTCTTGTTTTTTCCACTGAGCGTCCACAAAATCCTTGAACTCTCAGTCACAACCCACCAGAAAGTAAGAAGCTGAGTAAGTGTTTCCTGTATAATCCAGGAGTCTTCTGCACTGATATCTCACTTCTTGCACCATCGCCACTAACCTAAGACCACAATGGTCCATTTGAACAAGACAGATTTTATGGTAAACCAGTGGCTCCCATCCACGGGCAACATCAACAGCCTATCTGTCTGGGCTAAGCCAAAGGGCAGCAGCAGACACACACAAAGAGGATGGGAAGCTGGGAAATCTGCAGAACCATAGAACAAGCCTATCCCAGGGCAATCCAGCAGCCAGACTCGACCTCTCTAAGACAGTGACAGGGAAGATCCAGATACCAAACTCACCTCGATGGAGGCATGGATTTACATATTCCTAGGTGAAGTCCCAGTCCCTGCCAATGATTTATCCAGAAGGATAATTCATGAAATGGTTTTGCTGACTGGCTAGTTCTGTGTTTTCCAGAAGAGAAAAACTTGTGACCTTTGCCTTGGGAAGATCATGCCTTCTATTGTTGTGCCAGCTTTTAAACACTGTTATATAATGATCTGCTTGGATATTGAGAATTCAGAAAAATTAAGAAACTGTCCATAAACAGTCTCTGCATCTGTCACGCGCTTGCCTGTTTGAGCATCCTAGCATGGTCTAAGAAGGGTGGATGGTGAGAAGTGAAAGGTAGTTGTCAGGGACAAGGACTGGATGCTAAAGAGCATCACAGAAAAGCAGGGCCCTCACTAAAGAACACCTTGTGTAGGGAAGGCCGGTGCGGAGCCAAACCAACTCTGTGTTGCCCTTGTGTGTATGGTAACTCCATGGAGTCACCATTGCTGCAAGATTTAAATATGCCTGTGTGATGAATTCTCCAGAGAGACTTGTAGGCATTGTGTTGTAACCATCACATACTTATCCACTGCATATAAGAGTGCAATCTCATACAGGTCCTATGGGAATCAGAATTGTGGCTCCTCAGAAATATGGAAATAGATCTGCCTCAATATCCAGTGGTATATACCACTCTTGAGCATATACCCAAAGGGCACCTCATCCTACCACAGGGACACTTCCCTCAATCAACCAGGTTCATTGTTGTCCTATTTACCAGAGTTTACGGGGGAAAAAACTAGATGTCCCTAAACAGAAGACCAGTTAAGGAAAATGTGATACAATTACATAAATGACCATTATTCAGTTTATTAAAAAAAATGATATCATGACATATGTAGGCAACTGTATGGAACTAGGAAAAATCATGCTATATGAGGTAATTTAGATCAGAAGATAAATATGATATGCATTTATTTATAATTGGATATTAGCCATTATAAAAATTATAACCAAGATGCAATCTATTGACCTGGAGAGGTTAGGCAGAGAGGAACAGACTAGGCAGGACAAGTGGATCTTCCAGGGAGAGGGAAATAATATACAATAATGAGCAGGATGGAGTAGGGATGGAGATAAGAGCAGGAGTTTCAGGAGGGAAGGAGAGGGCAGAGGAGTTTGAGGGTGGCTAGGAGAAGAGAGACAGCTAGAATTGAAAAACATTTGAGTGGCAATATAGAAACTCAGTGCAGGGCACTGGAAACTTCCTATAATAAATATATGAAGACAATCTAGAAGATGACTCTAAATAGTGAGGGACAGAAGACTGCTACTAGCCATATTTGTCACCAAACTAAACTAAACGTCCTCCTTGGGAATGCTTTTCATCCAATTCAGTTGTTGGTCATTCCAAGGGACCCTGTGGAAATTCCCAAACAACCCAGGCTGAAGCCAAGACAATGGGGTACTCTCCACAATCTGACAAGACCCCATTGCTGAAGGAAACATCCACACAACTCATTAACCCAATGAACATGAACAGTTGAGCTGGTGCCTACATCAAACCTTCACCCTTAATTTCTAATGTCTATGATATGGAATTGTGTAGGGGTAGCTTACAACACCAGGGATCCAGCGATAGCCCAGCCCATTGGGGGGGTGTGTTCACCTCGGGCTAATGTTACATATAAATCTGGCTCATCGCTGGATCCCTGGTGTTGTAAGCTATCCCTACAGAATTGTACTCCGCAGTCTACCAAAAGAGAAAAAGAAACATCAACCCAACCACAAAACCTTTCACCTAGAATCTGTCTTACCTACAAAATAAGATAGGGCAATGGATGCGCAAACCTTGTGGGAGTAACCAACCTCTGCCTGATTTGAATTAAGGCCCACTCCATGAGTTGGAACCCATACCTCATTCTGCTTAGGTGACCAAGAATCAGAGGGTGTAAGTCCAGACAGCAGGGTGAAACCAAATATTCCTGTTCTTAAGGGGGAAAAGTAACCATGAAATGACTCATAATGACATTCTGCTGTACTCATGGGTCAGTAGCTTAGTCAGCCATCATCAGAGAAGATCCCTCATGTAACAGCTGGGAGCAAAAACAGAGCCCCACAGCAAGAAATTACATAGAGAGACCTTGGAACACACAGCTCTCAGTGAGATGTCTCCATCCAATCCCTCCAGTCAGAGCTCAGGGGTACCTCATGGAAGAGAGGCAGAAGGAGTCGGGGAGAAAGAAGGAATGGAGGACCAACAAAGACCACAACCAGCTAAATCACTCAGCAAAGCTCATATGAACTGACGAGGCTGAAGCAGTCTGCACAGGACCTGCATGGACCTGCCCCAGGCCCTCTGAACAGACACCATAGCTTTCTGTTCAGTACTTTCATAGGACTCCTGAATGTGGAAACAAGCGCTTTTCTGATTCTTGTGACTATTCTTCGTGATCTTAATTTTCTGTTTGCTTCTCTTGTCCAATTTTGATGTAGTGAGTTTTGTTTTATTTTATTATATTTGATTTGTTTGAGAAAGAATTTAACTATATTGCATCATACATATCATATCCCTAATTTTTGAAATACAGAAAAACTTCATGTGGAATACTATATAGTGCAGCTGACAAACTTGAGAGCTGCTTTATAGAATACTGTATTTTTTAAACATCTCTGAAAGCCTCAACATATAGCTTCAAGATTTATTGTTGTCTTCTTAAATTTCTTTTCTGCGTCATCATACAAAGTGGTCAGTGTCATTAGGGCAATTTTCAGGCAAGCTGTATTTTACTCCCCTCTATATGTCCTCTTCTTATCACTGATCATTCTGCTTTCTGTTTTCATGTGACATGTCTATCATTTCTGCCATTGTTGCTCCTCAAATAAGTTTCTTGGTCCCCTCTCTGTCCAATTTTATGACCCCAAACACAAATAGAAGGCATACATAAAGATTTAAAATAAGACTGTTCCTTGAAATATATATGCAAATTTGTCATAGGTATACACATTTAATCAAGAGGGAACCTATAAAGTAAAGTTTTTCCTAATTAGTGAATGGCACAAAACAATTCTCTACCCAGGAAGAAATTCGTTATGCAGTGAAGCAAACATCAAATCACAGCTGAGTAAATAATTTCCTTTTCATTGCCTGAAACCAGGCTCCTCTTCATGTGCTAAAGACAGACAATGTACCTTGGAAAGCGGCTTTCCTTGTTGGCAGTTGAGCCCACCAACGAACACCATGTTTGGCATCACAGGTTTGGGGAAATCTAACACAAAGTCGGTGCGTAACAACCAAATAGACGCCTGGGAGAAGAGGTCTTCCAAAGTCACGGGGGTCTGGAGAACTTCAGAGGCAATATCTGTAGCACTTTTAAACAAGTGATGGCAAAATGCACGCTCTTCCATGTAAAAAACAAAGTTCGACACTCTCTCCTTGAAAGTCATGGTGTCTGAAAGTTTTGAGAAAAGTCTAGGAACATAAGACAGCGGACTGGGACACTGGGTGCCCTCTTCAAGATAGTGGCAATAGAAATATCTTGTAAACATCACTGAAGGGACCGATAAATACTTGGCAACAGTTAAGCTACAGAGCTCGAAAGGATCCAGAAACACAGCATCAAAAGAACTCTGCTTCAAGTACTCCACTAACTTCTTGTCATTAAACAAACTTCTACAGTGGGAAATTATTAATTCATAATAAACTTTGGCTGAGCCTGTCATTAAAGAAAGCATACTTTGTTCTGGAGTCTTCCATTGAGCGTGAGTGTATTTCTTGTGCTTATGGTTCAGATCCTCCAAAGTGTAAGAAGTTGAGTATGTCTTCATTGTAAAATTCAGGGATTCTCTCAGTTGCCCACTCACCTCTGGCATGACTGCCACCACCTCATGTCCTCTGTGGATGAGCTTCTCCATAACCGTTTGCATGGTGAACCAGTGGCTCCCATCCATGGACAACACCAGCAGCCTGCCTGCCTGGGCAAAGCCAGAGGCCAGCAGCAGACACACACACACAGGAAGGGAGGCTGGGAAATCTGCAGGAGCCATGGGAGAAGCTCAGTCTGAGACAATCCAGTTGCTGAGACTCTCTGCTCTTCTAATAGAGCTGGTTGAGGAGAAGCACACGGTCTCCTTCACTGGACACAAAGAATTCTATGTGTATAAGGGAAGTTAAATTTAGTGCTAATGATTTACTCAAAAGAGCAATCATTAATGAACTATATTGGGTAAAGTAACTACTTTGTGTTTTCAGGTTACAAAAATATTTATGATTTGTGTCTTGAGAAGATCATGCCTTCTATTGCAACCTAGTTTTGAAAGAATTATGAAAAAATGTTCTTGGATTTTTAATTCAGAATAATTAAGAAGCTGTCTATCAGGATCCTCTAAATCCATCATATGGTCATTTGTTTCTCTTAAGACGGAAACTAAGAGGGATTTACAATGAGAGTCGCCAAGAAGAGGTAGATAGGGAATCCCAGAGGTCAGTGAAAACCTGGTCTCTCCCGAAAGGGCACATGATGGTACAGAGGACAGGTCAGGGTCAAATCAACCCTGTATTGCTGCATGGTTCCATGGATCTGAGAGTGCAGGAGTCTTGACTGACAGGACTGAGCCTTGGGACTCCATCCTGCTGTAGGGTTACACTAAAACAATAACACAGCCATTGTCCCTGTCGAAACGGAAACATTGGTTGTGTGAGATCAGTTTCTGTTCTTTCTAGTGCTCTTCCTAAGACAGGATGACTTTCTTCCTGAGCCTGGTTTTCAGACAGACATCTGGATGGAAGACAGCAGAGGAAGAACTGAATCTCTGAAAGCTGTTGCCTCCATGAAGATGCTCAGACTAAGTTATCCCAGGTACAATGGCCAGGGCTCTGCTTTCCTAGGAACAAAGGGATCAGAATTTAGGATTTCCACCTTCCCCACAAATCCAGGAGGGGCTGATGTTGGGCTTGGTCTTAGGGCTGAATTATGGGTCAGGGATGATGACAGCGCATTCAATGCGTTTATTTGACCCTCTAATCACGTATTGTTTCTGAAAACAGTCATCTCACAAACCATTTGAGTTGGGTCTAAAACAGTGATGCGCAGGGTCTGCTCACCACTTACAGTGTAGGCACAGTGTTCTTTCCCACCCTACAGTCACGGGACCAGGTGACCTTTCTGCACTGACTCTCCTAGAAAGGTCATGAAGATTTAACCGGATATTGTAAGAGTTTCATGGTCATAACTTTTCTATACTGTCGTACATCATTTTTAAGATAATTTTTTGTGGTATAAAGGTATAATTTCATGTCTTCCCCTGGCCCGACATTACTGCATGGTTTCTAGATCTGAACATAGTCCAAATTACAACCATAAGATCATTTACTGCAAATGTGCCTCTCCCTCGCTGCATCCACCATTCACACAGCACAGCACAGCACATAGGGGTGACTGTCCCAGGCCTATGGTGTCAATAAGAAAATGAGAACACAGGGGCACTCATGAAGGTTCCCTAATCTTCCGAGACCCTTTCCAGACAGCTACTTTAGGAATAGAGTAGAAATTACTTGTCTATTCCATCTGGGGTAGGACAGAAACAAAATGCAGAGACCATAGAGACCAGCCTGTGTGTCTCATTGGTAACTCAGTGTGCCTGCTACATATGCCAACTCCAAAGGTCATCCCTAACAATGAGCCACTTGCCTTCTCTATCAGGAGATTAGGGTCAAAGCTACCTCGAGTCCTTAGACTGTTGCTTCCAGTCCTACTTCTGAGTGTACACCACTAAGCTCTGTCAAAGAGGAAAAATGCCACCTCAGCCCATTCTAGAAAAATGTTGGGGTGAGTAATGCTTGGCCTGAGAAGTCCAAATGTCTTCATTTCTCCATGCAAGGTGACCCAGCAACCTGGTCTGGACCGATAGAGGTCCACCTCTCTGGACCTCAGATGAGCAAAGTTTTCTCCTTTGTTAAGAAAAATAGAAGTTGAACTCTGGAAAAATATTAAAATGGTTGGATATGGGCTAGAATGATGACTTGTAGTTGGAAGCACTAGTTGCTCATTCAGAGGTGCAGGGTTCAGTTCTGAGCATCCATGTGGTAGCTCACACCTGTCTGTAACTCCCATTCCAGGGCTTCTCACACCCACATATAGATATACATGCAGGCAAAGCACCAATGAGGATAAACTAAAAATAATTAATTAAAATATACTACCCCATGGCTGTCATATTAATATACTACCACCTCTATTGTTCCTGTAGAAGAAACCAAGCAACAGCTATGATAATCTAGAAAAGAGCTGGCCAATAACTCACTCTAGGTATAGGACCTCCCTCCTCTCAGGTTCCAGAACTGGGGCAGTTAGTACTGCTTGGCTGGGGAAGTCAAAGAGTGGTTCCTCTCAACTTGAAAGGTTATACTACAGCTCCACCCTGACAGTTAAATTCTAGCGTCTGCATACTTTAGAGAAGGAGCCAGGCTTGATATATTTGGGCAGGGGGAATCAGATAAAAACTCAGTTTAAGCAGAATCGCACCTATAATTTGTCTTGCCAACAATTTTGCTAGGACAATGGAGACACAAACCTTGTTGAAGTAACCAACCGATGTCTGATTTGAATTAAGGCCCACTCCGTGAGATGGATACTGCCTGGTCAGTCTTCCCCATTAACGTAGATCATGAACACAGACAAGTTCAACAGAACCTCCATATGTGGGCTGCCCACGCATGCTTCAGCATTACCAGAGCATAAAATTCATTTTTCATTCATTTTTATGAGATGGAATCCATTCCTCACACTGCTTGGGTGTCCAGAAGTCCAGACAGTTAGGGTAAAACCAAGTATTCCTGTGCTTAGTTGGGAGGAAGTAACAATGAAATGACTCATAATGACATTCTCTGTAGTCATGGGTCAGTAGCTTAGTCAGCCATCAACAGAGAAGATCCCTCATGTAACAAATGTTAGCGAAAACAGAGACACACAGCATGACACTACATAGAAAACCTTGGAACACACAGCTCTCAGTGAGATGTCTCCATCCAATCCCTCCAGTCAGAGCTCAAGGTACCTCATGGAAGAAAGGCAGAAGGAGTTGGGGAAAAAGAAGGAATGGAGGACCAACAAAGACAGGGCCTTCTATATCACTCAGCAAAGCTCATATGAACTGAAGAGGCTGAAGCAGTCTGTACAGGGCCTGCATGGACTGCCCCAGGCCCTCTGAACAGACACCATAGCTTCCTATCTAGTCATTTGTTTACCTATTTATTTTTGTTTATTTATTTTTGTTTCTCCAGACAGGGTTTCTCTGTGTAACAGTCCTAGATGTGCTTGAACTAGTTCTGGAAGGCCTGACTGGCCTTGAACCCACAGAGATCCACCTACCTCTACCTCCTGAATGCTGGGTTTAAAGCCATGTGCCACCACCACCTGGCTCGCATGTAGTACCTCTGTGGGACTTCTAAAATTGCTAACAAGTGAGTCTCTGATTCTTATCCCTTCCCTTGGCACTCTTACTTTTCTGTGTGCTTGTATTGTCCCATTTTATATGGTAGTTTTCTTTTCTCTCATTTACATATTTACATTTTATTTTCTTTGAGAAATGCATCCACTCTGTATCATATCAATGATTTTTTTTTTTTTGATTTTTCGAGACAGGGTTTCTCTGTAGTTTTTGGTTCCTGTCCTGGAACTAGCTCTTGTAGACCAGGCTGGCCTCGAACTTCAATGATTCTTGAAATGCGGAAAAGCTGTGTGCCCTCCTATAGAGTGCAGCCAACAGAAAATCATGACAGCTTCAATGCTTGATGTATTTTTTAAAACATCTCAAAAATGAGTAAAATGTACATTGAAGGTTTTTTTGTCTCTTTAAACAACATTTTAAAGTTGTCATACAGAGTATTCAGTGGTATTCTGGCATTTTTCAGACATTTTCTTTTCTATTTATTTCGTCTCCCGCTACCCTACCTTGCCCTCCGGATGCCCTCTTCCTACTCCTGCACATCCCCCTTTCTGTCTTCATGAGGCATGTCTATCATTACTTACTGGTTTTGCTGCTCCTAAGGAAAATGTTCTTTGTCTCTTTTCTTCTAATTTCATGATCTTGCCATACACACAGAGAAAGGCACACATACATAGTTATACTTAGATTGTAGCTTTGAATGTATATGTGATATCCTCACAGGTATACACACCTATATAAATAGGGCACCAATATAGATTTGTTTCCTAATTAGTGAGTTGGCATAAAGTATCTCAAACCCATGAAGAAATTCCATATGCAGTGAGGTAAACAATAAATCACAGCTCAGTAAAGAATTTATCTTTACTTGGCCAAACCAAAGGCTCTCTTCATGTGCTGAAGGAGAGACAACATACCTTAGAGAGTGGCTTTCCCTGGTGGCAGTTGATCCCACCAATGAAGAAAATGTTCGGCATGATAGGTGCAGGAAAATCCAACACAAAGTCAGTGCGTAACAGCCAAATGGACACTTGACTGAAGAGGTCTTCCATAGTCACTGGGGTCTGGAGGACTTCAGAGGCAATATCTGTAGCAGTTTTGAAAAAACTGGGGCAAAATGCACGCTCCTCCATATAGGTGATGTGGTTCCACACTCTCTCCATAAAAGTCATAGTGTGTGTGTATTTCGAGAGAAGTCTGGGAACATAAGAGAGGGGTCTGGGGCACTGAGTACTCTCTTCAAGATAGTGGCAAAATACATCTCTTGCAAAGACCACAGATGGGAGTGACAAGTACTTGGCAATAGTCAAGCCACACACATCGAAAGGATCCAGAAACACAGCATCGAAAGTACTTTGCTTCAAGTACTCCACTAACTTCTTGTCCTTAAACAAACTCCTACAGTTTGAAAATATTAATTCAAAAAAACCTTTGGCTGAGCCTGTCATTAAAGAAAGCATACTTTGTTCTGGAGTTTTCCATTGCATATCAGAAAAATACTTGAACTCCCTGTTTAAATCCTCTACGGTATGAGAAATTGAGTACGTCTTCACAGTAATATTCAGGTATTTTCCCAGTTGCCAACTCGCCTCTGGCACAGCTGCCACCACCTCATGCCCTTTGTGGATGAGTTTCTCCACAACCAACTGCATGGTGAACCAGTGGCTCCCGTCCATGGGCACCACCAGCAACCTGCCTGCCTGGGCAAAGCCAGAGGCCAGCAGCAGACACACACACACACAGGAAAGGAGACTGGAAAACCTGCAGGAGCCATGGGAGAAGCTCAGCCTGCGGCAATCCAGCTGCTGAGACTCTCTGCTCTTCTAATAGAGCTGGTTGGTAAAGAAGAGGTTCAAAATCTATTGTTGTGGACATGTGTATTTGTATGTTTGCAAGTCAAGCTAATGATTTACTCAAAAGATTAATAATTAATGAACTGCATTGGCTCCAAAACCTATTTGTCATTTGTGATGTAAAAAAAGGTTTATGATCTTTGTTTTGGAAAGATCATCACCTGCATTGCAGAACCAGTTTTGAAAGAGTCATGAAGCCATATGTTTGGATTTTGCAATTCAGAAAAATTAAGAAGCTACCTATAAAGATCCTCTGCGCACATCATAGACATGCTCATTGATACTTCACAAGAAGGGAGGCTTAGAGAGATAGACAGTGGGTGTCACCAAGAAGAGGTAGAGAATGTTAGCGGTCCCAAAAAAAAAACAAGTCTCTCCCTAAAGGGTACTGTATGCAAGAAAGGACAGACCAGGGTCTAATCAATATTGCTTCGAATCCATGGATCTGAGAGTGCAGGAGTCTTGACTGACAGGCAGTGAACCTTGGGACTCTGCCCTGCTGTAGGACTCCAGTAAACCAACAACACAACTATTGTCCCTGTCAAACGGAAACATTAGCTGTGTTAGATCAGTTTCTGTTCTTTCTAGTGCTCTTCCTAAGACAGGATGACTTTCTTCCTCAGCCTGGCTTTCAGACAGACATCTGGACGGAGGACAGCAGAGGAAGAGCTGAACCTCTGAAAGCTGTTGCCTCCATGATGACGCTCAGACTAAGTTACCTCAAGTACAATGGCCAGGGCTCTGCTTTCCTTGGAACAAAGCAATCAGAATTTAGGACTTCCACCATTCTCACAGCTTTAGGAGGGGCTGATGTTGGGCTGGTCTTGGGCCTGATAATGAGTCAGGACATATTGACATCTCATGAGTTTATTAGAGCCTCTAAACACGTATTGTTTCTGCAAACAGTCGTCACGCAAACCATTAGAGTTGGGTTTAAAACAGTGATGCTCAGGGTCTGCTCACCACATACAGTGTAGGGACAGTGTTCCTTCCCACCCTGCAGGCACCAGACAGGGAGACTTTTGTACATTGACTCTCCAAGCAAGGTCATGAAGATTTAACAAAATGTTGTAAGAGCTTCATGGTCATAACTTTTCTGTGTGGTCATACATCGTTTTTAAGATATTTTTTGTTTATGGCGTAATGGTATAATTTCTTGTCCTCCCCTGGGTAAACACAGGCCTGAAATTTCTGCACGGTTTGTAGATCTGAACATAGTCCAAATTACAACCATAAGATCATTTACTGCAAATGTGCCTCTCCCTCGCTGCATCCACCATTCACACAGCACAGCACAGCACATAGGGGTGACTGTCCCAGGCCTATGGTGTCAATAAGAAAATGAGAACACAGGGGCACTCATGAAGGTTCCCTAATCTTCCGAGACCCTTTCCAGACAGCTACTTTAGGAATAGAGTAGAAATTACTTGTCTATTCCATCTGGGGTAGGACAGAAACAAAATGCAGAGACCATAGAGACCAGCCTGTGTGTCTCAATGGTAACTCAGTGTGCCTGCTACATATGCCAACTCCAAAGGTCATCCCTAACAATGAGCCACTTGCCTTCTCTATCAGGAGATTAGGGTCAAAGCTACCTCGAGTCCTTAGACTGTTGCTTCCAGTCCTACTTCTGAGTGTACACCACTAAGCTCTGTCAAAGAGGAAAAATGCCACCTCAGCCCATTCTAGAAAAATGTTGGGGTGAGTAATGCTTGGCCTGAGAAGTCCAAATGTCTTCATTTCTCCATGCAAGGTGACCCAGCAACCTGGTCTGGACCGATAGAGGTCCACCTCTCTGGACCTCAGATGAGCAAAGTTTTCTCCTTTGTTAAGAAAAATAGAAGTTGAACTCTGGAAAAATATTAAAATGGTTGGATATGGGCTAGAATGATGACTTGTAGTTGGAAGCACTAGTTGCTCATTCAGAGGTGCAGGGTTCAGTTCTGAGCATCCATGTGGTAGCTCACACCTGTCTGTAACTCCCATTCCAGGGCTTCTCACACCCACATATAGATATACATGCAGGCAAAGCACCAATGAGGATAAACTAAAAATAATTAATTAAAATATACTACCCCATGGCTGTCATATTAATATACTACCACCTCTATTGTTCCTGTAGAAGAAACCAAGCAACAGCTATGATAATCTAGAAAAGAGCTGGCCAATAACTCACTCTAGGTATAGGACCTCCCTCCTCTCAGGTTCCAGAACTGGGGCAGTTAGTACTGCTTGGCTGGGGAAGTCAAAGAGTGGTTCCTCTCAACTTGAAAGGTTATACTACAGCTCCACCCTGACAGTTAAATTCCAACGTCTGCATATTTTAGAGAAGGAGCCAGGCTTGATATATTTGGGCAGGGGGAATCAGATAAAAACTCAGTTTAAGCAGAATCGCACCTATAATTTGTCTTGCCAACAATTTTGCTAGGACAATGGAGACACAAACCTTGTTGAAGTAACCAACCGATGTCTGATTTGAATTAAGGCCCACTCCGTGAGATGGATACTGCTTGGTCAGTCTTCCCCATTAACGTAGATCATGAACACAGACAAGTTCAACAGAACCTCCATATGTGGGCTGCCCACGCATGCTTCAGCATTACCAGAGCATAAAATTCATTTTTCATTCATTTTTATGAGATGGAAACCATACCTCATACTGCTTAGGTGTCCAGAAATCTAGACAGTTAGGGTAAAACCAAGTATTCCTGTGCTTAGTTGGGAGGAAGTAACAATGAAATGACTCATAATGACATTCTGCTGTACAAGTGGATCAGTAGCTTAGTCAGCCATCAACAGAGAAGATTCCCCGTGTAACAGATGTGAGAGAAAACAGAGACCCACAGCACGACACTACATAGAGAGACCTTGGAACACACAGCTCTCAGTGAGATGTCTCCACCCAATCCCTCCAGTCAGAGCTCAGGGAACATCATGGAAGAGAGGCAGAAGAAGTCGGGGAGAAAGAAGGAATGGAGGACCCCCAAAGACAGGGCCTTCTATATCACTCAGCAAAGTTCATATGAAATGATTAGGCTGAAGCAGTCTGCACAGGGCCTGCATGGACTGCCCCAGGCCCTCTGAACAGACACCATAGCTCCTTATCTAGTAATTTGTTTGTTTGTTTATTTATTTATTTATTTATTTATTTATTTATTTTGGTTTCTCGAGACGAGACAGGGTTTCTCTATGTAACAGTCCTAGATGTCCTGGAACTAGTTCTGGAAGACCTGACTGGCCTCGGACCCACAGACCGAGATCCACTGCAACCTAAGTGCTGGGATTGAAGGCATGCACCACCACCACTTGACTCCCATGTAGTACCTCTGTGGGACTCCTAAACTTGCTAACAAGTGAGTCTCTAATTCTTGTCTTTTCCCTTCGCACTCTAACTTTTCTGTTGCCTTGTATTGTCTAGGGCCATATGGTGGTGTTCTTCTCTCATTACATTTTGTGTTATTTGAGAAAATACACTGACTTTGCATCCTCCGTATCGTATCAGTGATTCTTGAAATGCGGAAAAGCTGCTTGTCTACCCCTATGGACTGCAGCTGACAGAAAATGATGATGGCTTCAATGCTTGATGCGTTTTTAAAAACATCTCCAAAACAATAAAATTACATTGTAGAGGAGTTTTTTTTTTTTTTGTCTCTTTAAACAAATTTTTAAAGTTGTCATACAGAGTATTCAGTGGTATTCTGGAATTTTTCAGACGTTGTCTTTTCTGTTTATTTCGTCTCCCGCTACCCTACCTTGCCCTCCGTATGTCCTCTTCCTACTCCTGCACATCCCCTTTTCTGTCTTCATGAGGCATGTCTATCATTACTTACTGGTTTTGTTTCTCTTAAGGAAATTTTCTTTGTCCCTTTCCTTTCTAATTTCATGTCGTTGCCACACACACAGAGGGAGGCACACATACATAGTTAAACTTATATTATAGGCAGGAGGATCTCTGTGGGTTCGAGGCCAGCCTAGTCTACAAGAGCTAGTTCCAGTGCAGGCTCTAAAGCTACAGAGAAACCCTGTCTCGAAAAAACAAAAACAAAAAAAAAAACTTATATTATAGCATTGAATGTGTATGTGATATCCTCACAGGTATACACAGCCATATCAATAGGGCACCAATATAGATTTGTTTCATAATTAGTGAGTGGGCACAAAACAATTATCAAACCAGGAAGAAATTCCATATGCAGTGGGATAAACGATAAATCACAGCTCAGTAAATGATGTGGGAGTGTCATATATCAATCTGTTGATTTTATTGGTTAAGCAATAAAGAAACTCCTTGGCCCTGATAGGTTAAAACATAGGTGGGAGGAGTAAACAGAATAGGATGCTGGGAGGAAGAGGAAGTGAGCTCAGACTCTGCTCTGCTCCTGGAGAAACCCGACAGCTCTGCTCTCTGGATCAGAGACGCCATGCTCAGCTCTCCCAGGCAGCTCCGACCCAGGATGGATGTAGGCTAGAATCTTCCTGGTAAGAGCACCTTGGGGTGCTACAAACAATTATTAGAAATGGGCTAGTTCAGGTGTGAGAATGAGCCTAGAAGAGGCTAGATAGAAATGGGTCAAGCAGTGTTTAAATGAATACAGTTTGTGTGTTGTTATTTTGGGCATGAGCTAGCAGGCGGCCGGGGTGCTGGGGACGAAGCCCCACCGCTCCTATTTCAACAAGTAAAGAATTTATCTTTTCTTGGCTAAACCAAAGACTCTCTTNCACTAACTTCTTGTCCTTAAACAAACTCCTACAGTTTGAAAATATTAATTCAAAAAAACCTTTGGCTGAGCCTGTCATTAAAGAAAGCATACTTTGTTCTGGAGTTTTCCATTGCATATCAGAAAAATACTTGAACTCCCGGTTTAAATCCTCTACGGTATGAGAAATTGAGTACGTCTTCACAGTAATATTCAGGGATTTTCCCAGTTGCCAACTCGCCTCTGGCACAGCTGCCACCACCTCATGCCCTTTGTGGATGAGTTTCTCCACAACCGACCGCATGGTGAACCAGTGGCTCCCGTCCATGGGCACCACCAGCAACCTGCCTGCCTGGGCAAAGCCAGAGGCCAGCAGCAGACACACAAACACAGGAAGGGAGGCTGGAAAACCTGCAGGAGCCATGGGAGAAGCTCAGCCTGCGGCAATCCAGCTGCTGAGACTCTCTGCTCTTCTAATAGAGCTGGTTGGTAAAGAAGAGGTTCAAAATCTAGTGTGGTGGACATGTGTATTTGTATGTTTGCAAGTCAAGTGAAAATCCAAGGCTAATGATTTACTCAAAAGATTAATAATTAATGAACTGCATTGGCTCCAAAACCTATTTGTCATTTGTGACGTAAAAAAAGGTTTATGATCTTTGTTTTGGAAAGATCATCACCTGCATTGCAGAACCAGTTTTGAAAGAGTCATGAAGCCATATGTTTGGATTTTGCAATTCAGAAAAATTAAGAAGCTACCTATAAAGATCCTCTGCGCACATCATAGACATGCTCATTGATACTTCACAAGAAGGGAGGCTTAGAGAGATAGACAGTGGGTGTCACCAAGAAGAGGTAGAGAATGTTAGCGGTCCCAAAAAAAAAACAAGTCTCTCCCTAAAGGGTACTGTATGCAAGAAAGGACAGACCAGGGTCTAATCAATATTGCTTCGAATCCATGGATCTGAGAGTGCAGGAGTCTTGACTGACAGGCAGTGAACCTTGGGACTCTGCCCTGCTGTAGGACTCCAGTAAACCAACAACACAACTATTGTCCCTGTCAAACGGAAACATTAGCTGTGTTAGATCAGTTTCTGTTCTTTCTAGTGCTCTTCCTAAGACAGGATGACTTTCTTCCTCAGCCTGGCTTTCAGACAGACATCTGGACGGAGGACAGCAGAGGAAGAGCTGAACCTCTGAAAGCTGTTGCCTCCATGATGACGCTCAGACTAAGTTACCTCAAGTACAATGGCCAGGGCTCTGCTTTCCTTGGAACAAAGCAATCAGAATTTAGGACTTCCACCATTCTCACAGCTTTAGGAGGGGCTGATGTTGGGCTGGTCTTGGGCCTGATAATGAGTCAGGACATATTGACATCTCATGAGTTTATTAGAGCCTCTAAACACGTATTGTTTCTGCAAACAGTCGTCACGCAAACCATTAGAGTTGGGTTTAAAACAGTGATGCTCAGGGTCTGCTCACCACATACAGTGTAGGGACAGTGTTCCTTCCCACCCTGCAGGCACCAGACAGGGAGACTTTTGTACATTGACTCTCCAAGCAAGGTCATGAAGATTTAACAAAATGTTGTAAGAGCTTCATGGTCATAACTTTTCTGTGTGGTCATACATCGTTTTTAAGATATTTTTTGTTTATGGCGTAATGGTATAATTTCTTGTCCTCCCCTGGGTAAACACAGGCCTGAAATTTCTGCACGGTTTGTAGATCTGAACATAGTCCAAATTACAACCATAAGATCATTTACTGCAAATGTGCCTCTCCCTCGCTGCATCCACCATTCACACAGCACAGCACAGCACATAGGGGTGACTGTCCCAGGCCTATGGTGTCAATAAGAAAATGAGAACACAGGGGCACTCATGAAGGTTCCCTAATCTTCCGAGACCCTTTCCAGACAGCTACTTTAGGAATAGAGTAGAAATTACTTGTCTATTCCATCTGGGGTAGGACAGAAACAAAATGCAGAGACCATAGAGACCAGCCTGTGTGTCTCAATGGTAACTCAGTGTGCCTGCTACATATGCCAACTCCAAAGGTCATCCCTAACAATGAGCCACTTGCCTTCTCTATCAGGAGATTAGGGTCAAAGCTACCTCGAGTCCTTAGACTGTTGCTTCCAGTCCTACTTCTGAGTGTACACCACTAAGCTCTGTCAAAGAGGAAAAATGCCACCTCAGCCCATTCTAGAAAAATGTTGGGGTGAGTAATGCTTGGCCTGAGAAGTCCAAATGTCTTCATTTCTCCATGCAAGGTGACCCAGCAACCTGGTCTGGACCGATAGAGGTCCACCTCTCTGGACCTCAGATGAGCAAAGTTTTCTCCTTTGTTAAGAAAAATAGAAGTTGAACTCTGGAAAAATATTAAAATGGTTGGATATGGGCTAGAATGATGACTTGTAGTTGGAAGCACTAGTTGCTCATTCAGAGGTGCAGGGTTCAGTTCTGAGCATCCATGTGGTAGCTCACACCTGTCTGTAACTCCCATTCCAGGGCTTCTCACACCCACATATAGATATACATGCAGGCAAAGCACCAATGAGGATAAACTAAAAATAATTAATTAAAATATACTACCCCATGGCTGTCATATTAATATACTACCACCTCTATTGTTCCTGTAGAAGAAACCAAGCAACAGCTATGATAATCTAGAAAAGAGCTGGCCAATAACTCACTCTAGGTATAGGACCTCCCTCCTCTCAGGTTCCAGAACTGGGGCAGTTAGTACTGCTTG
>NW_026068093.1:2535871-2570430 GCF_014885135.2 Alexandromys fortis | reverse complement strand
AGCAGGCGGCCGGGGTGCTGGGGACGAAGCCCCACCGCTCCTATTTCAACAAGTAAAGAATTTATCTTTTCTTGGCTAAACCAAAGACTCTCTTCATGTGCTAAAAGAGAGATAGCATACCTTGGAAAGTGACTTTCCCTGATGGCAGTTGATCCCACCAATGTAGACCATATTGGGCATCATAGGTGTAGGAAACTCCAACACAAAGTCAGTGCGCAAAAGCCAAATGGACACTTGACTGAAGAGGTCTTCCATAGTCACTGGGGTCTGGAGAACTTCAGAGGCAATATCTGTAGCAGTTTTGAAAAAACCGGGGCAAAACGCACGCTCCTCCATATAGGTGATGTGGTTCCACACTCTCTCCATAAAAGTCATAGTGTGTGTGTATTTCAAGAGAAGTCTGGGGACATAAGAGAGGGGTCTGGGGCATTGAGTGCCCTCTTCAAGATAGTGGCAAAATATACCTCTTGCAAAGACCACGGACGGGACCAACAAGTACTTGGCAATAGTCAAGCTGTACACATCGAAAGGATCCAGAAACACAGCATCGAAAGTACTCTGCTTCAAGTACTTCACTAACTTCTTATCCTTAAACAAACTCCTACAGTTTGAAAATATTAATTCAAAAAAACCTTTGGCTGAGCCTGTCATTAAAGAAAGCATACTTTGTTCTGGAGTTTTCCATTGCATATCAGAAAAATACTTGAACTCCCAGTTTAAATCCTCTACGGTATGAGAAATTGAGTACGTCTTCACAGTAATATTCAGGAATTTTCCCAGTTGCCAACTCGCCTCTGGCACAGCTGCCACCACCTCATGCCCTTTGTGGATGAGTTTCTCCACAACCAACTGCATGGTGAACCAGTGGCTCCCGTCCATGGGCACCACCAGCAACCTGCCTGCCTGGGCAAAGCCAGAGGCCAGCAGCAGACACACACACACACAGGAAAGGAGACTGGAAAACCTGCAGGAGCCATGGGAGAAGCTCAGCCTGCGGCAATCCAGCTGCTGAGACTCTCTGCTCTTCTAATAGAGCTGGTTGGTAAAGAAGAGGTTCAAAATCTATTGCTGTGGACATGTGTATTTGTATGTTTGCAAGTCAAGCTAATGATTTACTCAAAAGATTAATAATTAATGAACTGCATTGGCTCCAAAACCTATTTGTCATTTGTGATGTAAAAAAAGGTTTATGATCTTTGTTTTGGAAAGATCATCACCTGCATTGCAGAACCAGTTTTGAAAGAGTCATGAAGCAATGTTTTTGTATTTTGAAATTCACAAATGAAGAAGCTGCCAATGAAGATCCTCTGCACCCATCATAGACAGGCTCATTGATACTTCACAAGAAGGGAAGCTTAAAAAGATAGACAGTGAGTGTCACCAAGAAGAGGTAGAGAATGTGGAGGTAACAGAAAAGCAAGTCTCTCCCTAAAGGGTACAGTATGCCAGAAAGGACAGACCAGGGTCTAATCAACATTGCTTTGGATCTGAGAGTGCAGGAGCCTTGACTGACAGGCAGTGAACCTTGGGACTCTGCCCTGCTGTAGGACTCCAGTAAACCAACAACACGGACATTGTCCCTGTCGAAACAGAAACACTGGCTGTGTTAGATCAGTTTCTGTTATTTCTAGTGCCCTTCCTAAGACAGGATGACTTTCTTCCTGAGCCTGGCTTTCAGGCAGACATCTGGACTGAAGACAGCAGAGGAAGAGCTGAACCTCTGAAAGCTGTTGCCTCCATGATGATGCTCAGACTAAATTACCTCAAGTACAATGGCCAGGGCTCTGCTTTCCTAGGAACAAAGCGATAAGCATTCAGGACTTCCACCTTTCCCACAGCTCCAGGAGGGGCTGATGTTGGGCTTGGTCTTAGGGCTGAAATATGGGTCAGGATTGATGACAGAGCATCCAGTGTGTTTATTTGAGCCTCTAATCAAGTATTGTTTCTGAAAACAGTGGTCAAGCAAACCATTTGAGTTGGGTCTAAAACAATGATTCGCAGGGTCTGCTTACCACATACACTGTAGGTGCAGAGTTCCATCACAGTCCGCAGGCACCAGACATGGTGACCTTTGTGCAGAGACAAAGCAAGGTCTCAGAGCAAGGTTATGAATATTTGACCAGATATTGTAAGAGTTTTATGGTTCTAACTTTTCTATACTGATGTACATCATCTCAATACTAATTTCTGTGTGTGGTGTGAAGGTTTAATTTCAAGTCTTCTTATTCAGTGTACATTCAGGTGTTACCACAACATCTGTTCAAGAATCTATTGTTTCCATGTGCAGCAGCTCAACACAGAAAGGGAAAAAAAACAATTAGCCAACTCTGAGTGGATTGTCTTGGGATCTTCAGGATTATTCTACTGACTTCATAAAAAAGATAATTTTTGAGATGCTTGGGGAAAGTTAGTTACACACATGCTACCCTAGTCTCCTGTCTTCTTCCCACGGCAAAATGCTCTGTCGAAACCAACTTAATGGAGAAAGGGTTTATTGAGACTCACAGTTGTAGGTTACTGTCCAGCATGGCAGGGAAGTAGAGGTAGCAGAAACTGAAGACATCTATCTGCCACATCACATCCATAGTCAAGAGGAGACAGAAGTAACTGCATCTGGGGCTTACTGTTTAGCTAAATTTCTCCACTCTTCTAAAGCCCAGGAGCCACACAGAGAAAATGGTGGCACCCAGAGTGGGCTGGGTCTTCCCACATCCATCTTCCCACAGATATGCCCACAAACCAACCTGATGTATGTATTTCCTCACAGAGGCTCTCTTTCCAGGGTGTTCTAGATTGTGTCAAGCTGGCAACTAAAACTAATCATCATGACTCTGTTCTTTCTCAACTAGAAATGCAGACATTGCTTTAAGCCATCACTTTGCCCTCTTTGTCTGCCAAAGTTTCATGTCTGTCTCATATTGTAAAATACATATTGGGAGCATGCCCATATTCCATGTTCCCAAATATTCTTAAAATTTCTGACACTGTAAAAGTCCGAAGTCTCTTAACAACATGCCTATAACATTGAAAATAGGAAGTTGGAGATAGCTTATGTAAAGAGTGCACTGGTGAGGGAGAATTGTCTGTATTCTGTCAATCATGTTATAAATAAAAGCTGATTGGCCAGGCAGGAAATATAGGTGGGAAAACCAGACAGGAAGTAGAAATGATGTAATGAGAACAGGAGAATTCTGGGAAGGAGGAAGTTGATTCCTCCCACTCCTGCCCAGATCACCGAAGCAGCAGGATGTGATCTGCCCCACTGAAAAATGGTACTGAACCACATGGCTAACATAGATTAGAAAAATGGGTTAATCAAGATGTGAGAGTTAGCCAGTGAGAGGCTAGAGCTAATGGGCCAAACAGCTTTATAACTTATAGAGATCTATGTGTGATTTTTTTTTTCGAGACAAGGTTTCTCTGAAGTTTTTGGTGCCTGTCCTGGAACTAGCTCTTGTAGACCAGGCTGGCCTCGAACTCACAGAAATCCGCCTGCCTCTGCCTCCCGAGTGCTGGGATTAAGGCATGCGCCACCACCACCTGGCTATGTGTGATTTTCTTTGGGGCTAAACAGTTGTGGGGTACCAGGGAGACAGAAATCCAAACAAGCAGGCCTGGTTCCCAATCATGTTACAGTGCGTGTTCTTGCAGAGGACACAAGTTCAGTCCTAACACCCAGGTCTGACAACTCACAATCTCTAGTAACTCCAGCTCCAAGGGATGCCGTGTTCTCTTCTGGACTCCACAGGCACCGCACTCATATGCCCAAACCCACCCAAACAAACAGGTTCACATACTTAGAAACAGAAATAAGAATAGAATGAAAAATAAAAAAAAATAGAAAAGCTGTGGGGTGCCAGACTGACCCCATACTTCCTTAGGGGCCCTGGTGAAAGGACAAAGGGAACCTTAGTTCTTATTCTTGCCCAGAAGTGTCCTAGACTAGCTGGTCTAGAACTGGAACCAGTGCCTTGGAAGAGTTAATGTTGAGGCTTCTGGGGACCCTACTCTTCCCTTTGGCCTGTGGCTGTTAGTCCTTAGGCAACCAAGTCTGAGGTGTTGTGTTCTCTTTGCCTACATGGTCTGGCATAGATCTCAGCTGACCTTGCCCATTTTGCATTCTACAAATAGTCTATATGATGCTATACTTCTTAATAAACTTGCTTGGCATAAGTCATCAGTTTATGCAAGACCTCCTTGTCCCAGCTACTGTATTGTCTTTATTTCTCATTTCTTTGCCTTTGGAGACCCTTTTCCTGTGTGGGTTTTGGATCGAAAACATGTTGTGTACTTCCAGCATACAAGTCTAGAACAAACTTTTTTATTCTAAAGAGCAAGAATCATGTCATTAAACAATTGAATCTATTCAAAACAAAAATCATGCAGGGAAACGCTAATCTTATAACTATAATGTCCTGCATCTGTCAATAATAATGGACTCCGGGCAGGTGCCCACAGACCGAGCGAACGGCACAGGCGCCTGCAGATGGAGCGCAGGCGGGCAACGAAGGCCAGGCCGCAGGCTGCAGCCAGGACCGGAGGGGACTGGCGCGGTGGCAGAGGACGCAGGAGGCAGGGACCAGCGCGCAACACCGAGAGCAGATCGCCCCACTACAATTAAATCAAAGAGGTAGGCCTTTGGTTGGCGAGGGCCCTGGCACGGGGAGCCGGAACCGGTTCCGGAAAATCCTTCTGAGGGATGAGAGGGTTCTTGGCCCCTGGCAGGAGCCAGGAAACAGAGCTAGGGCAATTAGTAAGAGAAGCCTCTGGCCAGCAGAGAAACCTGATCCGATCTTAAAAGACCAATTAGATAGCATTGAAAGGAGGAGATGGGCAGGCGCCAAGGCAGAACATCACCCAATAATCTGAAAAACAACATGAAAACACCAGATCCCAAAGATCTTACAACAGAAAGATTTGAACACCCTAACACAGAAGAAGTGGAAAAAATCGACTTTATGAAAGCAATAGAGTCCCTTAAACAATATGTAAAAAACACCTTTATAGAAATGGATGAGAAGTATAACAAAAAGTTTGAAGAATTGAGTAAATACGTACATGAGACCCTGGGAAACCAAGAAAAAACGAACAAACAGGTAATGGAAACAGTTCAAGAATTGAAAACTGAAATGGAAGCAAGGAAGAAAGCACAAACTGGGGACCAGCTGGATACGGAAAATCTAGGTCAACGAGCAGAGCCTACAGAAACAAGCATAATCAATAGAATACAAGAAATAGAAGAAAGAATCTCAGATTCTGAAGACACCATAGAGAAAATAAACGCACTGATCAAAGAAAACAGCAAAGCCAACAAATTCTCATCACAAAACATTCAGGAAATATGGGACACAATAAAAAGACCAAACCTGAGAATAATAGGAATAGAAGAAGGGGAAGAATTACAGCTCAAAGGCCCAGAAAATATATTTAACAAAATTATGGAAGAAAACTTTCCCAACATAAAGAAAGATATTCCTTTGAATATCCAAGAAGCATACAGAACACCAAACAGACTGGATCAAAGAAAAGCATCCCCTCGCCATATAATAATCAAAACACAAAATATACAGGTTAAAGAAAGAATATTAAGAGCTGCAAAGGAAAAAGGCCAAGTAACTTATAAAGGTAAACCGATCAGACTTACACCTGACTTCTCTATGGAAACCATGAAAGCCAGAAGGTCCTGGATAGAGGTTCTTCAAAAACTAAGAGACCATGGATGCAAACCCAAACTTCTATACCCAGCCAAGCTAGTATTCACTATCAATGGAGAAAACAAGACATTCCAGGATAAGAACAAATTTAAACAATACGTAGCCACAAATCCAGCGCTACAGAAAGTAATAGAAGGAAAATCGCAACCCAAGGAATCCAACATTGCCAACACTGACTACAATAACTCAGGAATCTAGCGAACCTTCACCAGTACAACTCAAAGAAGGGACACACACAAACTCTACTACCGAAAACAGTAAGAATAACCGGAGTAAACAACCACTGGTCACTAATATCACTTAATATTAATGGTCTCAATTCACCTATAAAAAGGCACAGGCTAAGGGATTGGATACGAAAACAGGATCCAACATTCTGCTGTTTGCAAGAAACACATCTCAACCACAAAGACAGGCATCTACTCAGAGTAAAAGGTTGGGAAAAGGTCTTTCAAGCAAATGGTCCTAACAAAAAAGCAGGTGTGGCCATACTAATTTCCAACAAAACTGACTTCAAACTAAAATCAATCAGAAGAGATCGAGATGGACACTTTATACTCATAACAGGAACAATTCATCAGGATGACATCTCAATCCTGAATATCTATGCCCCTAATATAAAAGCACCCACTTATGTAAAAGAAATATTTCTAAAACTCAAGGCAGACATAAAACCACACACACTAATAGTAGGAGACTTCAACACACCTCTCTCTCCAATGGACAGGTCAATCAGACAGAAACCTAATAGAGAATTAAGAGAATTATTGGAGGTAATGAAGCAAATGGACTTAACAGACATCTACAGAACACTCCACCCAAATAGGAAAGAATATACCTTCTTCTCTGCAGCTCATGGAACCTTCTCAAAAATTGACCATATACTCGGAAACAAAGGAAACCTCCACAGATACAAAAGAATATCAGTGTCCACCTGTGTCTTATCAGATCACCACGGATTAAAGTTAGATGGCAACAACTATGCTACCCCCAGAAAGCCGACAAACTCATGGAAACTGAACAGTCAACTACTGAACCACACCTGGGTCAAGGAAGAAATTAAGAAAGAAATTAAAGTCTTCCTTGAATTTAATGAAAATAAAGAGACAACATACTCAAACCTATGGGACACGATGAAAGCAGTGCTAAGAGGAAAGTTCATAGCACTAAGTGCCCACTTAAAGAAAACAGAGAAAGCATACATTGGGGACTTAATGGCACACCTGAAAGCTTTAGAAAAAAAAGAAGCAGAGGTGCCCAGAAGGAGTAGAAGACTGGAAATAATCAAACTGAGGGCAGAAATCAACAAAATAGAAACACAGAAAACAGTCCAAAGAATCAATGAAACAAAAAGTTGGTTCTTGGAGAAAATCAACAAGATCGACAAACCCCTATCCAAACTAACTAAACAACAGAGAGAGAACACGCAAATAAATAAAATCAGAAATGAAAGGGGGGACATAACCACAGACACAGAGGAAATCCAGAGAATCATTAGATCTTACTATAAAAGCCTGTATGCCACAAAACTGGAAAATGCAAAAGAAATGGACATTTTTTTAGATAAGTACCATATACCAAAGCTAAACCAAGACCAGGTGAATGATCTAAATAGACCTGTTAGTCGCGAAGAACTAGAAACTGTTATCAAAAATCTCCCTTCCAAAAAAAGCCCAGGACCAGATGGGTTCAACGCAGAATTCTACCAGAACTTCCAAGAAGAGCTAATACCTATACTCCTTAACGTATTTCACAATATAGAAACAGAAAAGTCATTGCCAAATTCCTTTTATGAAGCTACAGTTACCCTGATACCAAAACCACACAAAGACCCAACCAAGAAAGAGAATTACAGGCCTATCTCACTCATGAATATCGACGCAAAAATTCTCAATAAAATACTGGCAAACCGAATTCAAGAACACATCAGAAAAATTATCCATTATGATCAAGTAGGCTTCATCCCAGAGATGCAGGGCTGGTTCAACATACGCAAATCTATCAATGTAATCCACCATATAAATAGACTGAAAGAAAAAAACCATATGATCATTTCATTAGATGCGGAAAAAGCATTCGACAAAATTCAACACCCCTTTATGATAAAGGTCTTGGAGAGAATAGGGATACAAGGGTCATACCTAAATATAATAAAAGCTATCTACAGCAAACCGACAGCTAACATTAAATTAAATGGAGAAAAACTCAAAGCCATCCCACTAAAATCAGGAACAAGACAAGGATGTCCACTCTCTCCATACCTCTTCAATATAGTGCTTGAAGTTCTAGCAATAGCAATAAGACAACATAAGGGGATCAAGGGGATTCGTATTGGAAAGGAAGAAGTTAAGCTTTCGTTATTTGCAGATGACATGATAGTATACATAAGCGACCCCAAAAATTCTACCAAAGAACTCCTACAGCTGATAAACACCTTTAGTAGCGTGGCTGGATACAAGATCAACTCCAAAAAATCAGTTGCCTTCCTATACACTAAGGATAAGGAAACAGAGAGGGAAATCACAGAAGCATCACCTTTCACGATAGCCACAAAGAGCATAAAATATCTTGGGGTAACCCTGACCAAGGAAGTGAAAGATCTATTTGACAAGAACTTCAAGTCTTTGAAGAAAGAAATAGAAGAGGACACCAGAAAATGGAAGGATCTCCCTTGCTCTTGGATTGGGAGGATCAACATAGTAAAAATGGCAATTCTACCAAAAGCAATCTATAGATTCAATGCAATCCCCATCAAAATCCCATCAAAATTCTTCACAGATCTGGAGAAGACAATAATCAACTTTATATGGAAAAACAAAAAACCCAGGATAGCCAAAACAATCTTATACAATAAAGGAACGTCTGGAGGCATTACCATCCCTGACTTCAAACTCTATTACAGAGCTACAGTATTGAAAACAGCTTGGTATTGGCATAAAAACAGAGAAGTCGACCAATGGAATCGAATAGAAGACCCTGACTTTAACCCACAAACATATGAACACCTGATTTTCGATAAAGGAGCTAAAAGTATACAATGGAAAAAAGAGAGCATCTTCAACAAATTGTGCTGGCAAAACTGGATGTCAATCTGTAGAAGAATGAAAATAGACCCATATCTATCACCATGCACAAAACTCAAGTCCAAGTGGGTGAAAGACCTCAATATCAGTCCAAACACACTGAACCTGATTGAAGAGAAAGTGGGAAGTACTCTAGAACACGTGGGCACAGGAGACCACTTCCTACGTATAACCCCAGCAGCACAGACAGTAAGGGCCTCATTGAATAAATGGGACCTCCTGAGACTGAGAAGCTTCTGTAAAGCAAAGGACACTGTCGCTAAGACAGAAAGGCAACCCACTGACTGGGAGAAGATCTTCACCAACCCCACAACTGACAAAGGTCTGATCTCCAAAATATATAAAGAACTCAAGAAACTAGACCGTAAAAGGCTAATCAACCCAATTATAAAATGGGGCACTGAGTTGAACAGAGATCTCTCAACAGAAGAAGTTCAAATGGCCAAAAGACACCTAAGGTCATGCTCAACTTCCTTAGCGATCAGGGAAATGCAAATCAAGACAACTTTAAGATACCATCTTACACCTGTCAGAATGGCGAAAATCAAAAACACCAATGATAGCCTTTGCTGGAGAGGTTGTGGAGAAAGGGGTACACTCATCCATTGCTGGTGGGAATGCAAACTTGTGCAACCACTCTGGAAAGCAGTGTGGAGGTTTCTCAGGAAATTTGGGATCAACCTACCCATGGACCCAGCAATACCACTCTTGGGAATATACCCAAGAGAGGCCTTATCACACAACAAAAGTATATGCTCTACTATGTTCATAGCAGCATTGTTTGTAATAGCCAGAACCTGGAAACAACCTAGATGCCCTTCAATTGAAGAATGGATGAAGAAAGTATGGAATATATACATATTAGAGTACTACTCAGCAGTAAAAAACAAGGACTTCTTGAAGTTTGCAGGCAAATGGATGGAAATAGAAAACACTATCCTGAGTGAGGTAAGCCAGACCCAAAAAGAGGAACATGGGATGTACTCACTCATATTTGGTTTCTAGCCATAAATAAAGGACATTGAGCCTATAATTCGGGTTCTTAGAGAAGCTAAATAAGAAGGAGAACCCAAAGAAAAACATATAGGCATCCTCCTGAATATTAAACTTCATCAGGCGATGAAAGGAGACAGAGACAGAGACCCACATTGGAGCACCGGACTGAAATCTCAAGGTCCAAATCAGGAGCAGAAGGAGAGAGAGCACAAGCAAGGAACTCAGGACCGCGAGGGGGGCACCCACACACTGAGACAATCGGGATGTTCTATCAGGAACTCACCAAGGCCAGCTGGCCTGGGTCTGAAAAAGCCTGGGTTAAAACCAGTCTCACTGAACATAGCGCACAATGAGGACTACTGAGACCTCAAGAACAATGGCAATGGGTTTTTGATCCTACTGCACGTACTGGCTTTGTGGGAGCGTAGGTGCTCATAGGTTTGTGGATTAAAGTCAGACCGGACTGAAATACAGTGTTGTTTATAAAAAAAAAAAAAAGTATAATGGGCTAACCAATGCAAAGATTTTAATGTGATTAGTAAAATATTGTATTCATTGGTTTATGATCATGTCTGTGATCGTTGTCAAATGCTAAGGCATAGTGAATGAGATAGTGTGTGTTATTGTTATTTTACATAATGGATGAATGTAGCTACTCAGTATGGGTATAATTTCTGAAATTCGTAAAATTTATAAATACAGCTAAGAATGCTTTCCTATGGAGGGTAGACTGGTTTCATGCCTTGATGTGTATTTCAGTGACTCTAAACACAGTATTAAAATGTAGCTTGAAAGTGTCTTTTGTCATTTTAAAATTAAATTAATACATATAAAATAGCGGGTGTTGTGCTATTTTCATGCATATATGTTATTAAACATTGCCCTTATATAACCCATTCATCAACTATCCCACTATATCCTTTGCATCCATTGCTCACCCCCTTACTTTCCACTAACTAGGCCCTCTTTCTGCTTCTTGTTACATATATCTTACTTCTGTCTCTTTTCTCCACCCCTTCCCTTCAGGTCACTCCTTCCCCTTTCAAGGTACCTTTTTTATTTTCATGACCTACACAAACTTACATACACATGGGGCAAAGAAGAGGACATATATACATATATTCACATAAATTAAAATCCCAACCATAGCTGGGAATTGATACGCAATTATGCCATGGGTGTACATACCCATATTAACAGGGCACCCGTATAGAATTTTCTATTAACCAGAAAGAGATTCCAGATCCACCCAATGTAAATATCAAATCATAACTCAATAAAGAATGTCTTTTTTTTTTTTGTTTTCCAGAGCCTGACCTCTCTTCATGTGCTAAAGGAGAGACAACATACCTTAGAAAGTGGCTTTCCCTGGTGGCAGTTGATCCCGCCAATAAAGACCATATTGGGCATCACAGGTCTGGGGAAATCCAACACAAAGTCAGTGCGTAATAGCCAAATGGACACTTGACTGAAGAGGTCATACATAGTCACTGGGGTCTGGAGAACTTCAGAGGCAATTTCTATGGCATTTTTGTAAACATAGGGGCAAATTAAATGCTCCGCCGTATAGACAAGATGGTTCCACACTCTCTCCTTGAAAGTCATGTTGTCTGTGAGTCTGAAGAGACCTCTGGGAACATAAGAAAGAGGACTGGGGCACTGGGCACCATCGTCAAGAAAATAACAAAATACTCCTCTAGTGAAGACCACGGATGGGAGCGACAAGTACTTGGCAACAGTCAAGCCGCACACATCGAAAGGATCCAGAAAAACAGCATCGAAAGAACTCTGCTTCAAGTACTCCACTAACTTCTTGTCCTTAAACAAACTCCTACACTGTGAAAATATTAATTCAAAATACTTGCTGTTTGTGTTGTGAAATAAAGAGTAGAGGTTTTCTTCCCAAGGTCTCCACCGAGAATCACTAAAAACCTTGAATTCTCGATCCAAATTCTCAAGAGTGTGAGAAGTTGAGTACATCTTCACAGTAAAATTCAGAGATTTTCCCAGTTGCCAACTCACCTCTGGCACGACTACCACCACCTCATGTCCATTGTGGATGAGCTTCTCCACAACCGACCGCATGGTGAACCAGTGGCTCCCGTCCATGGGCACCACCAGCATCCTGCCTGCCTGGGCAAAGCCAGAGGCCAGCAGCAGACACACACACAGAGGAAGGGAGGCTGAGAAACCTGCAGGAGCCATTGGAGACATGCAGAACAGGAAGATCCAGCTACTCAGACTCTGGGTTCTTACGACACAGTAGAGGAAAACAGACAGCAAAGCACTCCCAGCAGCTATAGGTGTTTGTATATGCATAAGGGAAGTAAAATTCAATGGTAATGACTCAGTCAAAAAGAATAACTAATGAACTTCACTGGCTGAAATATCTACTTACGTGTTTTCCAAGTAAAGAAAGTATGATCTTTGCCTTGGAAAGATTATGTCTTCTCTTGCAATGCCAGTTTTTAAAGAGTAATGAAACAATGGGTTTGGATTTTTGGAATTTAGAATTCACTGCCTATAAGGAGTCTCTATGCATCATGCGTTCGTTTGAACATCCTAAGAAAGTAGGCTAATACTAGACAGTGGGAATGAGCTGGTCAAGAGGAAGAGCAACAGAATGCTAGAGAAGATCACAGGAAAGCCAGTCCCTCACTATTGGACGCTTTGTATTAGGAGGGGCTGGGACAGAGCCAAAACAACTCTACAACTCTTGTGGGTGTGGCAGCTTCATAGCTCTGAGATTGCAAAAAACTTGACTGACAACCACTCAGCCTGTGGATGCTGTAAGCCAATAGTCCAGGCACCACCCATGAGAAAAGTAGTATCTCTGAAATACGGGCTGTTTGAGAGTCAGTGGAAAGGTTGCTTTCTTTCCTTCAAGGAGAGAATTTCTGAGCCTGGCTTCTGAATCATCACCTAGACAGAAGGTAAGAGAGTGTTGAGCCTCTGAACTCTGACAGGCCTCTGAGCCCGCCATTGATGATGGCCAGGTTTCTTTGCCCCAGGTACAATGACCAGAGGCTTTTCTTTGCTGAAGATTTTGAGGTCACTCTGACTTAGGACTTTGCGATGTCATCACAGGTTCAGAACAGAAGCGTTGCCAGATTCCCAAACCGGTCATGAGAACAATGTTGCTCGGATACTGGACTTAGTCCTGGTGTTGAGTCATTATAGACAGGATATTTGGCAATGTACTAGCATATTTAACTAAGAACTCTAATCTCCCTTATCTCTGACTGAACAGTAGTCACGCAAAGTCTTTTGCTTGAGTTCAAAACTCAATGGCTCTAGGTATGCACCCAGCACGCAGTGCAGGTTCAGCTACCAGGACAGCTACCAGGACAGCAGCACCTGTGGTGAGACTCTCAGATCCAGGCCTTTCTCCATGTACTAAAGACGAAATAACATACCTTCGAAAGTGGCTTTCCCGGTGGCTGTTGATCCTGTCCACAAAGACCATGTTGGGCATAGCAGGAGTGGGGAACTCCAACACAAAGTCAGTGTGTAACAACCAAATGGAAAGTTGACTGACAAGGTCATCCACAGTCACTAGGGTCTGGAGAACTTCAGAGGCAATTTCCATAGCAGTTTTGGAAAATGGGGAAAATGCATGCTCCCCATGTTCTGCACTCTCACCTTGAAAGTGATGGTATCTGTGAATTTCGAGAGAATTCTGGGAACATAATTGATGGGGCTGGGACACTGAGCACCCTCTTCAAGATAGTGACAAAATATTGACCTGCCGAAGACCACGGATGAAAGCGACAAGTACTTGGCAACAGTCAAACCGCACACATCGAAAGGATCCAGAAACACAGCATCAAAAGAACTCTGCTTCAAGTACTCCACTAACTTCTTGTCGTTAAACAAATCCCTACAGTGTGAAAAACACAATTCAAATAAAACACTGGATGAATGTTGTAATACAGAAAATACGCTATTGCCCAGTGTTTTCCAGTGAATATCTAAACAACCTTGAACTCATGGTCCAGATCCTCCAGAGTATGAGAAATTGAGTACGTCTTCACTGTAAAATTCAGGGATTTTCCCAGTTGCCAACTCACCTCTGGCACGACTACCACCACCTCATGTCCATTGTGGATGAGCTTCTCCACAACCGACTGCATGGTGAACCAGTGGCTCCCGTCCATGGGCACCACCAGCAGCCTGTCTGCCTGGGCAAAGCCAGAGGCCAGCAGCAGACACACACACAGAGGAAGGGAGGATGGAAAATCTGCCGGAGCCATGGGACATGTGCAGTACAGGGGAATCTAGTTGCTGAGACCCTGGGTTCTTCTTACACAAGTGGAGAATACAAGTAAGAATGCCCCCCATGGAAGTGATTTCATATTTATGTGTTAATAAAAATATCATACACACTGCCAATAAGTGAACTCAGAAGATGAAGGATTAGTAAACAGTAACGGCTGAGATACTTGCGGGTTTCTGATAAGAATAGCATATGCTCCTAGCTATGAAGAGAATCATGTTGTGCAAGGTAAGTGTTGAGACAGAATTTTAATCAATGATCTTGGACTTTGAGAGCTCAGGAAGATTAAAATGAGAGGGAATTTGAAGAGACATTGCCTTTCTGGATGTTTTCCAGAAGCAATTACTGGGCTGTGTGCTCAGAGTGATGAAAATCTTCTGCTCAGAAACAAGTTGGCCAACAACTTCCAAGGAAGTACTGGGAGATCGTTCTTCCTGACCTGGCTGGCAGCAGAGTTGTTTGTCATAAGCAACTCTGCATTGGACAGGCACTGCAGCTTGTTCTGGTCTGTTTGCTGCAGAATTATCCTTCCCTTTCCAGACACAACCCTCTCTGTGTGGCTATGTTAAAACTGAAAACTCACGAGTTGGAGTGATGGCTCAGTGGTTAAGAGTATTGCCTGCTCTTCCAAAGGTCCTGAGTTCAATTCCCAGCAACCACATGGTGGCTCACAACCATCTGTAATGAGGTTTTGTGCCCTCTTCTGGCCTGCAGACATACACACAGACAGAATATTGTATACATAATAAATAAATAAATAAATAAATAAATAAATAAATAAATATTAAAAAAAAAACAATGATAAAACTGAAAACTCACCTCCAAGGACTGTTACAGGGATTAGATCGTCTACGATTATCATCTATTTCACATGACTTTCTGTGGATGCTTCTGGTGCATTGGACTTGATAAACTATTTTTGTTCCCCACTAATCTTGGTCAAACAGACAAGCCCTTGTTAAATATTTAATTAATCACAGAAAATATCAGTGGTCAGCAAGACTACTAAAGAATCACAATGTCTCCACCAAAAGAACTCATTCAGAACCCCAGTCAACAGAAACTTAATGGAATTCTAACAATGCAGGAATGAATACATTGGATCAGTGTAGACAGCTCACTTGGAAAGAAATAGGTAAAGGGTTTCCTAAGAAGAGGAGTTAAAGTAAAATACAAAAAGTCCACCAAAATCCAAACAAAGGATCCCTAGAATTTTTAAAAAGAATTTTTCTAGAGTACCAAAAATACATGAATATTAACCCAAAGACCCCAGAAAATGAGAATGGTTACTGTGACTTTTGTAAGATAATGTGTCTCTGTTGTTCACAGGAAAATCTAAAAATTAGAAAGGGCTACAGGAATGAATACATCTCCATTGGTGGAAAGTGACTTTAAAGTTCATTGTGCAACAGATGCTGAGACCGACAATTAATAAATGGGACCTCCTGAAACTGAGGAGCTTCTGTAAGGCAGAGGACACAGTCAATAAGACAACACAGCAACCTGCAGAATGAGAAAAGATCTTCACCAACCCCACATCTGAGAGAGTGCTGGCCTCCAAAATAATAAAGAATTCAAGAAACTAGACATTAAAACACCAAATAATCGATCTTAAGAATGGGGTACAGATCTAAACAGAGTTCTTAACAGGAGAATCTCATATGGTAGAAAGACATGGAAGGAATTTCTCTACATCCTTAGTCACCAGGGAAAAGCAAATCAAAATGACTCGGAGATACCATCTTACACCTGTCAGAATGACTAAGATCAAAAAACACTAATGGCCTCTTTTTTTTTTTTTTTTTTTTTTTTTTTTTTCGAGAAAGGGTTTCTCTGTGGCTTTGGAGCCTGTCCTGGAACTAGCTCTGTAGACCAGGCTGGTCTCTAACTCACGGAGATCCGCCTGCCTCTGCCTCCCGAGTGCTGGGATTAAAGGCGTGTGCCACCATCGCCCGGCCACTAATGACCTCTTATGTTGACAGAATATGGAGTAAGGGAAACACTCCTCTACTACTGGGGGGAAAGCAAACTTGTACAGCCACTTTGGAAATCAGTATGGCAGTGTCTTAGAAAACTGGGAATCAATCTACCTCAAGACCCAGCAATACAACTCTTGGACATATGCCTAAAGGATGCTCAATCAAAAAAGAAGCAGACACGCACAGGAGGAGTAGTAGACTGGAAATAATCAAACTGAGGACAGAAATCAACAAAATAGAAACACAGAAAACAGTCCAAAGAATCAATGAAACAAAAAGTTGGTTCTTGGAGAAAATCAACAAGATGGACAAACCCCTATCCAAACTAATTAAACAACAAAGAGAGAACACACAAGTAAATAAGATCAGAAATGAAAAGGGGGACATAACCACAGACACAGAGGAAATTCAGAGAATCACTAGATCTTACTACAAAAGCCTGTATGCCACAAAACTGGAAAATGCAAAAGAAATGGACATTTTTTTAGATAAGTACCATATACCAAAGCTAAACCAAGACCAGGTGAATGATCTAAATAGACCTGTTAGTCGCGAAGAACTAGAAACTGTTATCAAAAATCTCCCTTCCAAAAAAAGCCCAGGACCAGATGGGTTCAACGCAGAATTCTACCAGAACTTCCAAGAAGAGCTAATACCTATACTCCTTAACGTATTTCACAATATAGAAACAGAAAAGTCATTGCCAAATTCCTTTTATGAAGCTACAGTTACCCTGATACCAAAACCACACAAAGACCCAACCAAGAAAGAGAATTACAGGCCTATCTCACTCATGAATATCGACGCAAAAATTCTCAATAAAATACTGGCAAACCGAATTCAAGAACACATCAGAAAAATTATCCATTATGATCAAGTAGGCTTCATCCCAGAGATGCAGGGCTGGTTCAACATACGCAAATCTATCAATGTAATCCACCATATAAATAGACTGAAAGAAAAAAACCATATGATCATTTCATTAGATGCGGAAAAAGCATTCGACAAAATTCAACACCCCTTTATGATAAAGGTCTTGGAGAGAATAGGGATACAAGGGTCATACCTAAATATAATAAAAGCTATCTACAGCAAACCGACAGCTAACATTAAATTAAATGGAGAAAAACTCAAAGCCATCCCACTAAAATCAGGAACAAGACAAGGATGTCCACTCTCTCCATACCTCTTCAATATAGTGCTTGAAGTTCTAGCAATAGCAATAAGACAACATAAGGGGATCAAGGGGATTCGTATTGGAAAGGAAGAAGTTAAGCTTTCGTTATTTGCAGATGACATGATAGTATACATAAGCGACCCCAAAAATTCTACCAAAGAACTCCTACAGCTGATAAACACCTTTAGTAGCGTGGCTGGATACAAGATCAACTCCAAAAAATCAGTTGCCTTCCTATACACTAAGGATAAGGAAACAGAGAGGGAAATCACAGAAGCATCACCTTTCACGATAGCCACAAAGAGCATAAAATATCTTGGGGTAACCCTGACCAAGGAAGTGAAAGATCTATTTGACAAGAACTTCAAGTCTTTGAAGAAAGAAATAGAGGAGGACACCAGAAAATGGAAGGACCTCCCTTGCTCTTGGATTGGGAGGATCAACATAGTAAAAATGGCAATTCTACCAAAAGCAATCTATAGATTCAATGCAATCCCCATCAAAATCCCATCAAAATTCTTCACAGATCTGGAGAAGACAATAATCAACTTTATATGGAAAAACAAAAAACCCAGGATAGCCAAAACAATCTTATACAATAAAGGAACGTCTGGAGGCATTACCATCCCTGACTTCAAACTCTATTACAGAGCTACAGTATTGAAAACAGCTTGGTATTGGCATAAAAACAGAGAAGTCGACCAATGGAATCGAATAGAAGACCCTGACTTTAACCCACAAACATATGAACACCTGATTTTCGATAAAGGAGCTAAAAGTATACAATGGAAAAAAGAGAGCATCTTCAACAAATTGTGCTGGCAAAACTGGATGTCAATCTGTAGAAGAATGAAAATAGACCCATATCTATCACCATGCACAAAACTCAAGTCCAAGTGGGTGAAAGACCTCAATATCAGTCCAAACACACTGAACCTGATTGAAGAGAAAGTGGGAAGTACTCTACAACACGTGGGCACAGGAGACCACTTCCTACGTATAACCCCAGCAGCACAGACAGTAAGGGCCTCATTGAATAAATGGGACCTCCTGAGACTGAGAAGCTTCTGTAAAGCAAAGGACACTGTTGCTAAGACAGAAAGGCAACCCACTGACTGGGAGAAGATCTTCACCAACCCCACAACTGACAAAGGTCTGATCTCCAAAATATATAAAGAACTCAAGAAACTAGACCGTAAAAGGCTAATCAACCCAATTATAAAATGGGGCACTGAGTTGAACAGAGATCTCTCAACAGAAGAAGTTCAAATGGCCAAAAGACACCTAAGGTCATGCTCAACTTCCTTAGCGATCAGGGAAATGCAAATCAAGACAACTTTAAGATACCATCTTACACCTGTCAGAATGGCGAAAATCAAAAACACCAATGATAGCCTTTGCTGGAGAGGTTGTGGAGAAAGGGGTACACTCATCCATTGCTGGTGGGAATGCAAACTTGTGCAACCACTCTGGAAAGCAGTGTGGAGGTTTCTCAGGAAATTTGGGATCAACCTACCCATGGACCCAGCAATACCACTCTTGGGAATATACCCAAGAGAGGCCTTATCACACAACAAAAGTATATGCTCTACTATGTTTATAGCAGCATTGTTTGTAATAGCCAGAACCTGGAAACAACCTAGATGCCCTTCAATTGAAGAATGGATGAAGAAAGTATGGAATATATACATATTAGAGTACTACTCAGCAGTAAAAAACAAGGACTTCTTGAAGTTTGCAGGCAAATGGATGGAAATAGAAAACACCATCCTGAGTGAGGTAAGCCAGACCCAAAAAGAGGAACATGGGATGTTCTCACTCATATTTGGTTTCTAGCCATAAATAAAGGACATTGAACCTATAATTCGGGTTCTTAGAGAAGCTAAATAAGAAGGAGAACCCAAAGAAAAACATATAGGCATCCTCCTGAATATTAAACTTCATCAGGCGATGAAAGGAGACAGAGACAGAGACCCACATTGGAGCACCGGACTGAAATCTCAAGGTCCAAATCAGGAGCAGAAGGAGAGAGAGCACAAGCAAGGAACTCAGGACCGCGAGGGGGGCACCCACACACTGAGACAATCGGGATGTTCTATCAGGAACTCACCAAGGCCAGCTGGCCTGGGTCTGAAAAAGCCTGGGTTAAAACCAGTCTCACTGAACATAGCAGACAATGAGGACTGCTGAGAACTCAAGAACAATGGCAATGGGTTTTTGATCCTACTGCACATACTGGCTTTGTGGGAGCCTAGGCAGTTTGGATGCTCACCTTTCTAGACCTAGATGTAGGTGGGTGGTCCTTGGACTTCCCACAGGGCAGGGAACCCTGATTGCTCTTTGGGCTGACGAGGGAAGGGGACTTGATTGGGGGAGGGGGAGGGAAATGGGAGGCGGTGGCGGGGAAGAGACAGAAATCTTTAATAAATAAATAAATTTTAAAAAAGGATGCTTAATCATACCACAAGGACACTTGCTCAACTATGTTCATAGCAGAATTATTCATAATAGCCAGAACCTGGAACAATCTAGATGTCCCTCTACTGATGAATGGATAAAAAGTATAGTACATTTACACAATGGAGGATTACTCATGTAAAAAACAATGACATCATGAAATTTGCAGGCAAATGTATGGAACTAGAAAAATATCATCATGAGTGAGATAACTCAGACCCTGAAGGACAAACATGGTTATGTACTCACTCATAAGTGAATATTAGCTGTAAAGCAAAGGATAACCAAGCTATAATCCACAGCTCCAGAGAAGCTAGGTAACAAAGTGAAACCCTAAGAGAGACTCATGGATTCCCCTGGGAAGGGGAAAAATAGATGAGATCTCCTGGGTAAACTGGGGGCAGATGGGGGTTGGGGCAAAGGTGATGGGAACATGAGGGATTGGGTTGGTTGAGTTGGGATTTGGATGAAGAGGGAGAGTAATGAAAGTAATATCTTGATAGAGAGGGGAATTTGGGAGTTATGGAGAAAACCGGTGCCAGGAAAATCCCCAGGAATCCACAAGGATGACCATAGCTAAGACTCATAGCAATAGTGGAGAGAGAGTGCCTGAATTGGTCTTCTCCTGTAATCAGATTGGTGACCACCCTCATTGTCAACAGAGAACCTTCATCTAGTAACTGATGGAAACTGATGCAGAGATCCACAGCCAAGCCCTGGCTGAATTCAGGGAGTACAAATGATGAGAGGGAGGAGGGACTGCAGAAGCAAGGGCAGTCAAGATCATGATGGGGAAATCCATAGACACAGATGACCTGAGCATTAATGGGAGCTCACGACCGTGGACCGACAGCTTGGGAGCTTGCATGGGACTGACCTAGGCCCTCTGTGTATAGATGATAATTGTGTCGCTTGGTCTGTTTGTGGAGTCTCTAATGATGGGAGCAGGATCTGTCTTTTTGGAACCCATTCCCCATGCAAGGATGCCTCACTTAACCTTGCAGTAGGGGGAGGAGCTTGGTCCTGCCTCTACATGATATGACATGCTTTGTTGACTCACACGGAGGCCTGTCCTTTTTTGAACAGAAAAAGAGTGTATGGGGGAGGGGGAGACAGGACGTGGGGGAAGGGAACCAGAAGAAAAGAAGGAGGGCAAACTGGTTAGTATGTAAAATAAATGGAAAAAATAATAAAAAGAAAAAATCTTTATGCAAAAGAAATCAAAAGGATTGGACAAACAGCCATTGAAGAACAGAAAATAGACTGGGTTGGAAAACCGTAAGGGACTCTCTAGGGAGAGAATTAAAGTGTAAGAAAAAGGAACAGTGGAAAGTTGGGTACCTAAAATTGGAGAGAGCACTGAAAGTGAGCCAACCCAAGAGAAAAGACACCATTTGGACATAGCCACTTGCAGTAAGTTGACCCCGGAGAGGGAAGAAAACATATGGACAGGTGGTGGAATAGGACTGTGGTTCAGAGGATAACGGAGAGGCTCACAAGCATCCCTTAATTTTTCAAAGCCAACTGCCTGCCTAGAGAGATGGCGCCATGGGTAAAATGGTTGCAGCTGTAAGGATCAATGTTGGGATCTCCAGAATCCACCTAGTAAGATAGCTAGCACACACATGTCATTCCAATGTGTCTATAGCAGAGTGGGAGGCAGACACAGAAAAAGCCCTGGAGGCTCACAAGGCAGCTAGCCTGGTGTAGTGGTTTGAATAAAAATTACCTCTGTAGGTTCATATATTTGAAAGTTTGGTTTCTAGTTGGATCATTTGGAAGTATATTCGGAGTTGTAGCCTTGTTGGAGGAGGTGTGCCACTGGGTTTGAGGTTTCAAGAGCCCATGTCAGGCCCAGTTTCTCTCACTCTCTACTGAGTGTTTGTGGATAAGAGGGAAGCAACACTATGCCTCCCTGCCTGCTGCTATGCTCCCACCATGATGGCCATGGACTAATCCTCTGACACCGTAAGTAAGCCCCCAGTTAAATGCTTTATTTTAGAAATTGCTTTGATCATGGTATCTCTTTACAGCAACAGAATGGTAACTAAAGTACCCTGGAATATGCAGCAAGGAACAATGAAAGACCTTGTTAAAAAAAAAAAAATAAGAGGTGAAAGATGAAGATGGACACTCCAGATGTCAGGGACAAAAAAAGTTTACTGGGGTTGCAATACCCCATTTGAATGTATCCCATCATCACCAACATCCTGTGGCCTCCATTGCAACTTGGGCTTCATCATCATAACTTTATGCAATAGACTCTCAGAACCTCCAAATAGAAAATCTACCCCTGCTGTACCTTGCCTGGCCTCAGCAGCTTTCTTAAGTCTTGGTTCAGACCTCCAAGATCCTTGCTCTTGAATCTTTCTTTCCAAAAACAACAAACAAAATCACTACCTTATGGACAAGGCTGTCCAGTTGAGTGCTCAGCTCAAGATGTAGCCTGACGCCTTTGGACCATGCTGATGAGCCTCTGTGTGCTGACCCACAGGGAAGAAACCATGTGTCCTTTCAGATAAATAGAGAAAATACCTTCAAACACCTTTCCTTACACTGATGACAACTCAGAAAGTACAGAAAAGTAAAGGCCCCTATCCTTGGTGAACGTAAATGCAATCCTCCCCAACGAAATAAAAACTCAACAATACATCAAAAGATTTATCCACTATAATGAGTCATTTGGATTTTCTATGTGGCTGGAATTTTACAGTTACCATGGAAACATGCCTTTGGATGTTTGTTTACAAGGGTATTTCCGGAAGGGCTTAATTAGGAAGGAAGCCCCACTCAGAATGCCTGTGGCACCTTCAGATGGGCTGGGGTTTGGGACTGAATAAAAGAAAGTGAGCGGAGCACCAGCGTCCATCCTTCTCTGCTTCCTGATTGCGGGCACAGTGTGGGCTAGTGGTCTCACATTCCTGCTACCACAACAAGAGCTGCTTTACCACGAAGTTTTTTCCATCCTGATGGACTATCCCTCCAACCAGGAACCAAAAAGAAACCATACTTTCCTTAAGTAGCTTTGGTTAAGTATTTAACACAACAATGAAAAAAAAATAAGTAATCCAACAGTTGGTACCAAGAAGCAGGGCCATTGCTGTGGCTAACTGACTATGTAATTGGAAAGCCTTGGGAAGTGGCTTGAGATGAGAATTTGGAAGCAGGGCCATCATAATCTGCATTACTCCCTGTACCACTGTCTTCCACCCGCCTACTAATATGGTCCATTCTTTCATCCAATTAATATTAAGATCTAGTAATAAGCCAGGCACTGGGAAGTTGCCTGGGGTGTCCTAGTTTACTTTCTATTGCAGTGATGCACACAACTAAAAGCAACTTGGGGGAGGAAAGGGTTTATTTCATACCACTTACTTAATAAAAGCAAGTCAGGGCAGGAACTCGAGACAGGGACCTAGAGGCAGGAACCGAAGCAGGGCCACGGAGGAACCCAGCTTGTTTTGTGTGGCTCACTCAGTTTGTTTTTTAATACAACCCAGGACCACCTTCTCAAAGGTGGCCCCATCCGTAGTGGGCTGTGTACTCCCACATCAGTCATTAATCAAGAAAATGCGCCCCCTTCTGAGACAGGGTTTCTCTGTAGCTTTGGAGTCTGTCCTGGAACTCGCTCTGTAGCCCAGGCTGGCCTCGTAGAGATCCGCCTGTCTCTGCCTCCTGAGTGCTGGGATTAAAAGTGTGCGCCACCCCTGCCTGGCTGAGAGATCGTTTTTTTAATTGAATATAATGTGTGCACACATGCTTGCATGGTTATATATAAAGCACTTACAGTTTATAGAGATTAAATAAAGATTGAGGACAATGTAAGGTTCACGGAACATGGAACATTTCTACAAGTTTTGGATATATGCTTGAAGGAAAAACTGTTTTAAGGTCCCTTTGTATATCCTAGAGCAGAGAATATGTAAATACATATTCCACTTAATTGTTGAAATCTCTAGGAACATGTGACCCCAACGCGTGAGTCTTTAACTTTTGCAGGTAGTTGTAAAAATAAACATTAGCTTGCACGCTGACAGGAAAGAGAACAGTCTCCCTGCCCCACCCACAATCTCTTGAGCATCACAACTACGTTGCCCATAAAGCTCCGCGTGGCGCGAAGCATCCTGGGAAATGTAGTCCGCGTACGGAAAAAAAAAATCACTTTCCAGAGACCCGCCCTCGCCGGCATGGCGGTACCCGTTCGGAGCGAGTTCGTTTACTCTGTGTTGTGGCCAGGGCGGGGGTCTGGGCTATAGGCAGTAAGTGGGGCTGGGGTGACGGGGGCGCTGGGAGGGACGAGGGCAACGTAGGGACGACGCCGACGGCCTGAGGCAAGACGCCTGGCCTCTCCTGGCGGCGCGTCAGGGGTCGGGCCGCGGGGACGCGCGCCTGGTCGCGCTCCTGGGCCCTGGGCGTCTTGGTGGGCGGGAAGGCCTCGGTGGCGTAGCCTGACTCGCGAGTTCCGGGATTTGAGTTTTTCTTCAGAGGACTGTGTTGAAAAGGGAAAGAACTGCATTTCGGCCCTTCCTGCTCCCTAGAAAATGTCCTTAGCGTTTCACCTCAATTTCCCTGCCACCACACGAGAAACAGAGCAGGTTCCCGCAGCTCCCCACTGGACTCCATAGCTCTAATGGCCAGAGTCTGTCTTCCTTAAGGTACTCACTCCAGACTCTATAGTTTGGGACCAGAGTGCTGAAACTTACTATCAAGACGATTAATGTGATAGGCTTGATTCACTGAAACTCTGTGATCTGGTACAGGATATGACGAAATGGGAGAAGCTGAGATTTCAGAATTATTGATGATCCTAAGGCTGCCGTCAACTCTCAGTTTTCTCATTTAGTGACGTGGAATCCAAGAATAGTTACCGGTTCCTGCAGGCCATGCCCTTTGTATTTAGTACCTTTCTTTTGTCGTGTAACTGGTTAAAACTACCCTAAAAAAAAACATGTACAACCACATTTTACATAGAAGTAAATATTGTTTAAATGACTTGTTCAGGATCACACAGGTTAATTAGAACCCCTGTAGGTATGAAAGAGAAGTCAGTCTCCAAAACCCAAACTACTGTGTTTTCTGAAGAACAAGTTTACGAAACAACTCCCCTCAAATACAAGGATGATTTGGGGGTGGGGGTAGGGGGTTCAAGAATAAAAGCATTTATGTAACATGTCATTTTCTTTAAAGGATAGCGTTTGGTTCCACAATGTTTGGGAACCTGTTTGAAGAGGATTATTCTAGTGTGTCCAATAGTCAGTATGGAAAAGGGAAGAAATTAAAGACTAAAGGTTTGGAGCCACCTGCCCCTAGAGAATTCACCAATTTAAGTGGAATCAGAAATCAGGGTGGAACCTGTTACCTCAATTCCCTTCTCCAGACTCTTCATTTCACACCTGAATTCAGAGGTATGATATGTTACATGCATTCGAGTAATAATATGGACCGCGGGTTTTATATATAATTAATTATGTAAAAACCATCAAAGAGAAAGCATTTTAAAGGTGTTCATTGTCACAAAGTATGCTATTCTCTGAAGAAAATTGTGACGTTTAAATTTAAAGAAATCTATTCTGTGTGGTGATTGTAGTGTTTTGTAACAAAAAAAAAAACAAGAGAAAGTATTTCTAATTCCCATAATTTAAAATACAACATAACGATAATTCTCTCCTTTCTCCAAAGCAACAAACACTAAGTCAAGGCTACACAGAAAGCCTTGGTTTCTGCAGTGGGAAGACTTGTCGCATTATTTATACACATTCGTACTTAAGTGTCTGCGTTTCTGAAGTTCAGAGAGCTCTGATTCTGAGCAGATCTGTCCTGAACTTGTTTGGCCTCAGAACCTGACCTGGGGGAAGCTTCTTGGGAGTTTTAGTTCTCTCAGGAGGGTGACCATTCATATATCCATTAATCTAATTACCCAGACCTTGGTAGGAATGAAAAGTAACGTACAGATTCCTCCTTCATCATTCTAAAATCTGGAAATTATGAATTTCAAAGACCCAAAAGAAGTGTAAACCCACTCAGATTAGCTGTATCAAATGGGTGTGGAGAGTTATGGTAATGACGGACTATTTCTCCAGAAGGCCGGTGCTGAAAGCCAACCAGTCTGCACGAAAACCTCCTTTCTTGCCCTGGTTTCTCAATGTGTTTGTTCCACTTCCATCTCTGTACTCCAGCTTCCTTCAGTGGGGTCTTAGGGTCCGTTCTTGATTCCATCATGAGCCCTGTTTGGTCTCTGCATCATTCTCAGTGGGGAACCCAATGTACATGAATATGTAGCTCACTTCTCCACAGGTTCTCTCTGTTCTGAGGACAAGCTTGTTTGGCTTGTACTTGAATGCCAAGTCCCCACTACCACCTAGTGTATCAGATCTTCTGTCAGGTTTTCTGTTGCTCTAAACTCACACGGGCTTCTTTCTCCTGAAATCTAGGAAATAGTTCCTCTTGTCCGTGTCTAGTGGGCCGCTCTAATGGAGTGAACTTACAAATTCCAGAGGGGTGTCTTGTGTCCCTGACTTCAGCCTCTACATAAAGTTGCCTCCCAGTAGTCAGTAATTCTACTCGTAGAAGATTTTTAGCAATACTAAATAGATAACTCAGGCATAAAGATCTTTAATATGGTTGGAAGTAAAAGACAACTTAAAGCAAAAAAATAGCCTTAAGAACAGACTGAGAGCACTTGGGAGGTGGAGGCAAGAGAAAGATCAGAAGTTCAAGGCCACATGAGATACCCTCGAAACACAATGAATAAAAAGAAACTAAATAGGTAGCTATATTGCATGCACCTGTAATCCCAGCACTCAGGAGGTTAAGGCAGGAAGATTAAAAGTTTAAGGCTGGTCTGGGCTATATAGTGAGACTTTTTCAAAAACCCAAGAAAGAAAAAGAGAAAGAAGGTGAGGGACAGGACAGATCATGGAGAATACCCAGAGCCTGAAAGCTGCAGGCCAGCTTCCTCTTACCCGGTCCAGCATGTAGTTTGACATTTTAGTGCGTGCACTGTGCACTCTGCATGGTTTAGCCTGACCTTGCTGTTGCAGGGTAGGGTGGATTATAGTTTGGAAAGGCTAACAGAGTACCGACAGAGGAAAAAAGGGACTTATATGTGTATATGTCTTTTGGGGGGAGTAGCATTTTAAAATAAAGCTAAATTGAATTCCATTGTATTGCCAGTACATTGAAGTAAGGAACAATGGGAGATTATCCTAACAGCCCTGGAGTGGTTTTGTTCTTTAACCTATAGGCTTTTAGTTTATTTTTACAGCCCCAGCACTTAGTGAGAAACAAAACATTCTTAGGAGTAATCACTAGGGCATCAGTGTTTTCAGTAAAGAGACCTGTTCACCCCATTCATCACTTATCTCAGTGAAATGTTTCAAAAAGCAAAAAATCTGGAGGCCAGTGCAGGGGCTGACAACTTCCTTTTTTCAAGTAAGATCACTGCCATCTCTTATTACTGGAATTGTAGAAAAGACATTTACACACCAAAAAGCAAAGGACAGGATCTCAAGGTAAAAGACATCCAGTCTGGTCCTTGACATGCAGGGTTGATTAGAAGCCTCACATGTGAAAATACACACCTGTGATGTTTTTCTGTTTTGTAAGACGACTCATAACTTTTGAGTTCTGTTGCCAAAGACAGTGAAAACCAATCACTTTTGGTTGGTTGGTTGGTTTTATGTTTATAGTGGTTTTGTTTGGAGCAGCTACATCCTCTTAGTCTTTGGATTTTTGAAGCCAGATCTTGTTATATAGACCAAGTAGGCCTTGAACTCGAGATCCTCCTGCCTCTGACCCAGGAATTCTAGGATTAAATGATGTCCCATAGTGCTTTGCCTGTTTATATTTTTATGTTCTATGGATCTGTCTTACTGAAGTGTCACGTGATGATTATATACTAATAGTACATCACTTGATGTTCTTCGATCCAGTAGACAACAATGTTAAAAATGCAAAATGTGTAAATGAAAGGTATAAATATTGTCTTAGTCATTCTAAATCATTCGCTGATATTGCTTAATGGAGGTCTTGCTTCCTAAACAATTTTCTAAGATAATATCATACCATTTACATATCTAACTCTACTTTTTTGTTTAGAAGCTTTATTTTCTCTTGGTCCGGAAGAGCTTGGTTCTTTAGAGGATAAGGATAAGCCTGATGCAAAGGTACTAAATCTATAATTTATTGGGTCTTTTAGAGTATTCAAGAAATGGTGGGAGGGGTTGCATGTGTTATATGTGTGCCGTGTGCATTCCTGTACATATGCATGTTTGCCTCTGTGGGAGTGTGCATGTGTATGTGAGTGTACACATGTGTATACATAGAGGCCAGAGGTTGACGTCCTCCATCACTCTTCACCTTATTCACTGAGGCAGGGAGTCTCACACTGTTTCAGCTAATTTACCTAGCGCACTGTCCCAATGAACTCCATTCTGCCTGCTGAGAGCAGAGATTAAGGCTGCTCATCACACCCAGCCTGCCTTTACATGGGTGCTAGGGATTCGAACTTCAATGTTCATTCTTGTATGGCAATCACATTACCCTTTGCAGCATCTCTCTAGCCCTGGAATGGCACAATTCATAGAAAACAAAGTCATTTATTACAAATATTATCTTTATTGGCAGAAAGTGACTTGCCTCATACTTAATCAGGAATGAAATTTTCCTTCAAATAAGAGTCGTTTTTCACCAGGAAGTGGTATTGCATACCTTTAATGCCAGCACTAGGAAGGCAAAGGCAGTCGGATCTCTGAGTTCAAGGCCAGCCTGGTCTACAAAGTGAGTTCCAAGGCAGCTAGGGCTGTTACACCGAGAAACCCTATCTCAAAAAACAAACAAACAAACAAACAAACAAAAGTCTTTCAAAATGTCATGCTGCTGTTGCAAACATGTCTTGCTTTGCTGTGCTTCTTCTCAAGGCAGAGGAGAAGCTCGGAAACTATCCAGGCTAGCCAACCAGAGCATCCATTCAGTACACTTAGTTGCAGTAATCCACTGGGGAAACCCTAGAGCCCAGCATTTTATCACTTTAGTGTTCTGGAAATACATTAAGGAGAAATTAAGACATTGTTTTGTATGTTGCTGTGGTGAAGTTGTTTAAAGCACAACTCTAATGTTCTTCCTGCTGGAACCTCGTTCAGAAGCCTCTCCTCTCACGCAGGCTCAGGTCCGTGGAACAGTGGTTTTTTGTGATGCAGTCCCATGCTTCAAAAACAGCTTTGTGGCAAGAAATGCCTTTAGTGTAGATCAGTTTCTTTCCGCTCTGTTGCAGAGCAATACTTTTGTAGTATATATTTTTAATATCATGGGAATACAGAATTGTCACAGGTCTTCCTGAATGCTTACTCTCCCTTTGAATCTTTAAAGTTGGCCTGCACACTGGACTGTGAAAGGCCCTGATCTCTGGACTGGAGCTAGCAGAAAGGGAGGCAGGGTGTAGCCTTCTTCTGAAGCTTCAGAACTCCAGACTGAGATCTGTGTGCCTGAAACATGCCTGCATTCCCCTGGAATATGTGTATGGAAATGTTTTAGAGGACAAGTGAACTATGGGAACTGTGTGATCATTTGTATGGTTGTTAGGACCCATTTGAATTTTGTTTTGTTTTTTAAGTAAGGAGTTCTTTGTGTTACAGCCCTAGCTGTCCTGGAACTAGCTCTTGCAGACCAGGCTGACCTCGAACTCACAGATACCACCTACCTCTGCCTCCCGCGCACTGGAATTAAAGGCGTGTGCACCACCACCGCCTGACTCCATTTGATCTGAACTATGTTGAGGAAGAAAACTCCAGATCACTAAAACCTTTTGGATGAGTTAGAATTTTCAAAGAACTGAATCTTAATTAGTTGTACCTGTGTCACGAGGGAATTTTTCTACTGAATCACTCTGCCCATGAACATCTATCTGGAATCCACCTCTCTCCCCAGGTCCGGATCATACCTTTGCAGCTGCAGCGCTTGTTTGCTCAGCTCCTGCTCCTGGACCAGGAGGCTGCATCAACCACAGACCTCACTGACAGCTTTGGGTGGAGCAGTGATGAGGTAGGAAGGTGCCAACAGGGAGGCTTCCTGTTTTGTCTGATGTCCTCTAAGTTTGTCTCGGACTCATCATGTTGGAATGTCTTCTCATAAATAGTTACAGGGCACATGTGCATGTTTAGGTCTTCTGAATACAGACCGTTACAACTGGCTATGTCCTGCAGTCGGGAAGAATGTTGTTGATATAGGGGGAAATACAGGAACTGAGTTTTGAAATTTGTACTCAGCGATTTTTATATTGTTTAGTTGAGCTTTAACCCTTCTTACATCGATGTTATTTACTGTGTAGATGTCAAACTGTTCATTAACTTTTCAGTCTTCAGCAATAACGGATAAACTAGTGGATGTTTAGAATGTTGCCCACCTTTGGGATGTGCTTCTGGTTTGATATGGGTACTCTGATGAGAGCGCACTGCGGTCAGATCAGTGCTTTGCTGGATCTTTTCATGTCCCTGTCCTGACCCCTGGCTTTTCATTTCATTTTCTTCCTGTATCTCCTGTAGAGCATGACTCATTTTTATTTGTATTCCTAACAGGCATTCCACTACATACAAACAAACATCTATGGCAATAACTAAGGATCTTGTTGTCAAGGTCTTACTGTTTGTGGAATAGGTACATTCCTGCAAAACTCACCTGCGGCCTTCTAAGTAGGAGCACTCCTTATTAATTCCATAATACTGCCCTCTGGGATCAAAGAAGTAGGACTTGGACTTTGAAGCAGATAATAGCACATTCCCTAAAAAGTATGTTACATTTGAGGCACAGGACTGATGCTTGAGGTGTATTCCTTTATCCTTCCTTCATTGAGGTTTACATGCCATAAAAGTCAGTCTTTTAAAAAGTATAGCTCAGTGGCTTTTAGTATTTTTAGAGAATTGGGCAGCCATCACTGCCACCGTCAACGTCAGATTGTTTTCACTTCTGCTCTAAAAAGAACCCCATGCATTTGCAGTCACTCCCCATCCACCTCCTTCTCTGTTAATCTAAAACCTGCTTTCTGTTTGTAGATCTGCCTGTTCCTGAATATTACATAGGAATAGGGTTATACACTATGTGATCTTTTGTACTTTGCATGTTTCACTTACGATAATGTTAGGTCATTCCTTGTTACTGTCCGGTGAGCCTCTGCTGTCTGGATATGCTACGTTTCAGTGAAGACTTCTCTTTGTATTTGAGCTTCCACTAAGTTGCTGGCTTCCTAATTCTTTTTCCTTTTTTTTAATTTAATTTCTTTATTGGTTCTTTGGGAGTTTCATATTGTGCACCCTAATTCTTCTCACCTTCTGCTTCTCCCATATCCTCTCCACAAAAGAAAATTTTAAAAAATCAAAACAAAACAAAGTAAGCAAACAATCAAAAACAAAAACAGAATAACGCCCCCCTCCCAAAGCAACAACAACAACAAAACCCTCTTCGTTCTTCTTTCCTGCTCTCCAGCACCTCTTTATTTGTCCCGAGGCATTGGGAGCTTTGGCATCATATAGTATACCCTTTGTCCAATCAACTTTACTAGCAAATGTTCATTGCAGTGAGTCATGCTGAACTGGCCTAGGGAAAGGTAGCCTTGCTTCCCTGAACACTGCAGCAGGAGTGACTGATCTTGAGGGAATGCGCATAGGGGGCTGACTCTGCCCTCTCGCCTGAGGCAGGTGGCCCTAGTGGCCCAGACTGACCAGCTCAACTACCACCCAGGCCCACAGCCTGTTTTTTTTTTTTTTCCTTTTTCTTGTTTTTCTTTGTGTGTGTGTGTGTGTGCATGCGTGCATGTGTTTTTTGAGACAGGGTTTTTTTTTTTTTTTTTTTTTTTATGTAGCCCTGGTTGTCATAGAACTCACTCTGTAGATCAGGCTATTCTTGTATTCACAGAGATCTGCCTGCCTCTGCCTCCCGAGTGCTGGGATTTAAGACATGCACCACCACCACCTGGCTGAAACACTTTTCTTAATTCTTTTATATTTTGTAAGTAAAGGACTGAACCTGGGTGGTAGAAGGTCTCTGAGGTAACTTTGCCAAATAAATGGTTGCTTAGAAGCAGACCTTGAAGTTTTCCTTCTTTTTCAAGCCAGTGATAGAAGACAGATTTACATCACCTGCTATCTTTTATTTTAAAGGGCAAGGAAAAGATCACCAGTCTCATACTTTGTTTCAGCTTTCATCCCCTTTATCTGACATATGTCACATAAACTTAATTTTATATTGTTTCCTTGGCTGCCTTTCTTTATACACACTGAATTAATTGTTCCTCTGCCTCCTTTTGACTTTCCATGGTGAAGGCAACAGTAACATCAATGTGCCAACACTGAAAGACACCTTGCTGTGTCTGTGACACTTTTATGTCAGTGGAATGGGCTCAGTAGCACTTGCTGTTCTGTTTAAGGCCCCAGCTCCTCTTGGTGCCTAGGTCTTAGCCCCCTAATTGTCCCTTTCACTGCCCATCTTTGCTTCCTGGTGATAGAGCACGTCTTGGAGGGGCAGATTGTTCTGAAAGACTAGTTCACATACGGTCAATGACTCAGAATGGGTTAAAGTTGAGAGTCAGTTTGAATTTTTCTCAGCAACACTACGTTGCTCTTTTTTTGTTGTGGCTGTTGGTTTACGCTTCCAAGTAGTTCTGGTTTCTGCTGTTTCCAGGTGTTGTGATCTAAGTGAGGTTTACCTGTGCACCCACTGCTGGCTTCTACACTGTCTAAACCTGTCCTGCTCTTTCCTCTGTCTTCCTGTGACAGGGGCAGGTGGGTGTTCTCTCATAATTCAGAGTACACTTCACAGTCACTGAGTGAGTTGAATTGTTTGTGCACACTAAACATTGCCTATTATAATTTTGTTTTGAAGTATAAGTAAAAATAGGTGGTAATCTATACATCTATTCAAAGTTTTTCTTATATGTTTAATTGATAGCATTCTTAAAAATCCATTCTTAAAAACATAAAGCAAAAGTTATATTTAAAAGGCAGCTGTTTTAGCTGGATATTGTGCCTATAATGCAAGCACTCAGACTCAAGCAGAAGATTGTAAATTCAGGGCCAGCCTTGGCAACCCAAAGACCTTGTCTCCAAACAATAACTATTTCTTATTTTTTAGGAAATGAGACAGCATGATGTGCAGGAACTGAACCGAATTCTCTTCAGTGCTTTGGAAACCTCTTTAGTTGGGACCTCTGGCCATGACCTCATTAATCGTCTATACCATGGCACCATTGTGAACCAGATTGTTTGCAAAGAGTGTAAGAATATCAGTGAGAAGCAGGTGAGCAGACACAAGTTCCTCTGCTTACAAATATTGTCAAGTATAATTCTTACAATGAAATCTGCTGTGCTCCGTCCACCACATAGTTTTTGGGGATTGAACTCAGGTTGTCAGGCTTGGTGCTAGGGCCTTTTACCCATCTCCCCAGCCTGCAAATTCTTAAAACAGTCTTTATTTAGTTCTCATATATTCTAATACATGTTCTTAAAAAAGGTTTGAGGAGATGTTTACATGTAGACATCTCATGAAAGAAGCCAGTGTGAAGACAGTTCACTAAGGGACTCGAGAAATGGCTGGTGGTTGAGAATGCTTGCTGCTACTCTTCCAAAGGACTGTTGCTCCATTCTGAGAACCAATGTAGGGCTGCTCACAGCTGCCTGTAGCTCCATCTCCCACGGATCTTCTGGGCTCTGCTGGCACTGGTAAACACATGATACACACACACACACACAGAGAGAGAGAGAGAGAGAGAGAGAGAGAGAGAGAGAGAGAGAGAGAGTTTAATTAGGGAGGTAATAAAGACAGAATATCAAAGAATATTTAACTAATGAATCTCTAAATAATAGGTTTAGTTTGCTAATATCCTTCAGGAAGTGTATTTGCAGTGTATGCTTATATTTATATGATATGTAAACTGTCATCTAGAGCTGGTACAGTCCTGTTTGAATTATGACTTTCATTTCTTTGTGATAATATAGATTGCCAATTGAGTTTGATTGGGAATTTGTGTCAGTCTCTGTTGCTTTTAAAGTCCTAATCAGCAAATGGCTTCATTACTGAATATTTAATGAACATCTCCTGTTATTATGGTAGGAGGCATAGGAAGTTTTTTTATCTGATTGAATGGAAATTTTAATACCATTTTCCAAATGCATTTGTTGCTTTTTTTAAGAAATAGATGCAAATATATATTAATAAATATGTGTTAAATAGATCTATGGTTTTTTCATTTATTTATTTGTTGGGGTTCTTGAGTTTGAGCTGAAGGCCTTGCGTAGATAGTTACAGGTGTTGGGCAAAGGCACTGCTGCGAATTCCAACTCCAGTCTTTTTATTTCTTAAGGAAGAGTTGGGAATAAAAGCAGTATATCTGGCCTTTATTCCTGTGCTAATAGAAGCTGTCTTGTTAGGCTAGTTTGAAAATAACTAAGATGTCCTGCGTGTCTTTGATTGAGCTCTAATGCATTGATTTACAAAGCAGTGGTAAAACATGACATGCAAAAAGCATATCAGAATTATAAACAGTAACTTTTATGCGCATATTGTTAACATAAAGGATTAGTCCTGTTACTTAAGAGCTTTGCCATGAATTAAACTAGTGCTCTGCTACTTTTCAGTCTTGATAATCTCTTTACAAAGTCCTACTACATGCATGAACAGAATTAGAAATGTGATTTAAACTTGCAAAATTTTTTTTTAATTTTTTATTGAGAAAAAGAAAAAAAAAGTTTCCGCCTCCTCCCAGCCTCCCATTTCCCTCCCCCTCCTCCCACCCTTCTTCCCCTTCCCCTACTCCTCTCCCCCTCCCTCTCCAGTCCAAAGAGCAGTCAGGGTTCCCTGCCCTGTGGAAAGTCCAAGGTCCTCCCCCCTCCG
>NW_026068093.1:2486850-2535258 GCF_014885135.2 Alexandromys fortis | reverse complement strand
TTTTTTCTCCCCATCTCCCCTTACCCCCATCCCACCCCACCCCCAAGATCCCAATTTTTTCCCCGGCAATTTTGTCTACTTCCCATAGCCAGGAGGATAACTCTATGTTTTTCTTTGGGTTCACCTTCTTATTTAGCTTCTTTAGGATCACCAATTATAGACTCCGTGACCTTTATTTATGGCTAGAATCCAATTATGAGTGAGTACATCCCATGTTCATCTTTTTGGGTCTGGGTTACCCCACTCAGGATAGTGTTTTCTATTTCCATCCATTTGCATGCAAAATTCGAGAAGTCATTGTTTTTTTACCGCAGCGTAGTAAAAATATGGAACGCTTCACGAGTTTGCGTGTCATCCTTGCGCAGGGGCCATGCTTCTTCTCTGTATCGTTCAGCTGCATGGAATCACACCTGATGGAGATGTTTAATCAACTCCTATGAATAAAGTCTGACTTATGCCTGATCACGCAATGATCATCAGCTGCTTGCATATGCGTGGGCCTATGGGCAATGCCCACCTGGCAATCCAGGATTGGCAGCCCATGCCTACTTAAGGGCTGGGAGAGGTTTGCAAGGAAAGAGAGAGGTCAAAAGGAGAGAGAAGGAATGAGAGAGGGGAAGAGAGAGAAAGTGAATAAAGTCTTGGAATAAACTGCAGCAAGAAGAGCTCCGGTGATCGCGTCATCCTTGCAGGTCGAGGTGGGGCGTGACAGTATATGTGCTGCCGAAGCGAGCACTAAACTTGCAAAATTTTAACAGCATTGATTGCTAGAAATAAAATTTAAATGTAGTTTCAGTAGATTTAAGAGATTTCCTTTTTACAAAGTGCCATCTTTTTAATTTTCCGTAGAAATACCTGTTTAATCTGGATCAAAATTTGTTATTTTCTCAGCATGTCTTAAACCAATCTTAGTGAAAAAAATGAGGAAGTTTACAGTAGAAAAATTCAATTCTACTTGAGGATTGCTATTATCATTTTAAAGATTAAAGCAGTGCTAATCAACTGTGTGCAGGTGTGTGAATTTGCGAGCATACATGTTTGTGTGCATGTGTACGTGTGTGTACATGTGTGTGCTATATGGTGTGTGTATGTGTGATACTTTAATGCAGGTATATATATATATATATATACATATATATATATTTGCAGTTTATTTCCTGGGGAAACATGAGGTTTTATTTCATATACATTTAAACTTATAAACCTTTCTCTCTTAAACTGTTTTCTTAATGTACTTTAAGCAAAATTATAGTTTTATTTAGAAAGAATAGTGATAAGAATTTACAATATAGGGCTGGAGAGATGGCTCAGAGGTTAAGAGCACTGACTGCTCTTCCGGAGGTCCTGAGTTCAATTCCCAGAACCACATGGTGGCTCACAGCCATTTGTGATGAGAACTGGTGCCCTCTTCTGGCCTGCAGGCATACATACAGACAAAACACTGTATACATAATAAATAAATAAATCTTTTTAAAAAAAAGGAATTTACAATTTATAATCATGGCATATATATTTTCTTATGTGCAAATAGAAAAATATATATTTGTTAATTCTCAATATATATTTCAGTTGTAAACTTCTGTGAAATCATTTGTTATCTCAGTGTAATAATCTTTCATATTTCAGGAAGACTTCTTGGATCTGACAGTTGCAGTCAAAAATGTATCTGGTTTAGAAGATGCACTCTGGAACATGTATGTAGAAGAGGAAGTTTTCGACTGTGACAACCTGTACCACTGTGGAACCTGTGACCGACTGGTTAAAGCAGCAAAGGTAACCATGCCTTCCTTTCCTTTTTGCCTGGAGACAGGAAGGTTTGCCAGCTCTAGTCACCTGTGTGAAGTCAGGAAAATACACTTATCTGCTTTGAATACTACAGATTGAGAAGATGTTTATGTCATTACCTGTCTTTTAATTTTTAACAGAAAAAGTTAAGCTTTATTAACCTAACTACTTTCATGGGAAAATGTATTTGAGCCTTAGTTCAGTATGCCTATTATTAAGTGTCAGGAATGCTTATCTAAGTTCGGCATCCTCCTCCTCCTTGTGAACAGCAAGTCAAGAAGACTAGATGAGAGTGGCTGATGTCTTCTCAGTCTGAGCTGAGACAGAAGGTGAACTTAGTGACCTGTATGGAACTCTGTCCAGATTCAGGTCTGTTCATTGTGGCCATGTATAGTAATCCCTATAGGCTTAGTTACTCTGTATTCCAGGGAGGCGAAAATCTCCAACGAGAAGAATCAGAGAGGGCTACCACTCGGATGAATGTACTGCTCTCTGTTATGTCCATAAATGATGCTACTCTGTTCTGAGGTGGCAGTGCCTCAGAAACTGAAAACTGAACTGGCCTCATGCTTGTTACTGTGTTGTGTCAGCTGCGGGAAGGGTTCTCTACCCTACCCTAGTTTATCTACTTATTCTGACCTGTGTATTGCTGTCTTAAGAAGGCAGACTTGGAAAACCTTTTTGAGTTGTTTTTTTTCTCCTTTATCCTCTAGCAACCAAGTATATTTCTTTTTCAACATCCTTTCACAGCTCTGTGTGTGTGTGTGTGTGTGTGTGTGAGAGAGAGAGAGAGAGAGAGAGAGAGAGAGAGAGAGAGAGATTAATGTTTCATTCCTCTGACTTGGATGTGCCGCTTGCTGTACCTCTCTGACCTTCTTCTCAGCTCCTTCTCTACCTGTGACCAACATAGCACTTTTTTCTTAGCCATATTGAGTTAAGTTTCTTGTTTAGTTTAGGTACATCTTTGGAATGAGTTTAGAAATCTTCCATCTTATAATGCATACTTTTTTTTCTTTTGTTTTTTTTAACAGTCTTGCTGTGTAGCCCAGACTATTCAAGAACTTGCTCTATAGCCCAGGTTGTCTTCAGACTCTCATTCCTCCTTCTAAATCTTGGATGATAAGTGTATACTACTATTCCTAGCCTTATTTCACCTTGTTTTTCGCCCATAGAATATATGAAATGTAACTTTAAATAGTTTAGTAATATTAAACATATATAATTATTATTTTCTGATGAGAAACATTTTTCTTCCCTAAGGCCACCAGTGAAAGAGCACTGGGGACAGTTGATGACTCTTAAAAAGCAGCTTAACTAGTATTTTGTTTTAAATTGAGGAATTAAAACAGCAACAAGGTATATGCTTTTGAATTTAAGAAACAACAGATGGGAACTGGAGACGTGGTTCAGTGGTTAAAAGTACCAGTTACTCTCTCAGAGGACAAGAATAGATTCCCAGGACCCACACAGTGACTCACAACCATTTGTAACTCCATTCCCAGAGAATCAGGCAAAACACTGAGAAGAAGGTCAGAGAGGTATTTTTATACACAAAATAAAAATAAATCTTAAAGGAAACAATAATAAAACCCCATCAGTAGGTCTTGAATCCTGGAGAGTCGAGTCCCTTTTCAGTCTAATGACAACTATGACTCTTCTCTCCAGAAAAAAAAAAAGTAAATAAATGTACAAGTTTTAATCATTCAGAGTTCTAGTTCTTCACTGAATAAGATCTGTGTGTTTGCTAAGTGGAGCAAAGATCCAAAGAACAAGGTGAAAGGCCAAGGGCTAGGCAGGAAATGAACAATGAAAGAGAAGGAGCACCCAGTTAGGACACACTCATCAAATAGTAATTTTAGATAACAACCCTAAAAGCATAAAACTGGGGCTTGTAAATGTTTTTGTTGTATGCATAATTGTACAATACATCCTTAGTTCCATAAAGTAAATGAGTTTATATTGAATTTAGAATATGCTTGTGTGATTTTAAGTTTATATTGAATTCAGTATATGTTTATATGATTTAAGGACATATTTATAACTGTCATATGTCATTTTTTGCTATTTTACATAGCATTATGTATCCTCTTGTGTAACTGCATTTTTAAAACTTTGTTAATCTTTCTTTTTACAGTCTGCCAAATTACGTAAGCTGCCTCCTTTTCTTACTATTTCATTACTAAGATTTAATTTCGATTTTGTGAAGTGTGAACGCTACAAGGAAACTAGCTGTTATACATTCCCCCTTCGGATCAATCTCAAGCCTTTTTGTGAACAGGTTTGAACCTTTGAATTCTTTCCCTTCCCTTCCAAAATTAAAATACTCAGTTTATTGTAGATTTTCTTAACCATGGCCCCATGGCAGCCAAAGTTGTACCTTGAACAGGCAGCTGAATTTGGTATTGTGTAAGAGTCTCCCAGATGTACTTGTTTTGAAAGCGTGAAGGGGTCATGGAGAGCAGCTGAGGCTTGGTACTCTGAGAGGTCAAGAAAGGTCATTGGTGAAGGTGCATCCTCTGGAACTGTACTAGCAGTTGAAACCCCAGCATTGAAAGGGTCATGGAGGGAAGTTAAGGCAGGAGCCATGCAGTGGGACTAACCTGAGCCTAGAAGACAGTCTGTGTGAGCTGAAGAATGTAGATCTAGAGAGGTGACCAGTCCCTTGGGGGAGCCTAGATCATGAGTGTGTCCCAGGCATTGAGCTCTGGATTGTTTACACTGTTGGAGTTAGTTTGGCAGTCCAGATGTGACTGTGCCTGCTTCTTCCCTCTTGAAGTAAGAAAGTACTTATTTTTTTATTTTACAGGAGCCCACAGTTGAGAGACTCTAAACTATTAAAGATCTCTTGGATTTTTAAGAGTTTGAATATTTTAAAGAAACTGAATTTTGAAGTGTTTGAATTTTCAAAGACTATAGTACTTTTAAAAGTTGGAATGTTTTATAGTGTGATGTTTATTAATATGTGATCTTGGAGATGAACAAGAAAGGAAGGAGTATGGTTAAATAGCATTATATTGGTAATATAAGTTGTATTGGTATGTCAATTGTTTTTAATGGCAACTTGACACACCTGGTATCATCTGAGAGAAGGGAACCTCAATTGAGAAAATGCCTCCATAAGATCTTGCTACAGGTAAGCCTGTAGGGCAATTTCTTAATTAGTGATTCATTTGGAAGGACCCAGCCCATTATGGGTAGTTCCACCTGTGGACTGGTGGTCCTGGATTCTATAAGAAAGCAGTGGAGCAGAACCAGTAAGCAGCACCCCTGATTTAGGGTCCCTCCTTGTTTGAATTCCTGCCCTGGTTTCCCTCCAGATATGTAAGACAAATAAACCCTTTCCTCCCCAAGTTTTACTTTTGATTTTCTATATTGAGAAAAAGTGGTCATTTTTTATCTTTCTGTGTCTTATCTTTTGTCTGAATGAGACATTTTTAAATGATGCCCACTAAAAACTTGTAGTTAAGGAAATAAATTCTTCCTATGTACACATTGTACATTGCAGGTGACACTGAGTTCAAAGCCGGATGAGACCTTATGTCTCATGTCATGTGGTTCACACTCCTAGAATGTCTGCCTCCTTCCCTCCCTTCCCTTAGTCTCTCCCTCTTCTGTTTTCTTTTTCTTTCCTTCCTTTTTGTTGTTGTTTTTATAGACAAAGCCTCATGTAGTCCAAGGTAGCATAAAACCTGCTGTGTAGCTAAGGATGATCTCCCAAGTACCGGAATTACAAAAGTGCACCATCTTAGCTGGCTTTTTCTTTTCCTTCTGCATCTAGAATTTAAAGCATCTCTTAAATATAATGTATTTTTTTCATAGTCACTGTAGGAGTTGACCTGTTGATCACTTGTGATTGATTGTACAGTCAGTCTATTAATTATAGAATAAGTTGATCATACAATTAGTAAAGCAAGAAGGAACCTTGTTATTCCACTAAACTAACAGGCTCTGAACAAGACTAGCTGCTGTTCACAATTGCTGAGTTCCTATTCTGTGCAGAGAACTAACATACTAGGAGGGCCTTGACCTGGAGGTACACAGCAACCTTCTTGGGATATCAGACAGTTTATGTAGGAAAAGAGCATATGTTCTAAACAGCATAATGGGTACGACACAAAGATGGTTTTCTCTACTAAAGTCTCTACCACAAACTCATTATCTTAGTTAACACCAGTAAAAATAATAATAATAACATCTTCAGATACATGTATTCAGTGTGGTATGATTGGCAATAAATCTCTAAGTTAAGACTTAAAATTCAACTCTGCATAGTGGTTCATGTCTATAATGTTAAAGATGGTGAAGCAGGAGGATCTCCAGGAATTTGAGGCCATCCTCAAAGAAATGAAAAACTTTTTTAATTTAAGCCCAAATTGTTTAAATTTTTCTTTATCCTTAGATAGCATTCTAATCAGGAGACTCAGCAGCAAAGGGGCCTTACTGTGAAGTGTGAATACTACAAGGGTGCTTTTTACTAGTTTCAGGGTTCAGAGTTCTCCTCCCTTATTAAACTATGCTAATGTTTAATTTTCTTTTAGAGTGAACTGGATGACACGGAATATACATATGACCTCTTCTCCGTCATTATCCACAAAGGTGGCTGCTATGGAGGTCATTACCATGTGTACATTAAAGATGTTGATCATCTAGGAAACTGGCAATGTCAAGTAAGCTTACAAATTTCTTTAGAAATAACTGTAATTCCATTGCATTTCTGTTCCTGTTACAGTATTCTGTTGATCATTTTGCCTTTAGTATATAGCTCTCCTTTCCTAAAGCTTCCTTTTACGTGTACAGCTCCTGTGTGCCCTCTACCTAGAGTCTCCAGTTATTTTCCTTTTGTCATGTTTGTGCATGTGACATATACTCCTACACACTAGTGACCTCATTGTAGTGAACAATTTGTAACAAAGTTGAGAACATCTGGCCGCTTTGCTTGTAAATGCTTCATGTTTGTCTATTCAGCACAAGGATATTCTTTTCCTCTAGCCATCCATAAAAATCACAGACCTTTAAATTTGTCTGTTACAGTCTTTTCCAGGAGCACAAGGCCTTGCTCTGATCTGAAAGGTACACCTGCATCTGAGCCAGTCCAGCCTGAGGGAGCCTGTCTCTGTTTTCCTCCTGTAGTTTTGCTCAGCTGCTTTCAGGGTTGTATCATTTTTCCAGCTGGCAGCCTATTGACTCATAAAATATTTGCATGATATTTTATTTTTAGTTTTAATGGTTCTTCTGTCTTCCCTTAGGGTTGTGGGTTCTAGAAGATCTCTTTAAATTTTGTGTTGATCTCTTCAGCAGTGACTTGCTCTTCTGTAGAAATGTTAGCATCTTCTGCTGTTAGTGTGACTTGAAGGAACAGGTTTTGTGTTCTCTTCTTAGTGCTGGAATTAAAGGAGTGTGCCACCACCATCTGACTATATATGTTTTTTTTATATTTATTATATATACAATATTCTGTCTGCATGTATGTCTGCAGGCCAGAAGAGGGCACCAGACCTCATTACAGATGGTTGTGAGCCACCATGTGGTTGCTGGGAATTGAACTCAGGACCTTTGGAAGAGCAGGCAATACTCTCAACCACTGAGCCATCTCTCCAGCCCCCTATATGTATGTTTTTTAAAGTCCACAAAATTTGCCTGGCAAGGGGAATGTGCCATAATGCACAGCCTGGACTGTTAACTTTTTAATGATAAGGACATAGAAGTCAATGTTTAAACTGAGTTTACAAAAATGGGTAGGATTTCCTTAAACCAAAACAAGAGACTGTAAGCATAGTAGTGAAGACCAAAAAATATTTTTAAATGAATGGGAATGAACACAAATTGTAGGAGACACCACATTTCTTAGCTGGAAAATGTTGAAACCCATTATATATATATTGTGCTATGTCTTAGACGCTGTTCTATCGCTGTGAAGAGACATCATGACAAGATAAAAGAAAGCATTTAATTGGGGGCTTACTTACAGTTCAAAGGTTTAGTCCATCATGGCAGAGAGTCTGGAGGCATGCTGGCAGGCATGCTGCTGAAGAAGTAGTTGAGAGCAACATCCTTCTCCACAGACAGAAAGAGAAAGCCACACTGAGCTAATGTGAGCTTTTGGAAAGCTCAGCGTCCATCCCTAATTATACACCTCCTCTAACACAGCTATACCTTCTCCAACAAGGCCACACCTCCTAGTCCTCAAATAGTGCCACTCCTTGATGATTTTAATATATGAGCCTATGGAGGACATTCTTACACAACCACAAGCTAGTATCTCTTTGTCTCATAGTACTAATTTGTATATAAAGCCATAGAGATGAAGTAAATTGTATAGAATTGTTTGTTGGAACCTGGCACTAAAAGCCAGGTCTGCCTGATTCTCCAACTTGTATAGATTATGATGATATTTTTATCTTTTGCCCTCCAGTGACTTAAACATTTTTATTTGGTTAATTCCTTTAACTGGCATCTGTGAAAGAAACACTTGCTATTTTCTTTCTTAGGAAGAGATAAGTGATTCAGATGTGAACTTGGAAGCTCTTCAGAATGAAGATGAGACTGATGATCCATTGATGATTCTAAAAACAATCTTATTGCAGGTAGAGTATTTGTACTTCTTTGTGTGCAAGTAATTATTTAGATGTATTGTGTTTGTGTATATGATGTATTTATATGTATGAGAATATCAGATAAGATTATTTTAACGCTACCTCTAAATTGGAATATGGTTTCATTTTAACTTTTTTTTAAAGATGGGGTCACATTTTTTGTAATCAGGCTGGCCTTGAACTCACAGAGAACTGTATGCCTTTGTCTCCTCAGTGCTGGGATTAAAGGTGTGTGTCACCACACCCTGATTTGTTTTAATTTAATCACTAAGTGCAAGTCTCTTTCCTTTAATCTCTCATCTTGAGAGCATGAAACAAAAGAAATGCCTTGAATTTGGGGCCAGCCTGGGCTACAGAATGAGAGTGTTTCAAAGAACAAAGAGAGTGTTGTCCTGATACTAGAAGCACTAGCAAAAACACAAGTACCAGGAATGTGGCCCAGTTGGTAAAGTGCTTGTCTAGCTTATACAAGTCCTGGTACCACATAAAGTGGTATATGAAGTGCCATATAATACCAGAACTTGGGAAGTGGAAATAAGAGGGTCAGAAGTTCAAAGTCATTCTCATATACATAGCTAGCCTGGGCAAACTAAGACCCTTTCAAAACAAACAAAAGAGCATTTTAACTTATGTCTTTGGAGTTCTTATCTGTAAGCATATACTATTCTGAAGTATTGGGGCTAAAGGTACAACATAGTAATTTTAGGAAGACATAAAAACCTGTGTCAGCAAGATCTTCCTTGTTTGTTCTTAAAAAATCATAAATAATGTCAGGAATGTGGCAAACTGCAGAACTCTCTCTGGATGTTGCTCTTTGAGTCTGGGACTCTTGGCAAATGGGTTTTCAATTTGAAGGTCTTCTAAACTGATACTTGTTACTTTAAAAACATAGTCGTTACCTGTCTTTGGGAGATGAAAGGAAAAAATTGAAAAAAAAAACCATAATCTTACTGATCTCATAAGTTTGTGCTCTAGGGAAGAAGAGCAGGTGCACTCCTTTTGCTCCCTTGAATTTGTGGTTATCATTATTTCTCACCAGATGTTAACTGACTATATTTCTTTTATAAGGAAGAGACCAATCAAATTCCTGTTGATCAGCTGGGCCAGAAACTCTTGAAAAAGACAGGAATATCTTGGAACAAGAAGTACAGAAAACAGTATGGAGCACTAAGAAAGGTAGTGCTGGCATCAACATGGGCAGTCATCATCCCAGGAAACCATATCATGGTCCTAGCAACACAAGTTCCTGTGTAAATGGAGCTTTAAAATAGATGAAAATAATCAGTGTTTTTGTTGAGTGGTTGGAAGTCTGCTGGTATATTACAGATCATATACAGTGTATTTAGAGTATTTAAGCAGGAAAAGAAGCTGTTAATCACAATGAAGTTACTCTAAAGCTCAATGAGTAGCAAAGCCCGTCATCTTGCTTTAAATCATCTGGGTTTAAATGAGACTCAAAAGCTGGTGTTGCCAGAAATGAAGCCACTTGACAGAGAAAGCATTTACCTGCTCTTGGGAGTGTTGAACAAGTAGTTAGACCACCAGAAAAGCTCATGCTCCACTACTTGAATTTGTTTTGTAATGATGTTGCTTTAGAGATTCTGTCTATGATCGCTAATGTCCTGGCATAAAATTTGCTCAGAATGCCCCATATTATCCTCCTAGTGTCTTTAGAACTTGAAGTTTTGAGCTTCTTTTTCATTTCTGATGAATAAGATTTATTTCCTTGTTTATTTCCTCCCATCAGTGTTCATAGGGGGTTATTGAGGTTATTGTCAAAGACTTTTCAAAAAAGCAAGCTTTGCTTTTGATGCAATTATATATATTGCTGTTGATATTCTCTATTATCTGCTTTCTGTTTTATTATGTTCTTATTTTTAATTGTCTCTACTTCAAGAAATTTAATTCACCATCTTTTTGTAGTTCTTAAGTCTTCTAATGCATGCTTTTAAAGTTAAGACTTCTTGGTAAGCACTAACTTAGCACCATAACCTTCTCTTCATCATTCAGTTTAACTTGTGTAATTTGCCATGGGTGAAAGTGCTGTTTAATTTCCAAATATTTGGGAATTTCTAATAACTTTTAATTTTATCTGCAAACTGATTTTTTTTTTTTGGCTAATACTATTGTGCTCTAAGAATGTACTACATATGACCTCATTTCTTTTGAATTTAGAGAAACTTGTTTCATAACTCAGAATATGGTCTGTTTTGGAGACATTGTTTTCTGCAGTTGGTGATGTCATGTTTCATAAATGTCAATAAAGGGGGTGGAGAGATGGCTCAGCCATTCAAGGCTAGGCTCACAACCAAAAATAAGCATGGCAGTGATGACACAAACACATTTAATCCCAGCACTGGGGGGAGAGGGGGGCAGCGGCAGGTGAATCTCTGTGAGTTCAAGGCCAGACTGGTCTACAAGAGCTATGTACAGGATAAGCTCCAAAGCTACAGAGAAACCCTGTCTCAAACAAAACAAAACAAAAACAAAAGTATCAATGAGGTCAGTTGCTTAAGAGTGGTATTTATTCTCTGCCTTTACTAATTTTTTCCTCTCAATTATTGAAAGGTATTTTTAAGTCTTCCAGTTATATTTATGGGCTTGTCCCTTCCTTCTTTGGTTATAGCTAGTTTTTGTATGTATTGAAGCTGTATTATTATGAATATGAACATTTAATATTGTTACAGCTTCCTGACATCAAATGCCCATCTTAATCTCTTTTTTTCTTTTTTATTATTTCTTAAAAAAATACCAATCCAAATTCCCACTCCCTCCCCTCCTCCCAGTTCCCTCCCTCTCCCTCCACAGACCCTCTCCCACCCCTCTAACCCTAAGGGAGTGCCATGCACCTCACCCTGTGGAAGTCCAAGGCCCTCCCTGCTACACCTAGGTTGAGCAAGGTTTACATCCAAAGAGAATAGGAACTGGTACATGCAGTAGAGACACATCCCAGTGTCACTGTCAGTGGCCCCTCAGTCTGCCCCAGCTGTCAACCCCCTTCAGAGGGGCTTGCTTGTGGCCGTGCTTGTTCACTCCCAGTCCATTTGGAGTTGGTGAGCTCCCATTAGCTCAAGCAAACTGTCTCAATGGATGACCCCCTCATGGTCTTGAATTCCTTGCTCATACTCTCACTCCTTCCACTTTTCAACTGGATCTTAGGATCTCAGTCAGTGCTCCAATGTGGGTCGTTGCCTCTGTTCCCATCTGTTGTGGGACAAAGGTTCTATGGTGATATTTAAGATAATCATCAGTCTGAATACAGGGTAAAGTCAGTTCAAATACTCTCTCCTCTATTGCTTTGGGTCATCCCTGTGGGTTCTTGGGCATTTTTCTAGAGCCAGGTTTCTTGCTAACTCCATAATGGCTCCCTAAATCAAGATATCTCTTTCCTTGCTCTCATATCTGTCCTTCCTCCATCTCGACTATCCCATTCCCTCAAGTTCTCCTCAACCCCCCTTCTCCCCTTCTTTTTACTCCCTGCCCCCCTGCTCCAAAACTTTTGTCTGATTGTAATTTCTAGGTGGGTCTATATATATGTTTTTCTTTGGGTTCACCTTATTACTTAGTTTCTCTAGAATTCTGAACTATAGGCTCGTTGCCCTTTGATTATGACTAGTACCACTTATGAGTGAGTACATACCATATTCGGTTTTTTTTGAGGGGGGGGGCTCTGGGTTACCTCACTCAGGATAATGTTTTCTAATTCTGTGCATTTGCATGCAAAATTCAAGATGTCATTATTTTTTTTACTGCTGAGTAGTACTCTAATGTGTAGATGTGCCACGCTTTCTTTATCCATTTTTCAGTTGAGGGGCATCTAGGTTGTTTCCAGGTTCTGGCTATTACAAACAATGCTGCTATGAACATGCTGAACAAATGCTTTTATAGTATGATCTCTTGGGTATATTCCTAAGGGTGAAATTGCTAGATCCTGAGATAGGTTGATTCCCAATTTTCTGAGAAACCGCCACACTGATTTCCAAAGGGGTTGCACAAGTTTGCATTTCTACTAGTAATGGGTGAGTGTTCCCCTTGCTCCACAATCTCTTCAGCATAAGCTATCATTGGTGTGTTTGATCTTAGCCATTCTGACAGGTGTAAGATAGTATCTCAAAGTTGTTTTGATTTGCATTTCCCTGATAGCTAAGGAAGAAGAACATGTCCTTAAGTATCTTTGGCCATTTTGAATTCTTCTCTTGAGAATTCTGTTTAGTTCAGTACACCACTTTTAAATTGGGTTATTTAGAATTTTAATGTCTAATTTCTTGAGTTCTTTATATATTTTGGAGATCAGTCCTTTGTCAATGACTAGTGAAGATTTTTTTCCCATTCAGTAGGCTACTTTTTTGTCTTATTGACTGTGTCCTTTGCTTTACAGAAGCTTCTCAGTTTCAAGAGGTCTCATTTATTTATTGATGCTCTTATTGTCTGTGCTACTGGGTTATATTTAGGAAGTAGTCTCCTGTTCCTATGCATTGAAGGTTACTTTCCACTTTCTCCTCTATCAGGTTCAGTGTGATCGGATTTATATTGAGGTCTTTAATCCATTTGGACTTAAGTTTTGTGCATGGCGACAGATACGGATCCATTTTCATTCTACAGGTTGACATCCAGTTCTGCCAGCACCATTTGTTGAAGATGATTTCTTTTTTCCATTGTATCTTTTTTGCTTCTTTGTCAAAAATCGGGTGTTCATAGGTGTGTGAATTATTATCTGGGTCTTCAATTTCATTGGTCAATGTTTCTGTTTTATGCCAATACCGAGCTGTATTCATTACTGTAGTTCTGTAATAGAACTTGATGTCAGGGATGGTAATGCCTCCAGCAGTTCCTTTGTTGTACAGGATTTTTTTGGCTATCTGGGTTTCTTGTTTTTCCATATGAAGCTGAGTATCGTTCTTTCAAGATCTGTGAAGAATTGTGTTGGAATTTTGATGGGGATTGCATTGAATCTATAGATTGCCTTCGATATGATTGCCATCTTATTTTTTTTTATTTTTATTTTTCGAGACAGGGTTTCTCTGTAGCTTTTTGGTTCCTGTCCTGGAACTAGCTCTTGTAGACCAGGCTGGCCTCGAACTCACAGAAATCCGCCTGTCTCTGCCTCCCGAGTGCTGGAATTAAAGGCGTGCGCCACCACCGCCCGGCCATGATTGCCATTTTTACTATGTTGATCCTTCCTATCCAAGAGCATGGGAGATCTTTCCATTTTCTGATATCTTCTTCAATTTCTTTCTTCAAAGACGTAAAATTCTTGTCAAATAGGCCTTTCACGTCCTTTGTTAGTGTTACTCCAAGATATTTTATGTGATTTGTGGCTATTGTGAAAGGTGATGTTTCTCTGATTTCCCTCTCAACTTCTTTATCCTTTGTGTATAGGAGGGCTACTATTTTTTTTTTTTTTGAGTTGATCTTGTATCCTGTCACTTTACTGAAGGTATTTATCAGCTGTAGGAGTTCTCTGGTAGAGTTTTTGAGGTCACTTATATACACTATCATATCATCTGCAAATAACGAAAGTTTAACTTCTTCCTTTCCAATTTGAATCCCCTTGATCTCCTTATATTGTCTTATTGCTATTGCTAAAACTTCAAGAACTATGTTGAAGAGATATGGAGAGAGTGGACAGCCTTGTCTTGTTCCTGATTTTAGCGGAATCGCTTTTGAGTTTCTCTCCATTTAATTTAATGTTAGCTGTCGACTTGCTGTATATTGCTTTTATTATATTTAGATATGATCCTTGTATCTCTAATCTCTCTAAGACCTTTATTATAAAGGGGTGCTGAATTTTGTCAAGTGCCTTTTCTGCATCCAATGAAATGATCATATGGTTTTTTCTTTCAGTTTATTTATATGGTGGATTACATTGATTGATTTTCATATGTTGAACCAGCACTGCATCTCTGGGATGAAGCCTACTTGATCATGATGGATGATTTTTTTTTTTTTGATGTGTTCTTGGATTCAGTTTGCCAGAATTTTATTGAGAATTTTTGCATCCATGTTCTTGAGTGAGATTGGTCTGTAATTCTCTTTCTTGGTTGAGTCTTTGTGCGGTTTTGGTATCAGGGTAACTGTAGCTTCATAAAAAGAGTTTGGCATTGAGCCTTCTGTTTCTATTATGTGGAACACTTTGAGGAGTATAGGTATTAGCTCTTCTTGAAAGTTCTGGTAGATTCAATATGAACATTTAATATTGTTATAGCCTCCTGACATATAGCCTCAAATGTCCTTCTTAATCTCTTCTTAATCTCTGTCCTATGAGGTATACTTGGTGAAATTACCTGTGGCCAGTGAGAAGGAAACATGGAGCCCACAACAAACCCACTTAGGAGTTTATTAGAGGGGGTGTGTACAGGCCTGGGGAAGTCAGCGTGCAGAGAGAGGGGGAGATGGTGCATCCAGCTTTTAAAAGCTGCCCAGTGCATGCACACAGGGTGTTGACCTGACTACGTCATACATAGATGACAGGGCTCATGCATGCGTGCAAGGGCTTAGCTGAGTCATACGTGGATGATGCAACCACGCATGTGCATGGGTCACACGGGGGCCCTTTAACATCCCTGGGGTCATTAGGCACTTCTGCCTAGGGGCTTGTCCGCACATGCATGGCCCTAGAACCTGGAAGTGTCAGCCTTATTGTGGCTGAAATTATAACATTCTACCCTTTTGTTTATTATAAATTTTGGGGAGTTTGAGGTCTTTAATGGGTGGGAATGGGGCGTTGTAAGGTCTCTCTTGACGGCTTCCTGCTGACTTTGTGGGCATTAGAGAGTGGAGATGCTTGACCACGTCCTGGAGTGACTGATTACTTTTGTGTTTTTTTTTCTGGGCTCTGTGGAACTGGCTGGGTGGCAACTTGGACCTTGCAAGATGCTGGAAAGGCAGAGAATTATGTCTGGAAAAATTTTTAGATCCCGGTGATTAAGGGAGGAGAGTCCCAAGATGGAAGATAGAGGGTTTTTTTGGTGGGAGGGGGGTTGGAGGAGGGAATTTCCTAGGGGTTCCCAAGACCAAGAATGATAAGGGAAGAATTAAATGATACTTATTCTGGGCGAGTCTGATCCGTTTAGATAGGTCCAATTGGCTCCCTGGAGCTTCTGAAAAAATGTTTGAAAAGAAATTTTAGACATATTAAAAGCTTATGATTATGATGATATAGTGTTGGAATTGAGGAAGGTGGAAAGGAGGGAGGAAAAGAAGGGGAGAATTATTAGAAAGGGAAATTAATTAGACCCCTTAATGTTTTACCTGAAACAAATTTTAAGGCACTTGTTTTCCTTCAGCATCAAATATTCCCTTAACATCCAGGTCACACTGCTGCAGTCAGTGATAAACCTGTTATGGTAAAGTCTGTTTTGTGAGATTTTGGAGTTTGGGGCTGGGAATGTCCCCAAACTCATTGTTTCTTACCATCTGGGCTTTTAGCAATCCTTGTACCTCCAGCTCTATGTTTGATGATGGTCCCTGTAGTAACAGCTGAGTGGTTAATCTGGAAATTTAAGTATGACTTTGGAGATATAGAGAAGCTGGTAAAGCAGGTAGGAGAAAGGGAGAGTATATGAAGTTTTTAGCACAGGATGGTTGAGTATGCTGATGAAACTTATTTTTCTGGAACTGGAGAAAAGGTGGCTGATCTTGGTGTCCTCTGGAACTTAAGGGAACAGAGCCCTGTTTAAGTTACCATATCTGAGGGGGTATCTTGAACTGGAAGAGTAAAAGGTTTAAGGTGAGACAGGTGGATCCAATGAGGGAGTCCCTCAAGCTTGACAGCTGTGGGAGTTATAAGAATTACTTTAAAGGGGCCCTGCCATTTAGGGTAAAGGGTGAGGGGCATTGGTCTGGGGGAGAGAATGGTACCTGATCTCCTATTTTAATCAGCAGTGGGCATGAATTGGCACCTGGTTGAGGTAATGAGTAGTTGGTAAAATCCCATAATAGGGAGCAAAGATAGGATAACAGCAGAGTAAGCAGGTGATCAATAAGGGGAGAGGTTTTAGGTGAGAGGCCAGAGGTTAAAACTGGCCACACATACATGAGTTCAAAGGGCAAGATGGAGGGGTTTTTTGCAGGGGAGAGCCCTAAGCCTAAGAAGGGCCAGAGGCAAAAGTTTTACCCAGTCAAGGTGAAGCTCCTGTGACATCTTAAAAAGAATTTTTTTTGTTTGTTTGTTTGTTTTCGAGACAGGGTTTCTCTGTGGTTTTGGAGCCTGTCCTGGAACTAGCTCTTGTAGACCAGGCTGGTCTCAAACTCAGGAACAGTTAGTTTGTTTTACCTTCCCTGAAGACTAAAGATGGTATGGCCTCTGCCCCCAGGGGGTATGTTGCATTTGTTTGGTGAACCTCGTCTGCCTGTAGTCTGGCTTGCTCCCAAACTCGCCTGCGCTCTTCAGGAAGTAGGTTATTAGATAGGGTCATATAGATATCATGAAAGGTGAGATTATAAGACTGGGACTTAGAGCTTAGATAGTAAAAGACTTGGATATAAGGAAACTCCTTCTGTTTGCCTGTGCAGGGACAGTAGTTAGAAAGCTCCCATAGAATATCGGGATCAAAGGTGCCACTTTAAATTGTTATCTAAATTGTAAGGAGGTCATTTTTTGAACAAAGATGGACAAGTATGGGAATTTGTAAGTAGAGCATTAAGGCCTGGGGTTTTAGGGCCTCTAAAAGGCATCGCAGCAGGGAGGCTGGATTGATGGTCTTGGATGGCTTGCTACCCATAGCTGAAACCATGAAAACAGCGACACCACAAGGCTTATAGGGGGACATCTCCCCTATATAGGTGGGCTGTGAAATGGCGGCGAACACCGCAGGGCTTGTAGGAGAGCATCCTCTATCTACAGAGGGGTGTTAAATCCTGACTGGCTCCAGTCAGGCCATCTTGGAAGCCAGAGAGGCCATGTTGGGGACCACTGACCAGTGGTTCAAAAAAAAAAAAAAGAAAAGAAAAAGTTTTTTTAAAAAAGGAGAAAGAAAAATCTGAGGGACCCTGGGACCCCAGTCGCAGGAGGACTGACCCCAGGTGGTCCAAACACGGTTTTAGCTAAGGGAAGCAATACAGAGCTGAAGGTCAGTGAAAGGCTCAACCATAGTCATCAAGGCCATGGTTGGGGGCTGTCCCCCCATTTCTAGGAACACCAGAAGATTGCCAGGAGCTCAACTGTCAATTTATTCAGTTCAGAGAAACTGTTAAGCTGACCAGAATGGGGGAAACTCATCAATTGAAGCCTGTGGTATGTGTAAAAATTGCGCTCAGGCAGATGGAACACATGGTTGTTATGGAAAAAAATACCCAGTTCTGGATCTCAACTCCTGAAAGAGACTCGGGGTGGGAGAGCCTCCCGAGTTTCACTGCACCAATGAAATAACATGCAACAAATCCTCTTAGGAGGGGGCATGTACAGGCCTAGGGAAGTCAGCGTGCAGAGGGGAGGAGATGGGGTGAGTAGATAGGGGTTGGGATGAGGGGAAAGGTGGAGGAAACAGGAGAAGGGGAGGGATTGGTATGTAACTGGGATTGGTATGTAAAATGAGAAAGGATAGGTTTTTTTTTTATTAAAAAAAAAAGACCAAAGAAAAGTTTTGAAGAGTCAAAATAAAACCAAGGATTTGTGAGATTAGTGGCAATAGAATAGTCCCTTAATATGCTGTATTTATCTCAATTATTCTGATATCAATAAAAACTTAGGAGTCAGATATTGTGAGGGGGGGGAACATAATAGATTCAAAAAATCAGTGGAGGAATGATCAGCTAACCCTAACTAACCATAATTCACAGATTGAAAAGGCCATGAATCTCTCTGAGCCCCTCCCTATATCTCCCTGTGAACTCCTTTCTGGGTCCCCTAAAACCTTTATGGCAGATTCTGGTCAGCTAATTACTGATTCTGCCCTCTGTAGGCACAGTTTTCCTGTGCTGGCAGACACTCTCAAATAACCACTCAAAGTCTTCGTTGTAAATGCTCTGCCTATAGCTCCTGGTTAACCCATATTTCTTATCTATCTTTGTTACGTGGTTCAGTACCTTTTCTCAATACAACATGCCCATCTTGCTTCTCTGTCTCTGCTCTCAACTTCTGACTCTGTTCTTCTCATCATTCTCAATTTAGCTCTCCTGCCTAACTTTACCCTATTCAGCTATTGACCAGTCAGCTTCTTTATTAAACCAATCATAGTGATATGTATCCACACAGTGTAAAGGAATATTCCAAACCCTCTGATTCAAGGTAAATTTTATTGGCAGTATCAGTGAGAAAAAATATCCTACAAGAATGGTTTCCATTTTTCCTTCAGTTAGTCCCAATTTCCATTTTTTATTGCATGTATTTTTTACCATCTGTTTCCCAATGTATTTAAGATCTCTTGCTTCTTTCTCATGATCACTATTAATACACATATAAACACATGCCTATTAATATACAGTTTTATATATATATGTTTAAATCTAGATTCCACATACGAGAGGAAGCATTTGTTACCTGTCTTCTAAGACAAAGCTTACTTAATGTAATGATTTCAATTTATATTCATTTCCTACAGAAGTCATGACTCCATTTTTTCCTTATGGCTAAATAAAATTTTATTGTATACATGTGCCACGTTTTCTGTTCATCTCTTGTTCCCTTGGCTATTGTGAATGACACAAGAATAAACATGAATGGACAATAATTGTGGTGTGATAGAGTCCTTCCAGTATATGCTCAGAATTGGCACAGCTGAGTCGTACAGAAATTCTGTTTGATTTTTTTTTTGAGTAATATCCATACTTATTTCCATAGTGGCTGAAAATGGTTACTTACATCTCTTCCCCAGGATCCTCTTCAGCATTTGTTGTCATTTGTTTTCTTGATGATAGCCATTCTGACTGGGCTGGGATGGAATTGAAGGGTTTTCATTGACATTTCCTTATTGACTAGAATGTTGTTTACTTTTTAAAGCTTTTATTGGTCATTTGTGCTTTTTTCTAGTGAGAACTTACTGTTCATTTCATTAGGTCATGTACTGATTAGGTGATTTGATGTTTGTTTTTTGCTATTCTTTCTGTATGCCCAATATTAATCTGCTATCTAAAGTGTAGTTGACAATGATTTTTTTCCTCTAGACTTTTTCACTTTGATTGTTGCTCCTTTGTTTTGTGGAAGCTTTTTAACTGAAAACATTTCAACATACAGGTGTGAGCAAGAGTTTTCTGAGAACTCCAAGAACACAGAAATCAATCCTAAGAATTGGCAAATGTGAATCTGTAGAATTAGATGGCTTCTAAATAGTTTAGAAATGTTTGTTCTTCCCAGTCTCCTTCATTCAAGCACTTCTTAAAACATTGTGGCTTGTCACCCTTCTCCCTCAACAGAATTGTTAACATATGTGAACGAGGGCTCAGATTTTGTCATACCCAGATGAGTGTTCTCCCTCACAGGGCTAGCAAAAAAGAAAGGTAAAGTTAAAAACATCTAAACACACATACACATAGAGTTGTCTCATCTAATTAAAAACTTTTTTATTAAAAATTTATTTAATAAAACTAATTTTTGTTTTGTATGTTCTAAATAGTTCTTACAGCTCCATCCTCAGATGTTTCTGCTCAGCACAGATGAAAGTACAGTCAGTCTCCCGAGGAACCATTTGACCCAGGCCCCATCTGATCTCCAAAGGAGCCATGAGCAGATTCTACAAACACTTGCTTCAGAACCTCCAGGGTTAAGCGATAACACCAGCTGCCCCCATTGGTTTGATATCAATGATTCCAAAGTCCAGCCAATCAAAGAGAAAGCTATCACACAGCAGTTCCAGGGTAAAGAAAGTGCCTACATGCTGTTTTATCGGAAAGCCAAGCTGCAGAGGCCCTCAGAAGGTATGGGAGAGAAGTGTTCTGATTTGTTAGTAAATCCAACAGATAAGCTTTCAGTGCTGCCTGAAGTTGTGCCTTTTGAAGAGATGGTTTTGTCTAGGTATCCTTATATATTTTAAAACTAATACTTAAGAAGTCTGTTGTGTCAAATGAAAATCTCTCAGCTTATCATTTACGTTTTCCTTATGTCTTTATTTAAGCGGAAAATCATACTTTATTTTTTTAGTTTGTCATTTTGTGAGAAAATGTCTTAGATTCCACACACACACTAATAGTTAGATTTCTCAAAATTGAATTTTCTTGGATATTGTTATATGTCCAACTTGAGTGCAGTTGCCCAGTTTTTATGCTTGACTCTGTCATTCAGCCACGTGTTGCCTTTGAACAGTAAGTGGTCTTGTTTTCTTTCCTTTTTATAGTCCTGTCTGTTCTCTTTCCCCAAAGTATTATGTTATTAAGCAGTTGAAATATATTTAAAACTCTCCGTTGAACCTTCTGAGAGAGCTCCTACCTTGTAATTTAGCCATCCCCACCTCATCATAATAAAGAGTATTTATAGTAGAAACTGTCACCGTGAGTAAATCAGTAAGATGGTCTAATCCCTACAGAGTTCTCTCAGAAGTTAAAAGCTTCTGAATGTAGTGGTTTACACCTTTAATTCCAGGACTTGGGAGGCAGAAGCAGGCAAATCTCTCTGTGAGTTTAAGGCTAGCATGATTTCATAGCAAACTTCTGGCCAGCCAGGGTTATTTAGTAAGACCCTATTTCACAAAAAAAAAAAAAAAAGAGAGAGAGAGAGAGAGAGAGAGGAAGGAAAGAAGAGCTTCTTAGATTGGCAGAGCTATGATTGCCAGTAAGGTGATGTTCTTAGAAAATGGGGATAATGATCCTTTTTATAAAACAGTTATTAATTTGCATGAGAATTTTTTAAAATTAACTTTCTAGATCTTGAATATACATGACAACTGCTAGCCAGAAAGGCTTTGTCTTTGAAAGAAGGAAAAAGAGATCCCAACCTAGTGAAATATTCCTGTGATCCCAGTTACTCAGAAAGTGAGACAAGAGGATTACAATTCAATGTCTGACTGGTCAGTCTAGTAACTGCAGCCTAGTGGGCTTCAAATCAAAGTGGAGCAAGAGAAAGGTGTAGTAGATGAATACTTAATATTTTGAGGTATTTGTTGCCATCGTTATCTTTATAATCATGACTAGTTAGAAATCACCTTATCTGTCTTAATTATTGCTATGAAGAGGTACCATGACCACAGCAACTCTCATAAAGAAAAACATTTATTTGGAACTGGCTTACAGTTCAGAGATTTAGTACATTATTATCATGTTGGATAGCATGGTATCATGGAGGCAGACATAGTGTTGGAGAGTAAGAGTTCTGCATCTTGATAGGCAGGCAACAGGAAGAGAAAGTGACAATGGGCCTGGCTTAAGCATTTGAAACCTCAAAGTTCACCCCAGTGACACACTTTTTCCAACAAAGCCACATACACACACAGCCTAACAAGTTCACATCTTCTAATCTGCCATTCCCTGGTGACCAAGCATTCAAATCTATGAGTCTGTGGGAGCCATTCTTATTCATATCACTACAATATTTTAACAGAAAAAGGTTAGGGACTAGAGAAATGGCTCTGTGGTTTAGCCCCCTGACTGTTCTTGAGAGGATCTGGTTTGAATCTCAATCCCTCACATAATGACTCAGCTGTCTCCAACTCCAGTGCCAGGGGATCTCACACCCTCTTCTGGCCTCCCAGGGCACCAGGCACATAGGTGTACAGAGACATACATGCAAGCCAAAAATATCATGAACATTAAGTAAATATTTTTTTCAAAATAAAGAAAAATACTAGATAATTATGCTACTTCTTAAGTACGCTGCTGTCCATCGCATATTTAAAAGCCTGTGGGAATATGAAGAGAAAAAACAAGCTACCACTTTGCTGACCACATCTCAGTTCTTATAAAATATTGGTATATGTGGGTGATGCCTTGGGGTGAAACTACAGGTAGTACCCTAAAATACTTTGACACCGGTCATGGTGGCTCATACATATAATTCCAACACCTGGAAAGCGCAGGCAAGAAGATTGTAGTGAGTTCAAGACCAACCCAAGTTACATAGTTTCAGGCCAACCCAGGCTGTAGTAGGATGCTTTATCCAAAAAAAAAAAAAAAGATTTCTGGAATTTGTATATTCACCATATGTGTTCTTGGGTTCCCTGGGAGGCCAGAAGAGGTCATTGGATCCCCTAGAACTTGAGTTACAGAGGGTTGTTGGATACCACATGGGTATTGAAAACCAAACCTGGGTCTCTGGGAAGAGCAGCCAGTTAAGAACAGCTCTTAATTGCTGAGCTACCTCCATTCCTAATTTCTGAGTTTTTACAGTAACCAACTGATAAATTTATAAAGGGACAAAACTAGTGGATGTTCTTTAAATAACAACAATAACAAAAAAATGCTCAAAGAGAGTTGAAACAATGAGATTCTTCTAGATCAATTTTAAAAAAATTATTTCTCATGGTTTTTTGTTTTGTTTTATCACTCATCGGACAAAACTAAGATTGAGAGATAAATCTGTTTTCGCTTAGCTGTCATTAGTCAATGATGGTGTTCCTGGATTCCAGCACAGTTGTGTGTGTGCATGTCTGCCTGCATTCACATGTGCATGTATGTATGTACACCCATGTGCATGCACGTATCTGAGGGCATCAGACCCCTGGAGTTGCAGGCAGTTGTAACTACCTGAAGTGATAAGAACCAAACCCCAGTCGTGTGCAAAAGTAGGAAGCACACCTAACTTCTGAGCTATCTCTTCAGCCCCTCAAACTTGTTTGAGAGAATGTCTTTCAGTATATCCCAAGTTGGCCTCCAACTTAAGATGCTTGTGCCTCAGCTTTTCCAGTGCTGGGATTACAGGTGTGTATTAACACACCTGACCTCAGATTTTCATCCTGCCTCTAGCAACCCAATTTTGTTTAGTCAAAACAAATTAATGGACAGTTTTGTTCACAGCTCGAGCCAATCCAAGATACAGGGTTCCGTGTCATTTGCTGAAGGAAATGGATGCAGCCAACATTCAACTGCAAATGAGAAGGTAGTTTGAATACATTTGGTATTTGGGTAGAGTTTCTGGAAAATACTAATCAGTTTGGGACATAAGCATTCAATGTGGAAGTTTATCAAAATATGTGTACCTACCAACTAGTTATAGTAAAGATACTATTTATCCATATAAAAGTGAGTAATAATATACAGTAACCATTGCTAAGAAAGGATCAGAGCCTAAAGAGTCTAGAGAAATTTACAAGCATGCAGTTGAACTACAAGAATTGTGTTTTAGCCTGGCCAAATTATTCCCTCAGTTTTAAGTAGTTGCAAGAACTAACATATAGTGACAGAAGACTAGAGGTAGGTTGATTGCAAAAAGGCTTAGTGTCAGTCTGGGCTGGAATGGCTGGGCTAGAGTGGTGGCTTAGTGGTTAAGAACACTGGCTGCTTTTCCAGAGAACCCTTGTTTAGTTCCCAACACCTACACTGTGCACAAATGTCTGTAACTCCTGCTTTACAGGATCTGTGCTTCTGGCCTCTGAAGATACTGCACATGCATGGCCCTGCGTGTTCGTGTGTGTGTGTGTGTGCACACATATATACACACACACACATACACACACATGTATACATGTAGGCAAAATACCCAAAATAAAGCTTTAAAATAACTGAAGGCTTGATTTGAGAACATGGCTAACCTTGGACTCTGGAGACTGTTGTGCTGCTGTATTTGCTCTCCAGTGGTGTCAGCAGAGTGAAAAGATGTTTCTATAATCCCCTTGGGTGTGGAAGGGGGAGATAATGTAGCAAGCTGTGTTCAGAAATTTTATCATGGACTTGTAGCTGGAGTGAAAATAGCAGATCCAGTGAATGACAGACCAAGATCGATGAAACTCTCCATAAAAGCTAAAACATGTTAACATGTTTAGCATTGAAACATGTTAAATACAGAAAAAAAAACCTGTGTCAGTGACCTAGGTTAGCAGTTGCAATTTAAGAAAAACAGCCAGGCGATGGTGGCGCACGCCTTTAATCCCAGCACTCGGGAGGCAGAGGCTGACGGATCCCTGTGAGTTCGAGACCAGCCTGGTCTAAGGAGCTAGTTCCAGGACAGGCTCCAAAGCCACAGAGAAACCCTGTCTCGAAAAAACAAAACAAAAAAAAGAAAGAAAGAAAGAAAGAAAGAAAGAAAGAAAGAAAGAAAGAAAGAAAGAAAGAAAGAAAGAAAGAAAAACAAAACAGCAAAAACTAAAACTAAAGTCCTTAGTATGGCCATTGAAAAATTGAATGTTCCTCTTGACCAGCTTAGAATGCATCTGAAGTACTGAGTCTGGTGACAGCCTCCTTCCAGCCCAGCACTGATCATTCTGCTTAGGAATACAAGTTTGGTGCCAGGCTTTGAGTCAATTGAGTGCAGGCAGAAAGGAACAGGAAATAGCCATTCACTCAGGATTTCAGCCTGGAAACAGACACTGGGAAGGATCTTCTAACAGCTGTCAGCATCTTCTGAGAAAGCCCTAGGAGCCTAGTGGAAGTTAGGAATCCCCCTGTGAACATGTGTAGGCATCCAGCATTCTGTCCGTGGGAGTGACGGCACTGGAGATGGCTAACAGTGCTTAGTCTCTGAGAACAGTTATCTTAGAGTCCATGATGCAGTCACACTGAATGTGTGCTATGTGTTGAAAAGCCAAAATGAATCATTTTGGCAGAAGAAAAAGATGTTACCACAGTAGAATAAAGAGCTTGCTTGTATGGTAAGGCAAATATTTTTTGGTTTGAGGTAGAATATTACAAAAACATCATGTATGTATGTTTTCTTATGTCTCTAAAGGGCAGAATGTGACTCTGCAAACAATAATTTTGAATTGCATCTCCATCTGGGTCCTCACTACCGTTTCTTCAATGGGGCTCTTCATCCTGCAATCTCTCAGACAGAAAGTGTGTGGGATTTAACCTTTGATAAAAGAAAAACTTTAGGAGATCTCCGTCAGTCAATATTTCAGGTAATTCTTATTTTTCTCTTAACAGAAACATTAAAGTCCATTTCGACAGACTGTTTCCACTTCATTTTATTAAGCGACAACTTTTCCAAAGCTCCATAGGAAAATCCTATATCTTCTAATGCATAACAGGATAAACCAAACCTTCTCTGTGATTTTGCTGTTGTTGTTCTTTGTTCAGTTGGTTGAGCAGTAGGTTTGATTTGGTTTTAGATAGTATCTCACTATAAAGACCAGACTGGACATGAAACCACAATCCTCCCGTATCAGCCCCCTAATTACTGGGATCACAGGTTTGTGCCACCATTGCTGGTATTTCTAAGTCTTCAGAAATGCTTTTTTGTGTATTTTTCAGCAGCTTTTGAGGTGACTAATTGAGCCTGATAGATGACAAAGTAAAGTTGTCTCTACTTTCAGGAAATAAATGAAAGAAAATTGCTTTTCAAAAGAAATAAGAGGAAATGTTGAGCCTAATACTTAAGAACCACTGAACAAATGAAGATAACTAGTTTTGTATTCTCTGGCGTTAGGTTGCTTGACTGCTAGTGCTCATATTTGTTGTTCTGGTGTGAACATGCTAGGCACGCGTACTAAGTAGATCCTTTTGTTAGATTTAGCTCGTGTTTCTGTGGTTTTGAGATGGTATCACTATAGCCCATGATGGCCTCAGACTCACAGTAACCCTTCTGCTTCAGCCTTCTGAGTGTTGGATTTACAGGTGTGATTTACCACACAGGGGTTTTCATCTAGTATTCATCTCCAGATCATTTCTTTGCCTGTGTTTCAGTCACAGGACAGTGGAGATGCTCCTCATTTGTATGTATGATAACTTTCCTAAACATTTATTTTGGCTCTTCATTCAGCCTCACCAGGGCAAACCAGTTCCATTCTGGAAATAAAGAAATTATATCTTACAACATCTAATGTTGCATATGCACAGACATCTAGTTGGCATGGTAGGGCTAGGACCTTCTAGCTGGTGTCCTGCCCTTACCCTCACTATCTTACCCCACACTACTGCCTGATCAAAGGATTTAGAAATGTAAATTCTTGCCAGGCTTAGTGGCACGTGTCTATAATCCCCATATTTTTAAGATGCAAACAGGAAGATCAAGAGTTCAAGGTTGGCCTCAACTACACAAGAAGTTTGAGACTCTTTTTTTTTTTTTTTTATTGAGACTCTTATCTTAAACAGGAAGAAAAAGAAGAAAACGTAAATTTAGGGCAAGGGTACCCAAAAAATAATTTAAATGAAATCTCTAAAAATTTGTATCTATCACCAAAATTACTAGCTTTTTCTTTTCACCTAAGAAAAGCAAACTATTATCTTTCTTTCTTCAGGTGGTTTACAGGCAGTGTACATGCTGCTTCAGTTGCCCCTTAGAATCCTGTATATGTCTGAACTGCAGTAAAGTTCATTTCTGAGTCACTTCTGGCAGATTAAAGCCCAGAGACTTGGGGCTCTGACTTGTCTCCTAGGTACTGTGCTCTCTTTTCTCTGCTGTCTAGTATTTCAAGCACACATCTCTGCAAACTGTTACCTCAGATATAAGCTGCTGATGAGGGACCAGAAAATTGGCAATGTAAATGCCTCTTATAAACATCTTCTAATACAACATGCCTTGGCTTTTTACAAGAAATATCTTACAATGTTATGAAGAAACCTAGAATAGAAATCTCGTTCTGATATTAATCCGGTACAGTTCCTACAGTCCCTGGCTCAGATGTAGGAACTTAATAAACCTCTGGCCATCTAGTATTTAACAGATCCTATGCTTACAGCGAAGGGGAGAAAGGGGGCTGGGTTCAAACTCTGGTCCTCATGCAAGCTAGGCAAATACTGTACCACTGAGCTACACTCCAGCCCAAAATAAAAGCGACATTTTTAATTTAGAGTAGGGCCTTCCTTTCTAGCACCCTGGAGCATGCATGTGGGCTGGAGCCAGTGTTGCTTTTCTAAGCAAAACCATAGCTCTTTGGGGCAGAAATTCAGAGGCTGGCTTGTTGAGCAGTTTGCTTTCTAAGAAAAGCAGTCCTTACACTTGAATAAGATTGTCTAGATGGCTATTGGGGTTTTTCCTTTTGCATCTAAATTCTTTAGTCCATAATGGATGCAGTCAACATCTTTGGGTTTAAATAATTTCTCAAATGATATTTATTTACTGGTGTTGGTCAGGACTTGTACTACTCACATGTTGGATGGAGCTCATTGTTTTCCCACTCTTAATATTCTTTAGCTATTGGAATTTTGGGAAGGAGACATGGTTCTTAGTGTTGCGAAGCGTGTGCCAGCAGGACTTCACGTGTACCATACCCTTGATGGTAAGATCAATAAGGAACACAACTCATTTTATGTGACATCTTAGGGAAACTTACTTTGTCAGTCCTTCTCTTCCTCCTACATTTTTTTAAATGCTTTTATCTCTCTTTCTGTGTGTGTGAGAGAGAGAGAGACAGACAGACAGATAGACTGGAGCCTTTGGAAATCAGAGGACAACTTTCAGGAATGGATTCTTTGCTTTTACCACGTGGGTCCCAGAATGGAGCTCAGGTCATCAGACTGTCAGCAGTGTCTTCCCACTGAGCCATCTCAGCAGCCCTTGCAGCTTTTGACTGCATAGATTAGGGTAATATTGTCAATTTAAAAAAACAATCTGTCCATCCTCCCAATATGGAATTTTTTTATTATTTTTTTAAAAAAGAGAACAAACTATTTTCATTATACATATCAATCTCAGTTCCCACGCCCTCCCCTCCCATTCCCTCTACTTACCTCTGCCCCACCCCCACCCACTCCTCAGAGAGAGTAAAGCACATTGCTTTGGGGAAGGTCCAAGACCCTCCCTACTATATCTAGGCTGAACAAGATATACATCCAAAGAGAATAGGTTCCCAAAAAGCCAGTACAAGCAGTAGAGATAGATAAATCCTGGTGCCACTGCCAGTGGTCCCTTAGTCTGCCCCAGCCATGCAACTGTCAAACACATTTAGAAGGACTAGTTAGGACCTATGCTTGTTCCTTCCTTGTCTGACTGGAGGTGAGCTCCCATTAGCTCAGTCAGGTAGACTATTTCAGTGGGTGTCCCCATCATGGTCTTGACCTCTTGCTCATATTCTCACTCCTCCCACTCTTCAACTGGACTTTGGGAGCTCAGTCTAGTGCTCCAATACAGGTCTCTGCCTCTGTTTCCATCAGTTGCTGGATGAAGGTGCTATGGTGATATTTATCAGTCTGACCGCAAGGCCACCATCCTACCAATTCTTGAGAAAAATATTTTTATATAATTTATATATAACTGTATAATATATGTATGATTATTTATTTACATATAATATATAACCACAAATGATTGAGAAAATTATTTAAAACCACTAAAATTTTATTTATGTGACTTTGTTTTGCCCACTCAGCTTCAGATTATGTAGCAGACAAAAGCAACTCGTAAGAGTTTAAAAGGCACTTATGTCTCTGAAATAACAACAAACTGTAGGGGCTGGAGAGATGGCTCAGCGGTTAAGAGCATTGCCTGCTCTTCCAAAGGTCCTGAGTTCAATTCCCAGCAACCACACGGTGGCTTACAACCATCTGTAATGAGGTCTGGTGCCCTCTTCTGGCCTTCAGGCATACACGCAGGAAGAATATTGTATACATAATAAATAAATATAAAAAAAAAACCCAACAAACTATATGAGAACAGTGATGCAGTAACATTTGGGACTCTACTTTGCCAAATATTGTGACAACTGTCCCCTAGAGCAGATTGGTGGTGATCTGGTGTCATTTGGAGTCTTCTCCTGATCTCAGGTGACATGGGCCTGACTGTTGATCTCTATGTACCCTCCTGTCCTGCAGCTGTGCTCACAGAACCATATAATGGTCCAGATAAAAGCAATATAAAATACTAGAAATAATAAAATGAAATAATTACTGTTTTTATGGGTTTTCCTTAATTAGTGCCTTTTCAAATACACATTGGAAAGTTGTAGCTCTCTTTAGTTTAGCTGCATTTGGCAGTCAGGGAGAATGAATTGACTCTCATCGTTCTAGGAGATGAACTGACACTGGGTGAAGCTGAAATTGCTGATGGGGAAGATATCTTTGTATGGAATGGAGTAGAGGTAAGAAAAATGGCTGAAGAAATATTCATGATGATTTAGGGTGTTTGAAAATTCCGTTGAAAAGCTAGGGGTATAGCCTGGTTGGTAGAGTGCTTGCCTAGCATACAGAAAACCTTGGACCAAGCCCAGTCCCCAGCACTACGTAAAACCAAAGTATGATAGTCAGCACCCAGGAAGTAGAGGCAAGGAGATCAAAGTTCAAAGTTATCATTAGCTACATAGCAAGTTCAAAGCCAGCCTGGGCAACATGAGACTATGTCTCATTCCAAACAACAACAACAAAAAAAGTCATTATAATGAAATTTTATTCAGCTTGCAGTTATTCATTAGAAAATTATTGTAATGAATTTGGTGTAATGAACACATGTGATTCCAGCACCAGGGGAGCCTAAGACAGAAGAATTGCTTAAGTTGAAGGGTAGCCTAAACTACATAGTGAGTTTCAGGCCAGCCTAAGATATGTGTCTCAGAAATCATGAGGGAGGTGCAAGGGGGAAAGGGAGGAAAGGAAACTGCTGGACTGTTCAGTACTCTTGAGGTCCAGTCAGCGGGAGTTGTTAGAAAAAGAAATATTTTGATGGCAGAGGAGGTGGTTCCATAGGTAAAGTGCTTGAGTACCTGGACCCATGTAAAAAAGCTAGGTATGATGACATGTTCTTGTAATTCCAGCACTGAGGAGGTGGAGATGGACGTGTTACTGGGGCTACTGGCCAGCCAGCTTAGCCTGCTTGGTGAGATCTAGGTCAGTGAGACACCCTGTCTCAAAAAAGAAAAGAAAGGACACCCAAGATTTTCATCTTCTCTGCACACACATATGCAAACATGTGTGTTCAACACACACCTGTACATACAAATGCACACACATAACAGTAGTTTATTAAGCATCTCCATTTTACCAGACTGTATGTCACATGCTAGCTGCAGAGGTAAGTTAGTCAACAATGGCTTTCTTGTGTAAATAACTGCACCATAGCTGTATAGATGGGAAGGGGTGTGTCCAGCACTGCTGAGGTAGGGATGACAGAGAAATGAATGTTGTCCCAGAAAGGAGTGAGGAACATATCAGCTGCTCTGTGGCCTGTCCTTGTCCTCTGAGTTTCCAGCAGCTCATCACCACCATTTGACAATTCATAAAATCCTACCTTCAAGTCAGAAAAGATGAGTAAGAGAAATTTTCAGCATAAAATCCAAAGTCATTCTTTCAGTACTTAAGAGGCAGTGTGAAAAAAAAAAAAAACTATTTCACTTGGGAAAATGCTGGTTGTGCTACAAGAACAGGCTTTTGCTGTGGTAGGGTGTTTTTTGTAATTTGGCAAACAAACTTCACTAGTGCTTGTGTTGGTGTTGCAGGTTGGTGGCGTCCAGATTCAGACTGGTTCCGAGTGTGAGCCTCTGCTGCTACACGTTCTTCATCTAGAAACAAGTGGTGAAGGCTCCACGTGTGAGCAGTTGGTGGAGTCGCCACATGTCTTTCCAGCCAATGCAGAAGTGGGCAGTGTGTTCACAGCCTTGGCCGTCCCAGTAGGCGTCATCCTCACAAACAGTGTGGAGTCTGAAGATGGGGAGTGCTGGACTACTATTCCCAAAGAAGACATGAAGAAGACATTCAGAGAACAGGGTCTCAGAAATGGAAGCTTAATTTTGGTTCAGGATTCAGACACTGATGATAACAGGTAGCTCACTAAAAAGAGAAAGGGGGAGTACTTACTTTCTTTTTTTTAACTCTTTTTATTTATGCTATGTGTCTTTTACATCATGTGTCTTGATCCCATTCATTTTCTCATCCCTTCGCATCTGCCCTCTGCCCCCTGCCCCAAAATAAAAACAAAATTTAAGAGAAAAAAGGAAAAAGATTAAAAATCTCATCATAGCATCTGCAGTGTGACACAGTCACACAGTAAAACTCTTTGTGCACACATCTTTACCTGCAAGTGTTCAGTGCAGTCATTGGTCTGGTTCAAGGCCTCTGGTTTCTATTATACTATTGATGCTAGGCCCTCACTGGGACTCCTCTTGGCTATCCTGTTGTTGCCCTGTGTTGCAGAGATCTTGCAACTTTGGGTCTGGTGCTCAGGTTCCTTCTTGTGCTCCAGCAGATCATAGATGGGGTAGATGTTGGGGCGGGCCAAGTCATAGCCCTGGTTCTGGGCATGGGCAGCTGCAGGATACTTTCAAAGTATCCTAGTTACAGCACTACCCAGTAGAACCCAGGAGCTCTATTTTAGTGTTAATCATGAAGTGGTCCTTTATTTCTAGCCATTGTTAAAGAATAATTTGTGAGTGTGCACATGCCATGCATGCATAGACATCTACCTGTAGAAGTCAAAGGACAACTCTGGTGTTGGTCTCTCCTTCCACCTTTTATGTAGGTTGCAGGGATTAAAGGCTTTTTGTCAGGATTGTGTCACAAACACCTTTATCCTTTCCTGCTGCACCATCCCCTGTTGCTTTGAGATAAGATCTCATGCCCTATTTAGCTGAGGCTAGCCTTTAACTCCTGATCTACACGTCTCTACATCCCAAGTTCTGGCTGTACCAGTTGTAGCTCCTAAAAACTATATTGAGGAATACTTGGGTTGTATAACATATATATCTGTTATAGAGATGTCCCTGAGTAGTAGATATATCTCAATTACTTGTCTATAACACAAAAATCCTATCAAGTGAGTTCTGATTGCATTATAAAACTAAAGTCCATTCTCACAAGGAAAAAAATTCATAGGACAATGCAGGCTTTCCTTGTGGTCTTCGCCATGACTTTTGGGAGCCATCTAGCCTTCCCAAAGGGACAGTTGCCCTGGAAATGCCCCTGGATTCTGAGTTGGAAGCCCTGAAACACTTCACCTCCTGTCCCCATGCTCATGTCAGTGCGTTTCTGTGTCAGTGTCAGGTGCTGAGAAGGAGAGCCTTGTGGCTCTTGTGGTCCATTTCAGGAGAGGCATCCCTTTTCCCTGCCTCACTTATAGGAGCGTGAACCATGTGCTCTTTATAAAAGCCAGTCTTCATTTAGTCAGACTGGGGAGATGAAGTAAGAACATCAGTGATCCTGGACCACTGCTGACTGTGCATCTTTGGTCACTGTTAGTGTCTGGTGACTTCCTTTTCTTGTAATTGAAATCATTGTTGGGAGGTTTGTATCTTTTTAAGCATACTAATGATCATCTTTTTGATGGATGGCTTGTCCTGCTTTCCCCACATATATTTGTAGACTCTATAAGCCTCGTTTGAAGGCTTCCTCCTTATGGATGTGGGCATCATCATTTGCCCAACTGTTCCTGAGTGAAGTGGTATGATCCACTGGTAAGGACAAGTACGCAGTCAGCTGCCTAGATTGTTTCCCAGTTTGCCGTGTGACCAACAGTGTGAGCTTAGACAAGATATCTCTCCTATCTGCTCAGTTTCTTCCATAAGATGAGGTGATAACTATTACCCACTTAGAGTGGAAGGACTGAAGAGCTAAGTGGTTACACACAGCAAGTGCTAAGTGTGGTGACATCTTTGCCATCATTATCCTCTTCCAGTTGTCCACTACTGTAAGGTAGTCTTCAGAAGACATTCTAAAACTTAGTTTATCTTCTGAGGTAGGGTATCAGAATGCAATAACTGGAATAATAAGTAGAAATGTGTTTGGGACAATAAGGTACCATGATCAAGGCAATTTATAAAAGAAAATCCTTAATTTGAGGCTCATGGTTCCAAAGAGTTAGAGTCCATGGCAGACAGACAGGCATGGCCCTGGAGTAGTAGCTGAGAGCTTAACAATCTTCTCCACACGAGACAGAGACAGAAACTGGGAACTGTGTGGGCTTTTACAATCTCAAACTTGTCCCCAGTAACACACCTCTAACAAGACCACACTTCCTAATCCTTCCCGAATATTTCTACCTATAGGGACCATTCTCATTCAAACCATTACATTCCCTAAAAGCCCTTCTGCTAGCCCATGTTTTTCTTCTTCCCATAGGAAGGTTTTGTTAGGATAAGATACTTTACTGCCAGTTGCTAACATAAAAAAGAAAATTCAAGGGGCTGGAGAAATGGCTCAGAGGTTAAGAGCATTGCCTGCTCTTCCAAAGGTCCTGAGTTCAATTCCCAGCAACCACATGGTGGCTCATAACCATCTGTAATGAGGTCTGGTGCCCTCTTCTGGCCTGCAGACATGTACACAGACAGAATATTGTATACATAATAAATAAATAAATAAATAAATAAATAAATAAATAAATAAATAAATATTTTTTTAAAAAAAAAAAGGAAAATTCACTGGGCAGTAGTGGTGCATGCCTTTAATCCCAGCACTTGGGCAGCAGAGGAGGGCGAGATCTCCAAGTTTGAAGCCAGCCTGGTCTACAGATTGAGTTCCAGGATAGCCAGGGCTAAACAGAGAAACCCTGTCTTAAAACAAAACAACTCTTCAATGAAATACAGACATATGATGTGTATGACAATATATATGTGTCACTTTTTTTGCACTGTAGGTCTACACATATATACAGCTGCTCTACTATTAAATCCAGATCCCAATGGGTACGCTTTTTAAAACTCTTCTAAAACTACCTTAGTGCTTCCTTGTAGGCAGACAACAGTTGACCGTTCTTTTATACAAGTGTCCCTTGAAGCCAGGTGTTAGTGGTACATGTCTGTCATTCCAGCACTTGAGATTGTAGGCCAGGCTTGACTACATGATGAGTAGGCCAGCCTAGACTGCGTAAGACCTTATCTCAAAAAAAAAAATGATAATTAGCCTTGAAAACAAGCACAGATCATTTAACTTGGGATTAGAGACATGAGAACCAGTTTTTGTAGATTACTGCCTGATCTTACACTAAAATGGTAGCTGATACTATGGGAGCAAGTCAGTGGAATGTGGTCCCTTTTCTTTAGTCATTTTAAGAGAAACATGCTAGTTTAGAAAAGTGATGCCCAGGGAAAGTGTTTTGTAAGGACTCACTCTTTCAATGCCCTTCTTTTACTTACAGTCTGTTGCCCAGACAAGGGAGATGGACCTCCAGTGTGGATGAGCTCAACTGGCTCCAAGTGAAAAATTTCTGCCAGTTAGAATCTGAAGAGGAGCAGGTTCAGATAGCCGTGACCACACACACAGTGAGTAGATGACCATTAGCCTGGCTGGCGGTGTCTGGCAACAGTTTATGAAAGAGTCAGTCTTTCAGAACAGCTGTGTCAATAGACGTCTTTAAGTCTTCCTGCCTTTATTACTGCGTATTTACTCATATCAGCCAGTGGCCTGTTTCAGAACAGTGTGTGCTCTTTTAAACTCCTAAGCCTAGAAGTCTACAGCTAGAATGTGGGGCTCGCCTTGGTGGCTCTTGGAATCCTCTTGATTTGATAAACACAAAGCGCTGTTGTCAAGGACTTTCTTTGCATTGTTTAAAGCACATATGTGTATGTGTAAATGCATATTTGTTATTTTTGGTTTTTGTGTTGCCAAGTTTTCATTTTTATCCTAAGTTACTCTATATATACACATTGTCCTACCTAAAACCAACTGCCCTTAGAAGGTATTCCTCCCGCTTCATTTGAAGACTATACTTCTAATTTTCTTAAAAATAATCTCAGGTTATTTATTTATTTACTTTTTTTAATTTATTTTTTTAACTTATTTTTTTATTTTGGTTTTTTGAGACAGGGTCTCTCTATGTAGTCCTAGCTGTCCTGGAACTTCCTATATAGACCAGGCTGGTCTCAGACTCACAGAGATCTACCTGTCTCTGGCTCATGAGTGTTGATATTAAGGGCATGTGCCACCATACCTGGGTAGGAAGCATATTTTTATATTGTTATTAGAATATTAATGATTTTTTCTATAGCAAAGTAAAAGAAACTAAGTTATTTTCTTTTATGTCATTTTATAGTTTCTTTAAAGTTTTTCCTTTACATGTTTATTTGTAGGTACAGGCAAGCATGTGGAGGTCAGAGAACAACCTGGAAGTTGGCTCTCTCTCTCTTACTATGCAGCTTCCAAGGATCAGACTCGGGTATTAGGCTTGACAGCAGATACTATCCCCCTGGAGCCTTCTTGCCAATCCTTGACATTATAATTTCTAAAGGAGCATTATGCTTATTGATATTCTTAGAAGAACAATGTAGGATCAGTGCACACTAGTATCTGATCCTAAGTGGAAAGTCTTGGTGATATCCTTTGTCACTTGAGTCTCTGCTGCTTGGCACCATGTGGGTTCTGGTGGAGGGTCAGGTACATGTTTTCTGACATCACTTTTACCTCTGAAGTTTTACCAGCATTCGATGCCCTAGGGGATATTGGCCTAAAGTGGGCTAAAAAGAAAAAAGAATCTAAAAGTAATTTAAGTATAAGCCATAGTCATCTTGGATTGCTGCTAATACATTTTTACACTGTGTTCTGGGGGCCCAGATCCATGCCCCATTGTGAGGAATGGGCCTGTCCACTATTTTTATTTCTTGGCTTTTACAGGTAAGTGGTTGTCTGTTTATTGCTTTCCGGTGAGACCTGTTCCTTTCATTTCCCAAGGTATCCTTTTGTTAACATCAGTTTGATGAAAACCTAACAGTTAGGATCTGTTCTGAGCTTTTGCTTTCAATCTTACAGAACAATGTCAGGGTTGGCTAAAAAAAGGTAGACAAAACAAATGTCAGATAATATTGCAAATGATCTCTGCGTATACACACTGATAATCTTCATTTTCATCATTTTCATCTCCATCCATTCAACCTATGCACAGTCATTAATTTATTTCTCTATTTTAGGTGGTGTTTGATATTCGAATTAAAGCCATTAAGGAATTAAAATTAATGAAGGAACTAGGTAATCATTTCTATTTGCTTTTTGGTTTTTAGCTTAATTTAATTTTTTATTGAAAAATATTGAAGAATACAAAAAATAATGAAATATCTCATACCTACCACCCAAAATGGACAAATGTTAATATTTTTTCATGTGTTTGTTTTTAATTGAAACATAAAAAATGTCCTGTGTCCTTCTCCCTTCCTCCCCCTCCCTTATACCTTTCTCCCATCTGACTCAAATGTATTCATAATGTACTATACATTACATACTTCGGTCTACTTACATGTTTATATAAATTTTATAGTGGGAAGTCTACAAATTCACTGTTCATTTAGAGTTCAATTTTAATGGCTTCATTGAGATATAATTTAGATAGCATAAAATCCATTCATCTTGAGTGTGTAATTCAGTGACAGTCACAAGTGTATGAATGTAGAAGATCACAGTGCAGTTTTGGAACATCACTCCAGAAACATCCACAGGCTTTTTGTGTCTGTCAGTTCACTTTGTGGACATCTCATGGTTCATAGATTTTTGTGTCTTACTTCTTGTTTCGCACACTAGTCTTTAAAGTCTGTCCATTATTTAGAATATTCCAGAGTTTGTCCCCTGTTGTCCTGACTGCCACTCTTAGTTGTGAGGGTGGCCACATTTCATTAGCCTTTTGGAGTAATGCTGTTGTACACTCTTGCACACTCATCTCCGTGTAGACATTTGCTCTCAAGGTTCCTGGATAGCTTTACAACATTATAATACTGAGAGTCATCTGGCAAATTTATGTTTAGTTTTATTAGAAACTGCCATACAGTCTCTGAAATATTTACCATTAGTAAATTAGTATTACTAATTTTCAAAGCATTAGTGTGTCAGGGTTACAGTTTCTCAAAGTCTTTGCTAATGTTTGTGATTGTCCCTTTTCATTATCAATTTACTAAGTATAAATGGGTATCTCATTAAATGCAAGAATTCAAAATTAATATGCAGGCATCCATTGAACTTTTATTTGTCAACAGCAGAAACAAAATGGATATCACAATCAAGAAAACTTTATTTATTTTTAATTGATTTTTATTGAGCTCTACGTTTTTCTCTGCTTCTCCCCTCCCTTTCAACTCTCTCCCAAGGTCCCTATGCTCCCAATTTACTCAGGATATCTTGTCTTTTTCTACTTCCCATGTAGATTAGATCTATGTATATCTCTCTTAGAATCCTCATTGTTGTCTAGGTTCTGTGGGATTGTCGTTTATGGGCTGATTTTCTTTGCTTTATGTTTAAAAAGCACTTATGAGTGAGTACATGTGATAATTGTCTTTCTGGGTCTGGGTTACCTCACTCAAAATGATGGAAAACTACTGTATTTATTTATTCGGGTTTTGTTTTGTTTTGAATAGGGTCTCCCTATATAAAACTCAGGATGGCCTGGAACTCAAAATCTCCTGTGTAGCCAGCCCCCTAAGTGTTAGAATTACAAGTGTTTGCCCTGATGTGCTTACTAAAAAACAATAATAATAGCATAAAATATCAAAAATATATTTGGAAAAATATATGCAGAATCTATATTGTGGGAACTAGAAAACATGTGGAAAGGAACTAAAGAACAACATATGAGTAAATGGAGCAGAGTGCCATGCTCACAAATCAAAAGACACCATATCGTTAGGAGTTTATCTCCCTAGAGTCAGTGTGTTCCCACTCAGTATCATTAGCAGCTTTAGTTTTTAGAAGGTATTTTCATGGAAATATAAAGAATTGAAAGTAACCAGGTGTGTTGGCGTTCAAAAGAGTTCCACAGTAGCCCAGAAATGGAGTATAACAAAGGTTTATTTATCTCTGGGGATAAACTCACAGAAAGAGTAGCAATCCACAGTCCTCTGCATGCGCTGGGAACTGGAACCAAACCCAGCAGCCAAGAGACCCACACGTGCTTTTCATCTGTATTTATAGTTCATGAGACCACGCCCAAAGTGGGCAGATATCTTAAAGGCTATTGGCTGAAGGAGTTCCCACAGCACAGGCGTGATTAGTCTCAGCACTTGGGAGACAGAGGCTGATGGATCTCTGTGAGTGCATGGTCAACCTGGCCTAAATATAACAAGTTCTAAACCAGTCAGGGTTTCATGGTGAGACATTGTCTCAAAAAATGCAACAACAACAAAAGCCCTAAAGTAGCCATAACAGCGTTGAGGAAGTGCTATAGTGTATGGCCTCAAGACTTACTCTTCATCATGTCTGTTGGTATCTGGAAAGATGCATAGGACATATTGATGTGTGTAACCCACTTTTATGTACAATGGACAAAGAATAGTTTTTGTGCCTTTAAGGCTGAGTTTCAAGAAGAAACCAGTGTACTATACACAAATTCTGAATCATTTGGCTTCTATATGAGCAAAAAGAAGTTCTTTTTTACCCTCCATCTTATAAAATATTAACCTGAAATCAATATAGAACAAAATGATAAAACTAAAGAATAAAATTTCTTGGAGAAAACATGCAAGAAAATCTTGGTGACTTTACTATATGGAAAGGATTTTTTTTTAAGCACACTCAAACCATAAGGGAAAAAAAATACAGAAAAAATGTAAATTATCCAAAGTAGCCATGACAAGTTCTCTTCAAAGGACATTTAAAAAATCAAGCTATGAACTAGGAGAAAAACTTATAAAACTTGTTTAGACTTGATACAGAGTTTACAGGAAGTACTTGTAACCCATACAGAGTTTACAGGAAGTACTTGTAACCCAATCAGAAGACATCCCAGCCCAGTTTGGGGAGACCTGCCTGTGAGTGAAGGATATTGTCAGTCTCCTGCAGCGAGGGATCCTCTCCACTTTATGAGCTAGACCCTGCTCTCTGTCAAAGCTCCTCTACTTTTCCCTACCCTAAAGCTATCTCTGTGGCACCTACAGTCGGGGCCTGCCTACCTGTGACCCCATTTGTCACCACTCTGTTTATTCACAGCAAACTGTGCAGACTGCTTTGTGAGTCCCTTGCACAAGCTCTCGTCTACCTGGAGACTCCACGCTTTGGTCTCTGAACTTTCTTGCCTTTTCACTCTTACCTTCTAACTTGAGCTGTTCATTCGTTCTTAGCTTAAACATTTTCTTCTCTCTCTGATCTTGCAGCCTCAGTCTTTTGCTTCACCCATAGCACCCTGTGCTCTGCAAACTGCCTTTTATTTGTGCCATTACCATCCACCTCTCCCATTAGATGAGGAGGCAGAGTCCATGGCGTCGGGCTTACCTCTGTATCATAGCTTCTAGCCTAGTGCCCTGGCACAAAATACATAGAAAATACTTGAGTGAAAATGAAAGCTGGTTTTCTTTGTTTGTAACTGAGATGAGGGCTTGTCTTTCTATGTTGCCCTGCTTCAACCTTGTATTTCTGGGCTTAAGCAACCCTCCTGCAGTAGGCCAAGTTGCTGACATGCAGTATCATACCCAGCAGGGACTGAAACAAATGATTTTGACAACATAGTATTTAAAACCTACTTTTTAAATTAGGAAAGTACTTTTATCTACTTCTTTATCAAGAAATTTGTACTTAAAATGTATTCCAGCTTCATAACAGCATAGTATACAAGATAGAAATCGGGAGTCTCAGGAAGAAAATGTGTTTTCACTCTAAGAAAGTTAGACCATTAAGCCTGTGCCATTCTTGCCCATTCAGAAGTCTTGGCAGGCCTTCCTTCTAAGTTCACTCCTTGCTTTGTAAGAATTCATTTTAGACCGAAAAGCTTAGTCTTTCCTCAGGATCAGGAGTCTGCATCCTCAGCAATGCATGCTGGCCTCGTGCATTTGTTAAGGATATTTGAAATGCAGGTGCTCTGCTTTGCACACTTGAAGTTTGCTTGAACGTCAGTTAAATCGTTCAGATTTCAGTGTCTTTGGCTAAAGCATAACCAGTTACTACTCTGCGTGTGCAAATGAGACCAGTCACACCCTCCTTTCAAGTCCAGGGGTGTTTGGCTAGTGCATGTCTCATTCGTTTCTGCACACACAGTAAAGTGTGTAGTTCCGTTACCTCTTCTCCTAGCTATTAGCTTATCTGACATCGTATAAGAATTGATCATGAAAGAAAGCACCCCAAGAAACTGAAGTCACCATATAGAAGCAGCTGCTGTCCACAGGAATGGTGACATAGCTGTCACTAAAGGCCCCAGATATGCAACAATGTAACTTGTGAAAGTAAACTTAGTGACCTATGTGAGGATGGTAGTTGTGACAAAAAGTGCAAAAATATCCCAGAGGAAATGATGTTGGAGAAAGACTTCACATTGAAAGAGCTCTCAGAGCTATTTCCTGACATTAGACATAGAAATAATCCTAGGAGCTGAGCTCAACTCAAGTCCAAGTATTTGCCAAGGAGCAGGAAAACTGCTCCTGCCCCACCACCAGCTGCCCCCGAGGGGACAGCAGCTCTTGTCCACATTCTGGGCCTGTTTTCCGGGTTTTGTTTTGGAGACAAGGTCTCCCTCTGTAGCCCTGGCGGGCCTGGAATTCACTATCTAGAGTAGGCTGGCTTCAGGTTTTCAGCAATTGTCCTTCCTGCCTCTTTCTCCCAAATTCTTATAGTAGGGTGTGTACCACCACACCCTGCTTTAGTTCAGTGCATTCTGCAGGGCAGAAATGCTTAGCCGTTTCTAGTGTTATAAATGTATATTCGTCATTTCACTTTGTTTCTTTTCCATATATATATATATATATTAGAATTAAAAACCTTAGAATTTTTAATGTTGGGGGAAAACATGCTAAAGTCATTGGCTAGTTGTAATTTTCTCACTGAACCATTTATTTAGTATTTATATAGTTCTGTATGACTGCGAAGGCTAACCATATATGAGGCTTTTTTTTTTTGGTTGGAGAGATCTGTTTTGTTTTTGTTTTGTTTTATTTTATTTTGAGACAGCATCTCATTGTGTAACCAAAGCTGGCCTTGAATCTATGACCCTTCTTCCTTGACCTCCTGAGTGAACACTGAGATTACAGACATGTTATAAAGCCACTATATTCATCCAAAGTTTTGCTTTTTGAGGACCGGGGGTTAGCCTATTGTACTTCTTGTAATTAATGTAGTAAAACATTGCTTTAGAGCTCTGTTTAGTAGTTAACCACCTTTTTTTCATTCGCAGCTGAGAACAGCTGTTTGAGGCCCATTGATAGAAACGGGAAGCTTCTTTGTCCAGGTAAATCTTGGCAGCTTTCAAAGACCAGCAAGTTGTCATGCAGAACACGTGTGACAGTAAACAATGGTGTCGATACCTCACATTCCTAAGTTATCTTTGGGAAACCGACTTAAGGACATATTCCCATCCAGTTATCATATTCATTACAGAAAGCCTCACACCGTTTCTGTTTTCCTAAGTAAAAACTCTTTCAGATGTCCCAGTCCTTGGTGTAGTCACAGTATAATCTAAGGATCTTCATTACTTGACGTCTTAATCTTTGCTCGTTTATTCCATTGTGATACCAGTTTTGACTGGAGTCTTTGCTTCTCACGTTTCTGACCCATCTTGTCATCAGACCTGATTCAGTCTTAGACGAATCTAATGACTGGTGGTGCTCAATTGTCACAGCTTTAAATGCGGATGAAGCCAGTCCATTGTGCAGATTTTTTAATGCCTATAAACAAGTCTTTGGCCAAGTTATGTTAAGTATGAATCATGTTTTTTAATATTGTGGTCCAAGATAATAAGTGCTGTAGAAATGTGGAAATTAGACATAACTACTGTACATGTGATACTTTCACATGAAGCACAACTCACCTTTTTCTCCCAATATTCTATTCTTTAGAGTGTGTATAAAAATCTAATAATGGTGTGGGGGTGCTGGATGGAACCAAGGGCCTTCCCCGGAATAAGTACAGACTCTTCTACTGAGCTACAGCCCAGCCTTGATCCTCTTGGCAGCCTTGACCTCTTGGCTTTTTAAAGAAAATAATGTCATTTTGCTAAGAGAGATAGAAATTCAAAATAGTCACTTGGTTATCAATTTTCCTCATAGTACCAGATACTTGTACTTTGGAGGAAGCAGAGGTGAAAATGGGGAGTTCCTTGGGACTGTGTCTGGGAAAAGCACCGACTTCCTCTCAGGTACAGTAAATAAAGCTCAGCAGAAGAGAGTCTGCCCTTGCTCGAAAGTCTGTATTTTGTTACTGATACATTTAATGCTTCAGGAATGCTGTTTTTCTGTAAAAAGTTACTTTAAATTTCCTTAAATTTTTATATTATTAGACTACATATATAATTTCCTTTTGAAACAAAAAATACTATTCCAAAGCATATTTCTGAGGTTCCTTTATAGTTGAGGGGGACTGTGCAAGGTTGAGTGGCCACCAGTTTGAACAAGTATATGTTATAAATACTGGGCTTAAGGGAGTTTTGCAGGAATGTGATAGTTGTGTACCAGCTTCCCTCACCCTCATCCTCTTCAACATCCCACAAAGTGGACCCCTTGCCAGAAACTGCCTAGATAAGGAGTTATTATTACCATTGCTCCATTACCACCTGAATCAAGGCAGTGGACTTTGATCTTGTTCCCTGTAACTCCTGGATCCATCTTATGACTTTCCCAACCACTGCCCTTCAGTCTGCATTCCTTGGAATGCTAGCAAGTAGCAGGCATGACAGTGACAAGTGAGGTAGATTAAAATGGTGGGGACATTTGTTAGGAATCCACTGTATGTTTTTACAGCGTTGGGTTAAACCCAGGACCTTAAGAATGCTAGGCAAGCACTGTTATCCCACCACTGAGATTTTTATTGATGCTCCGTGGACATTTGGCTTTACTTTTTTGGAAATAAATAATAGACTTGTAGAATATTTCTCTTCACGGGAAATTATTTTCTCACTCTGTCTTGCTCATAGCTGTTCCTGTTTTTTGCTCTGGGGACTGACATTCATCCCGGGGCAGAGATGGAGGTCATAGTAGAAGAAACGCTCTCAGTGAAAGACGTAAGTAATTACTGTGGGCTTGGAGGTCATGGTATCCTGTGCCAGGTTCTGGAAGTCATGAGCTGAGGGCTTACACAATATACTTCCGGGATTTGTTTGTACTCGTTAGAGGCAATTCAGAAGACTGGTGAACCACCTGGGACTTTTAAATAAGATTGTTACTGTCACTTTTTACTTTTCTGATTATTGATAATACTATAGAAATTTGAGCTATGCAGACAGGGTGGTACACACTTGCAATCCCAGCACTTAGAAGGTGGAAGACGCATCTTCATCTACATAGGAGTTAAAGCCTGCATGACAGAAAACCATGTTTCAAAACAGCAAAAAATGGATTTAAAAGAAAAATACTAAAATCCTTTATTGTCTCCTATCCCACTACTATTAACATTTTGATACATTTTCTACTTAAAATACATTTTAAAAAAATCACACAGCAGGGTTGAGTGTTTTTGTATGTTTATGTGTGTTGAAGAAACAAATGAATAATTGTATTGGTTTCATTAAGAATAGGGATTTTCAGTAAGCCTACTAGAAGAGTCTGAGCGGACTGCATCTATTTTCTGTTAAAATATATATTTCTCGTTTCATTCCCTGTCACAGTTTACAATCCCTGAACATCTTGGCCTCAGCAAGAAGCCCCAGCATCCAGGGGATAGCTGCTAGACTTAGCTACTTGGTTCTAGAAGGAGGAACCAGAACATTCTGGAGTAAGGGCTGGTTCTCGTGTAGGTCAGGAAGGTCTATGACAAGCTGCAGCATGTCTTCACAAAAGACAGTGGAGCTGCTGTAGAGCCTGAGGTTCGCTTGTCAGAGTGGAACAGTTGAACTTCGGGGAGAATAATTAAAGTTCTATGGAAGGAAACTTACAAAAATTCAGAAAGGTGTTTGAAGAGGAAAAAAATTAAACAAGGCGTACTCTAATCCAGACCCTCAGAAGGCTGAAGCAGAAGTATTGCAAGTCTGAGGCAGCCTGAGCTACATAGTGAGGGCCAGGCCAGGCCAGGCAGGGTTACACTGCAAGAACCTACTACCTATATAGATACGTGGAGTCCACATGCTCACATACTGCAGACTCTACAAGAAAATAACTGGTTGCCTGGCCTGTAGTAGAATGCTAGGGACCAAAAAGATGAGACATGTGTTCCACTTTCCTTCTTAAACTGGAACTCGAGTCGCTGACAATGTGAAGCTGCATTTCGCTTCTCTTTCTCTTAGGTAATGTCACCCAAACTTTGATCTTTTGAATAAATTTGGTTTAGGAGTGTTTTTTCTTAGGAAGTTGGGTGTTATTAATTATGCTTTTGTTTTCTTTAATCTTCAGCAAGTGTCTGATGTCTTACATTGTGCTGTGAGATCATGGCCTCTGTAGTTCTTTCCTGTGAGTTTGTGTGGAATTTCCTGGGTGTTAGTTCAGGCTGGTCTCCCTTTGTAGGATTCCTAAGTGGTTGTGTACCCAAAACTTGGTCATGTGTACCCTGTCTGTCCTTTTAAGAAGTTAGTGAATTCAACGTCTGGCTTGGTCTGCATTGCTGGTTACTTGACCCTTAGTGGCTAGAATTACAAGTGCACACCACCAATAGGCCTAGTATTTTGAACAGAACTCTAAAGTCCTGGTTGCAAGTGGCAGAAACTTATTTCCCCATCTGGAATGGCCTTAACTCCTAGAGGAGAGCTAGCTTGCAAATCACTGAAATTCTGTGTTTTTATCCAAGAACAACAAAGTATAGAATCAGGCTTAAATAGTCCTGGGCTCAGAATCCAGGTTTCTCCTCATACCATGTAAATCAGAAACAGAAAACTAACATTGAAGGTAATTATTTCTTTTTTTACAGTGTTTAAAGATAATGCTGGAGAAGTCAGGTCAGCAAGGTAAGTGATTTACCCTGATAATATAATCTTATCCGCATACTCTAAAAGCTTCATGATGAATTCTCAAGCTTCCTTCCTTTTGTGGGAGCTATAAAAAAAATATTTTACAGAGTGTGAGGAAAAAATAATAGCTTAAATTTTGTTAGTACATAACAAATTCTCCTGGTTCTTATTTGCATGCTAAAAGTAGTGGCAGATTAGTGCTAAGTGAAGATGATTAACATTAGGTTGAGCAAAGCTGAAGGAGAGAGAAAGCTAAGGTTTCTACCACCAGGACTGTCCAGGCAGGTCTTTTACTGATGTTTTTAAAAATCACAGTAATTCAAAATTTAATTGTACCCTGTTTATTTCAATATTTTGTGTTACAAATTAGAAAATATAGTACAAATGAAGAAAATAGTAAGTAGAAGAAAACTGAAAGTTTCAGTAAGCTTGGCAGGTACCCTACTGCTCTTTAGAGTGCTCCCCTGGCCTCGGGCTTCTCTGTAGGCAGAAGTCCTGGCTGTCTTGGGAGGGAAGTTAATCTCTCAATGCAAGGCATTCCTGCCCTGTATGGGCAGTACTTTGTTTATCCTCAGCAGCAGTGCTACAGCATAAGGATCTCCACCTAGTCTCCAGTTTGGCATGAGGAAGCTTCAAAGAGGCTTCAAAAAGCTAGAAGATAATTCCCAGACATTCATTGGGGAGCATTTCTCTGTTTTGAGAACCAGCTTCTTGTCATTGTGCAGTGCAGTGAAGAGATGGTGTTTGCTTGTAACTCATTAGTGAATTTTTTTTTTCCCCGAGACAGGGTTTTCCCATATAGCCCTGGCTGTCCTGGAACTCAGAGATCTACCTGCCTCTACCTCCCGAATGCTGGAATTAGAGCGCGCGCCACCATTGCCAAGCTCATTAATGGTTTTTTTTTTTTAAAGATATTTAGATTAATTTTTTAAATTAGTTTAAGGGCCCAGGGTGCCCCCCCATCTCTATATTCCCAGCATTTGAAGGCAGAAGCAGGAAGATCAAAACTTGTAAGCCCCTGGGCACCATGGCACACGCCTTTAACCCCAGTACTGGGAAGCATAGGCAGGTGGATCTCTGTGAGTTCCAGTGTAGAGAGTCCCTGTCTCAAAAAGCAAACAAAACTTCTAGGCAACATAGCAAAACCTTGTCTCAAAGCAAGACCTGATGATGCATCTCAGTGGTAGAGTACTTCCCTAGCGTGTTCAAAGCCCTTGATTTGATCCCCTACCCTCCTGCTCCTCCCCACCCTAAAAAGAGGAAAGGAAGAAGGAAGTTAGTTGACAGATCTTAACTGTGGTTAAACCAGTGCTAATAGCTAACCAGGTTCTTACAAAAAAAAAAAAAAAAAGTATGTGGAGAGTCAAACATGGGCTCTTATTTTCCTTCAAGTGACTATTCCTTTGCCTGTTCAGTATATTTACTTATCAACATTACTATTATTTTATTTTTTAAAGATTTATTTATTATACAGTGTTCTGCCTGCATATATGCCTGCAGGCCAGAAGAGGGCACCAGATCTCATTACAGATGGTTGTGAGCCACCATGTGGTTGCTCGGAATTGAACTCAGGACCTCTGGAAAAGCAGCTAGTGCTCTTAATTGCTGAGCCATTTCTCCAGCCCCATTGCTATTCTTTTAATAACCAGGGTTTTTGACTTCCCCCATTCAATATTTTCCCCACCGAAAAGAAATAATTTTTTAAAAAGAAACTGTCATTTCACTAGTTTAACTAGTCTACTGAAAAAGAGAACACAGGTCACAGTGCATTTAACATTTGTAAATACATCCACTTCTTGAACATGCCTTTCAGGAAGTACTGTTTCCATTAGATTAACTGCGAAGTTGATGGGGATAACTTCCTGTGCACCTTAGAAAATTCCCATGTGCATCAGCAGAATCAGATTAAACTTCTCCAGGATTTCAGAAGAGATTCTATACTTAAGGAAAGTACTGATATGATGTAGCTTACATGTATGCATTAAGTTGCAAAGACACAAAGTAAACACTGTAGCTCAGCAGCAAGCACTCTATGCAAGTGTTCTTTTTAGTTCATTTTGTTCCCAACCGTGCAGTGTGGGTGGATCCAGGAGCTTGCACTGGGCAGCTAAGTATCACTCCTGGGCTACATTCCCAGTATGTAGTTTTGACTCACAAGTTCTTGCTGGGAGAAAAGCAAACTGAAGTTAAAGAAACAACTTACTGTTTTTCATATTGTGGAAGACATAATTTTCAATACAATGATCCTGTTACTGGATGAGGCCACACTGCTGCCTGTTTTCTCTAGAAGGATATTCCTGCGCACCCTTCTTAAAGCTTCTCTAGAATTCTACTCTTGGTGCTAATTCCCTCCTAGGAAAGATGTTGCACTTGCGGAAAATGGATTGGTGCTATGAAGCTGGGGAGCCTTTATGTGAAGAGGTAAGATCCTTTCTCTGCGTTTTAAAAATACTTTATTTTATTTCTATATTGCCTATGTGATGGGGGCTGGGACATGCCGTATGTACTAGAGCAGGCTGGAGAAGCCAAAGGACAACTTCTCTCACTCCATCTTCATGTGGGTTCTAAGTTTACCTGGCTGAGCGGCAGCTCCTTTACCACACGGAGCTGTCTTGCCAGCCCATCATTTTCTAATTTTGCTCTTAAAAATGGTTAGGTTTATTTTATATTTTCACACACAGTTCCCTCTTTTATTCTTTAGAATACAAAAAAGAGTCCATGAATGTGTCTATGTTCACTTTCTCCAACTGGTTTGTGATAATGACAAGTCTGAGCTAAGCAGAAGCATTTCTGACATGAGTGATAAAGCCCTCTGATGGACAGGAATGCCTAAAGAGTAGTTCACAGAAAGCAAAGAGCTTCAGAGAGCAAATGACACTCAGAAATTCCCTCTCCCAAAATACTGTAATTTCATACTTTCTCTGTAAATAAATGCCCCTACCTGTAGGGATAAGCCCTCCCCTTGGGGGCGGGCTGCCCTCGGGCGTATGTTTACTGATATATTGGGCGGGCAGAGGCTGTGCGCCCCTTCCCTTCCTCTCCTGTCTCCGCCGGCTACTCTGCTGGAACCTTGGTTTCGTGAGTCTGGTTTTGTTATTAAACTTGTTCAAATACCTATTATCTTTGGTGATTATTAATCCGACCGCTGCATTTGGCGCCCAACGTGGGGCTTTTTTTTTTTTTAACATACCCCTAACTCCATAAAACATCTCCCCATCCCCTCAACCCCAAACCAACCACTAAAAGATGTCCCTAACCCTGAGGGCAAACTCTGTTGGGAGAGGGGACGCCGTTCTCTAAGATTGCTTCAAGCTGACATGGGGGCGATGTTCTCCTTAGGGGCTCCTGTGAAAGCAAATGATGGTAAAATTCCCAAATTAACCTTTG